>NC_051407.1:23717804-23719480 GCF_015228065.2 Penaeus monodon
CAAGAGCAAGCTGTCCACCATCAACACCCTCGTGGCCACAGACGACAATGAGAATGACGAGAGATTTACGCCTCCACCGCCCAATTCCGTTGGTGCTAACGACAAACATGGAAACGGCACGCCCAGGAGGGAGGCATCTGCTCAGATGAACATGAGGGGCGTCTTCCTCCACGTTCTTTCGGATGCCCTAGGTAACATTCGGGTCCTGTCACACTGTTGCTTACATTATGCTCTGTGTTTTCAAGTTGAACCGTAGTAACAACTCTGAAACTATTGATTAGCAATTAGTACTACATTTGACAATTCTTGTATATTACAGGCTCTGTGATAGTGATCATCAGTGCACTGGTCGTATGGCTCACAGAATGGGAATATTCCAAATACATTGACCCAGCACTATCTTTAGCCTTGGTCACCCTTATCACATGCAGCACGTGGCCTCTCCTGAAGGACTCGGCCCTCATCCTTCTCCAGACAGTTCCTACTCACATTCAGGTATTGAGAGAATCTACTTATGGCAGAAGGGAATAGTTTGCTGTAATTAACCTCCCAATTTGGATTTTGTATGGTTATATTAATTTTTAAATTATTATTCATTTCTAGGTTGACGGCATCCAAAAACAGTTGTTAAATGTTGATGGTGTTCTTGCTGTGCATGAATTCCATGTTTGGCAGTTGGCAGGGGAGAGGATAATTGCCTCAGCACATATCAGGTATGACTTTGATATCTAGCTTAAATCTGCTGTGTAACTTACATTTACATTAAGGTTTGTTTGTATGTACTTGTGTTAAATATGTTCACTGTTGATATGTGCAATTTTTCAAATGTAAATAAAGAAAAGATACAAAACATTTAGAACATTTGTTATAACTAAACCAATATTTTTCTTTTACATGTCTCAGATCATAACTTTTACATTTGTTCAAGCTTTTTATATAATTCATTAAGATAATCTGTGCTTGCCGAATGTTAAGTAAAATTAATCATGATGTTACTTGATGATGAAATGAGTTAATGAGGGTATGTTAGCTAATTTTGTGATAGTTTTCCATAATATTACTATAGAAGATATACATATAAAATATATTTTCCATGACAGAATTACAGTTTATATAAAATTCTCAGATTTGGATTACAGCTCTTGTATATCTGTACAGTGCACACTTGTTCCATGATCTGATTAGTTTATTAACTAGTTTTATCGTTATATGTTATTAGTGATTTTTTTTTCTTAAAGAGAAGAAATAGATAAATGAATATTTGGGTTTTAGGGAAACTCCTTGTCTTTCAGGTGTCGCAACTTGAAGGACTATATGGTCCTAGCAGAAAAGATCAAGAAGATGTTCCATGAAGAAGGCATTCATTCCACTACTATACAGCCTGAGTTTGTGGAGTATGAAGATGATGGTGCCTCAGCCTCAATAGACTCTGCCGAAGACTGTATTCTAGACTGTCCCTCCAAGGACAAGGACGGATGTGTGGCAAATACCTGCTGTGGTCTCTCCAAACAGGTAAAGAGTGATTCCAACAAGGAGCTTAGGCTCACCAATGCCAAGAAAGATGGATCCCCTTCCACTTTTGTGAAGGACCTGCCGCTTCAACAAAACGTTTCCTTCAGCCTGCCTGACATTTCAAAAGTTCCTCCTGCATGCTACCCCCAGTGGACTCCCTCTGG
>NC_051407.1:23719517-23719928 GCF_015228065.2 Penaeus monodon
GTTAATTATAACTGTAATGCTTCTGTAGTAAATTCAAACCTAAACTCTGCTCAGGATAATTGTACTCAGATTTATACAATTACAGACAGTAAAGGTAACATTACAAAAGAACAAAGAGTAATGTTAGATAGTGGTGTTGATTTGAATGAAACCTGCAGGGAATCAAATTCTTCCATAAACCAAAGAAACACTCAGAATAGGGAAATAAGAAATGATGACTCAGATTTAAGTAGTTATGCATCCTCTGTATCAGTTACTATGGATGATACAGATTCAGATGAATTAACAGCATCTGTCAGATTGTGAGCAAGTCATTTGCTATGCTACATAAAGGTCTTTCATTAATTTGTTAGAATTTGTTTCATACTCATTTGTATCATAGATTTCATAAATACAAGTTTCAGTGTTTCA
>NC_051407.1:23720379-23721224 GCF_015228065.2 Penaeus monodon
GTCAGTATGTGGATTTTTTTTTTTTTAAGTATTTAGCTTGTTAGTTTCATCCATATTTGGTATAACTGGCCTGAAAAAAATAGATATAATAATCTTTAGGTCATTGTGTCCTGGTAGAAGAGGTAGTGCTTAGAGATAAAATAAATACCTCATAGATGATAAGTAGATTATCTTAGGGCAGTGTGAAATAAATTATTTGATTAGCCAATTAGATTTTTTAAAGTGCATTCTTGAATTATTTGATTAGCCAATTAGACTTATTAAAGTGCACTCTTGAATTATTTGATTAGCCAATTAAATTTTTTAAAGTGCACTCTTGAATTATTTTGATTAGCCAATTAGATTTTTTAAAGTGCACTCTTTAAGTTTGCTGCCTTTCATCTCCTAACATGACTTGGTTGTTTAAGATGAGCTTTAGCTTGAGTATTTTAACTTTACTAGAGAAACTGTTGGAATCTGACATTGTTTCCTTGATTTGGTGTGATATTTTTCTGTGATTACTGAACATTTTAGAAATCTGAGTACAAATAGACTAACATTGCATTATGTTTGTGTTGTACATTCTGATTTGTCCTAAAAACATTTGTGTTGTTTCATCTACCACTTAATAACTAGTCATTCTTTGTTTCTGTTATTTTTATGTTTGTCCTGTGTATGTTGTCTTTTTGATTGCTAATATATTTTTGTTTATCAAATTTAGGTCACAAATCACATCAGAGAATATATGATTATCTGGTGTAGTTACCAACAAGAAATTTTCAGTCTCATGTATAAATTTACAAGTATACCTCTTTAACATACCAGTTTTTGTGTTTGTCTGTAATGTGTAGATTTTTTTTTTTTTA
>NC_051407.1:23721291-23722063 GCF_015228065.2 Penaeus monodon
CAGTGTTAGTGGTATTTAAATGTGAACTAACATCGTGTGACTAACGTTATTTTTAGTAGCCTGTGTAAATATGAATTTTATATTAATTGTGATACATAAACTGTTATGCAGTTAATACATAAGGATAAATTAGACATTAAAACTCCATTGACTTTTTCCAAACTTTTTATAGTTATTGTAAGCTTGATTAATTAACCATTTTCCATCTGTGATGATTTTGATGTACTCATGTATATGTTTCATTCTTATTCTTGATTATTCCCATGCCAGATAGTGATAAAGAAGTACTATGTTTCAGTTTTCCACATATCATATCCAACTTATTTTTCAACTGATACTTTACATATGGAAAATTATTTACCGAGGTATGGCCTAACTATGCTATGAAGCTGTGTATTATGAGGTCATAATTGTCAGCAAACCTTCAAGATTACGGTAATGCCAAATAGGTGATCCTACATGCGCTACTTACATTATAAAAGATCGAAGACATGCCAAGAAAATTTGAATGGTGGATATAACAGGTAATGGATATGACTGAAAAAAAAAACAAGAGTACTTAAACATATGAAAGTTTATCTCAAGGCTGATGGATCAGTCATATATTTACTGAACAAGTGCATGATGGCTTCATTTTACTAAATTGGTAGCTTGAATACTAACCCTGCAGATTTGGATGTATTGCTTTTCTATTTAATTGAAATAATGGCTTGTTTGTTTAATATATTTGCTGTATTTGTGATATTAACATTTTAAAGACATTTTTTCATTT
>NC_051407.1:23722141-23722379 GCF_015228065.2 Penaeus monodon
ATCATTATAATAAGCCAAAAATGAAAAAGAAAAATATGTGCAAATATTCTCCACAAACTGTACTTCTGATTTCTTTCAGCGATATTTTAGAGGATGCTACATTGTCATCTCTTTGGTATTAATGATACCTATTTGCCTCTTGTCTACAAAGAAAAATGAGTGTAAAAATCCCTATCTGAAAAATATCTCTGTGAGAAACACTAATATGTGAACATTGAAGTACATTTTTTCAGGATTT
>NC_051407.1:23722433-23722861 GCF_015228065.2 Penaeus monodon
TTAAGATATGGAATTAATCTAGACAAGTTATTTCTTAATCTGCACAAATTTGGTTTAAGCAACCAGAAATGCTTTATTTGATAATGTGAGTGAAATTTTGATCTACATTACCTGTTCATTATGCAGTGTTTAGGGAAAAATACTACAGGCATAACATAAACAATTCATCCATCCTAATAGGTAGTACTTATAATATAAAAATCTCATTGTGTGATACTTATGGCTGAAAAAATACCTGTAGAAACTTTGTGTTTACATTTGAATGGTCTTTTCTCTGATATTGACCTTCATGTGCAGGAAACACATCGCTTAGGTGATATCAATAATATGAAAACATCACACTGTTGATTTTCTGAAGCTGAAATTTAAATAGATTATTATTTTTTTATATAAACATTGACACCTATTTAGTCCATCCAAACACAGAC
>NC_051407.1:23722896-23723026 GCF_015228065.2 Penaeus monodon
TACACTTCTAAATTTTTGTTAAAATTTGAAAGGGAGAATTACTATGGTTTAATGTGGCATAATTTCTTTTAAGAGGTTGAAGAATTCGCCAGAATTAAGATTTCTATTTTGGTTGCTAAATAAAGAGCTG
>NC_051407.1:23723882-23724218 GCF_015228065.2 Penaeus monodon
AGATGTCATCTGGATCATAAGAGTTAATATCAATGTTATTATTATTAACAATGCTAATAGCAAAAAAAAATGAAATAAAGTAAAATCACAGTGGAGATGGTACGTAACTTTGCCATCCTGTGCAGCAAAAGATTAGGTATACAGCTTTAGCTAACATTTCCACCTTGGCTGTTAAATAAAGAGCAAGGACTGAGATTATCACTTTGGATGCTAAATAAGAGCCGACTTTAATATTTCCATTTTGGAAAGATTACAGAAAAAGCATAAACTTATTAACAAACTATTGAGGGTAAGGTAAATGTATTGCGAACACTTCCTTCAATATAGAATACCAGA
>NC_051407.1:23726478-23726601 GCF_015228065.2 Penaeus monodon
TTTATTTTATTATAATATCACATATATTTCGTGTATGTGTTGATTATGTAAATGTTCGATTTATTGAAGAATTTCCATCTTTACCTTACTATATTTGTGTGGAATCTGCATCTGTTATTGTAT
>NC_051407.1:23729253-23729381 GCF_015228065.2 Penaeus monodon
CGGTGGATATTTTTATTATAATTATTATAAAATGAAATTTATATAAAATAGAAATAATATTATTAGTAACTATTATATAAAATATATTTTTTTATATTATATAGTATATATTATATTATATATATATA
>NC_051407.1:23729434-23729556 GCF_015228065.2 Penaeus monodon
AAAATTTTATTATGGATTACTGTTATATATTTATACAAATATTAATAAAAATAGAAATAATTTATTGTCATCATTTTTCCCACCCCGAGGACCCTCAGGATCTCCGGGGAGGCACACGGCCC
>NC_051407.1:23730248-23730414 GCF_015228065.2 Penaeus monodon
GTGCGTAAAATTATTTTTGGATGCCCATGTATATATATATTAAATAAATTATTTTTATATAATAATTATTTATATATATAAAAATAAAATATTTTAAATTTTTAATTTTTTTTTCCTATTATTATATAATCTTTTTCTTTATTTTATTTAAAATATTTTTTTTTTA
>NC_051407.1:23730448-23730519 GCF_015228065.2 Penaeus monodon
AACTTTATATCTATTATGGTTTGTACTTTGTTTTTGTTATCCCAATACAAAAATAAAATATTGTAATTTTT
>NC_051407.1:23732337-23733047 GCF_015228065.2 Penaeus monodon
TGTTTGGGGGTTCCCTTGGTCCCTTTGGGTTCCCGGAGGCCCCATAAAAAAAACCCCCCAGAAACCCCCTTCCCCCAACTTCCGGTAAACCTTCCGGGGGGTTCTGGAAAATTTCCCTCCCCAATCACGTTCCCCCCTTAACCAAAAAATGTTGGGTTGGGGGAATTCTCCCTTTTGGTTCCCCACTTTAAACCCGTATCGCGGTAAACCTGTTCCAAAAAAACCCCCCAAGGGGAAAAGGGTTGTAAAGGTTTGGGTACCCTGGGGGGAAGCCGGGGAGGACCTTAGTTTTTGTGGGCCCCCTTTCCCCCAAGGGGGCCCCCCCCCCCGGGAAGAAGGGAAAGGCCCCCCCCTTTATTTTCCTGGGGGCACCCCACCCCCTTCCCCCCGGGAAACCCCCCCAAATGGTGGCCGGTTCCCCCAAACCCCAAAAAACCCCAAAACCCCCAACGGCCCCCCCCCCCTTGGGGGGGGTTCACCAAGCGGTTTAGGGGGGCCGGCCATTAAATTTTCCCCACCCGGGATCAATGGCCCAAATTTCTCCCGGGCCCGTGGGCCCCAAGGCCGGGGGCCCCCCTTTTGGGCCCACGGGGAATGCAAAAGTTTGGGGAAAAAAAATTTAAACCCCCCAGGGCCTCCTTTCAAAAAATAAATTTCCTTAAAAAATTTAAAAATCGGTAAAATTTTGGGGGCCTTTTTTTTTTTTTTAT
>NC_051407.1:23733080-23733146 GCF_015228065.2 Penaeus monodon
CTTTGTTTATTAAATTCATAAAAAACCCAAAACCACCCTTCCACCACACCAACCCAAACCCCAAAC
>NC_051407.1:23733194-23733483 GCF_015228065.2 Penaeus monodon
AACGGGGGTATTCCGGTGTTTTAAATTTCATAAATAATTATTAAAAATTTAAATTAAAATTAATTAAAAATTTTGTTCACCCCCAAACCCACCCCCCACACGGCCCCCCGCCCAACCCAACCCCCAAATTAAATTTTGGAAAGGATTTAACCGTTTTAAATTTTTTTCCCCAAAGGGCTTTGGGGATTAATCTTTTCCAATTTTCCCTAACATTTGTTAAAATAAATTATTTTAAAATAAATACCCTAATTTTATTTATTTTAAATTTTTTCCCGGGTGGGTTTTTTAA
>NC_051407.1:23733542-23733721 GCF_015228065.2 Penaeus monodon
AATTCCCATAATTCTCCTTTTTCCCGCGCCCAAAAAATTCCCCCACACGTTTTTCCTGGGGGCTGTTTTTTTAAATTTGGGGGGCCCCAAAAATTAAAATTATATAAATTAACCCAAATTTATAAATTTCCCCCTTTTTCCACCCCCCAACCAAAAAAAAAACCAACCAAAGGCACCAC
>NC_051407.1:23734411-23734616 GCF_015228065.2 Penaeus monodon
ATGTTTTTTTTTTTTTTTTTTTGGGGGGTGGAAATTTTTTTTGTGTTGTGTTTGTGTTTTTTAAAATTGGTGAATTTTTTTTTTTTTTAAATTTTGTTTTATTTTTTAGTATTAAAAATTAATTTTCTTTTTTAAATCCCCCCCTTTTTGTTTTTTTCCCCCCCCCCAAAAAAAACCCCCCGGGGGTTTTTTTTAAAAAAATTTG
>NC_051407.1:23734655-23734727 GCF_015228065.2 Penaeus monodon
GTGTGTGTGTTTATATATGATTTTTTTATATATCCCCAAAAATTAAAATATTAATAAAAATTTTATTTTTTA
>NC_051407.1:23735079-23735196 GCF_015228065.2 Penaeus monodon
AAAAGAAAAAAAACCACCCACACACACAAAATTTATATATACTTATATTGGGGTGTGTGTTTATGGGGTGCCCTATGTTGTGTTTTGAAATAGAGTAATAAAAATTAAAAAAAAAAA
>NC_051407.1:23735985-23736247 GCF_015228065.2 Penaeus monodon
GGGAAAATGTATTATTTTAAAAACCACCCATAACACAAACACAGCGGGAACTGAAATTCCCCCAGTTACCCATTTAATCTTTTGTGACCATAAGAAGCCGCAGGGTCTTGATGATAAACATAAAAGCACTTAAAAAAAGGGTATTCAAGCACAAACACATCGGGGCTACCCACCATCGCTTCCCCTCACCTTGCGCGGGGAAGTATATTCGTGTGTGTGTGTGTATACACTCACCAACATAAAATATTACATGGGTGAAATT
>NC_051407.1:23736654-23736744 GCF_015228065.2 Penaeus monodon
TGCAAAAATGTGGTTTTTTTTACACTAAAAACATGTGAATTATATATTTTACCTTTTTTTTTAATTAAAATTTTATTTATTAAAATTATT
>NC_051407.1:23736935-23737215 GCF_015228065.2 Penaeus monodon
AAAAGCGTTAGGTTTGGGGGGAAATTTGGGTTTTGGTTTTTTTAAGAATACATTTTTTTAAACAGGGTAGCCGCTAAAAAACACACTTTACGAAAGCAACACCACACACACACATAAAAAAATATATAACAAATTTTTTAACTTATCCATATTTTAAAAATTATGTAAAAGTATAATATAAACATGAATTTCACACACACACATATAAAATGTGTGTATGTGTGTTTTGCCTATATTAAATTAAAATTATGTATATAAGGGTAAAGATACATTTCCCCCA
>NC_051407.1:23737559-23737674 GCF_015228065.2 Penaeus monodon
CAGTTTTTTTCAGTGACCCTTTTTTAACTTGTTTTTACTGTATTATGTATGTATAATACACATACAGAAAAAACAATACATAAACCTGTATGTGGGTGTGAGCGCCGGTGTGTGT
>NC_051407.1:23737804-23738146 GCF_015228065.2 Penaeus monodon
TTCCTGTTTTGGGGTCCCTTTTCGTTTTTTTGAGTATCCCCACACACAAATTTAGATAACTGTGGGATAGGGATTAATTTAGGTACAGATAGAAAACGGGAAACCTACTTCAGGACTCCCCTGCGTGGCGGCATTTTTTTTGATTTTCCCCTTTTTTTTAGTGTCTTTTTCAAAAAAATAACTTGGGCCCTTTTTTTAAAACGAACCTTAGTCGGGAAAGAAAAAGATCACCACAAAGAAATGCATTTGAACTTCCTTATTTTTTCACATTTTAAAATTTTTTTCAATTTTACAGTGGGTATTTTTTTAACCCTTTTTTTTTGATTTTAAAGTCTATATGTA
>NC_051407.1:23738177-23739444 GCF_015228065.2 Penaeus monodon
CTAAATATGGTGTGTGTGTGTGTTGTTTAGACAAATAAATTCCATGTGTTATGTTGTGTAAATTGTGTTCAAAATACATACATACATATATTGTGTGTGTATGTGTATCCCCACGTACACACAACACGGAGAGTTAGTTCCTTTGAAACAGTGAAAATACAAACTTACATGTTTTAAAAACGGAGATCAGGCAATGGGTCCCTCTAAGTAAAGGGTTCCCCCAAACTTGGGGTACACCCCGTCTGTTTTTTTGGGCTCTCGTTATCCAGGGGGCAGCGATCCTCTTTTTTAGACTCCTTACCTGCCCGTCCTCAAACCTGCCCTACAAAATGTGGGGGAATGCGTAAAGTTTGTTTTGTTTTTGTGTACGTATTCACAGAAAACACTAGGGACAAAACACACACCATGCTGGGGAAAACCCATAACTAATGTAAAATATAAATGTACAAATATATACATACATACCCTATACCTACAAAACATATATCCAATCTCGTTATAAAAAGTGGGAGTTTTTAATTTCTGAAATTTTCTCTTTTATTTCGAGGTTTTTCTGCCTTTTTAAATTTCCCTTTGGGGAAGGTGCCCCTTGCGGGAAATTGGGAAAAGGTTAGAAAAAGAATGGGGGGGGAGGAGGAAAAAAAGGGGGAGGAAAAGAATGAAAAGGGGAACTGAGACTAAATCGAAGGGGGGAGGAGGGAGGGGAAGGGGGGGAAAGGAAAAGATAAATTGTGGAAGAAGGGGAAGGGGGGGAAAAAGGGGGGCTGAGACATAGAAGACAAGGAGGGGGGGGAAAAGGGGGAAATGAGACATAGAAATCGAAGGGGAGGGGGAGGGGGAAAGGGGAAAAGGGGGCGCGCCTGTTTGTTTTATACATATAAGGGAATGATATAAAATTTTATATAAACATACACACATATATATGTGTGTGGGTTTTTACGTATTCACGCACACAAAACATTCAAAAGGAAAGTCCGGGGCCTCGCCTCAGTGAAGACAAACTCCTCCATGTTTTTTATCAGGCTTGGGGTTCTAAGTCTTCTAGCCCCGGGGGCCCGAAAATATTTTTTTCCAAAATGAGCCAAACCCCCCCATGTTCTCGGGCTCCGTTTTCGAGGCGCGGGCCCACCCTTTCCCCTCGGGTTTTAAAGGGTACTCCTTACCTTCCTGTCCTTTTGCCTGTCCTTTTCACTGCGCCATTTCGTATGGGGCGTGTTTTTGTTCGGGGTGGGTTTTTTTGTGTTTTATAGTGCATCATACTTTTCCA
>NC_051407.1:23739482-23739557 GCF_015228065.2 Penaeus monodon
TCCCTGAGTTTAGTGGTCGGGGCTCTTTACATAATGTGATTGTTTTTAATAAAATTTAAAAAAATAATAAATAAT
>NC_051407.1:23739607-23739894 GCF_015228065.2 Penaeus monodon
TACAAACCCCATGGCCCAAATGCCCTATAAAGGGGGTGGTTTTAGAAACATAAAATGGGGAAGAGCTTTTTTGTTGTCAAAAAAGTGTTTGGTTTTTGTATTAAAGGGCATGGAGGAGGGGGGGAAGGGGGGGAAAGGAAAGATGGAAGTTTAAAAAGGGGGGAGGAGGAGGGGGGGGTGAAGGGTGGAACAAGGGGATAGAATTTAAAGGGGGAAGAGGAAGAAATCGAGGGGGAAAAGGGGGAAAAGAGAGATGTTTTTGGGAAAGGGGGTAATGTGGGAGGTGG
>NC_051407.1:23740418-23740801 GCF_015228065.2 Penaeus monodon
ACCCCGCCCTTTCCCCCTCTACCTTCCCCTCTTTCCCCCCCATCCTCCCCCCTCTTTCTCAGCTTCCTTCTTCTCCTTTTTTCCCCATCTCCTCCAACCCCCTCCTTCCACTTCTTTTCTCTGTTTCCCCCCTTCCCCTTCTCCCCCTACTCTTCTTCTCCTCCTTTTCCCCCTTTTATTTTCTCCGTTCCTCCTTCCCCCCTTCTCCGGAAATGGCGGGACCCCTTTCAGAAAAACGAGAGGGAAAAAATTTTCCCCACTTCAAGAATCGCCCCCCTCATAGGGCATGGAAAGGGCGGCTGGAGGGGAACGCGGGGGAGGGGAAATTGGGTTTACAAAGGCAAAGGGTTGAAACTGAATTTTTGGATAAGCCAAAATGTCGA
>NC_051407.1:23740825-23741052 GCF_015228065.2 Penaeus monodon
GCGAATTACACAATCCTGTCATGGCTTAGAAGTTCCAACATATTATATCAATATTTCGCTTGAAATACTATTTGGGAGCTTTAGAATATTTTTCTGTTATAAAAAGGTACAACAATTAGAAAATAGAAACCCTGTATGCCGACCAGTAGCTCTGAAAGACAAAGGAAACCTCAAAATGAAAGAATAAATTCCGGCAATGAAACTTGTCAATCATATAACGATATTGG
>NC_051407.1:23741109-23741286 GCF_015228065.2 Penaeus monodon
TCGTCCACACACCCAAGACCCACTACAACCTCCGAGTTGGTGAGAATCAAGGATGGAAACTTTTTTGTTTTATCACAATAAAACATCACTGTATCTGTTTGCACACTGTATTGCTTTCAGAGGAACCTGTTGCAGATACAGATATTTTTCTTGTTATTTAGAACTTGAATATTCATA
>NC_051407.1:23741351-23741432 GCF_015228065.2 Penaeus monodon
TTGTAATTATTTGTAAAT
This sequence comes from Penaeus monodon, assembly GCF_015228065.2. Taxonomy (NCBI): domain Eukaryota; kingdom Metazoa; phylum Arthropoda; class Malacostraca; order Decapoda; family Penaeidae; genus Penaeus; species Penaeus monodon. Next base: position 23,741,370 of record NC_051407.1, read on the forward strand.
ATATTTTGTATATATTTGTATATATTTCAGAATGACTTAAACCAAATCCAGTCACATCCCTAG
>NC_051407.1:23741607-23741703 GCF_015228065.2 Penaeus monodon
AAAGGATACAGGACATGACCTCCCATTGCCTGGTCTCCATATTTAACCATGTACGGATCTGTACTTTTCACTTATGGGATTCCACCTGTACTCTCC
>NC_051407.1:23742145-23742281 GCF_015228065.2 Penaeus monodon
TACTCCTTCCACTTTATCCTCACAGCGAGGAAGGGTGAACTGAGAGATTAAGTGGAAGAAGAGGTGGACGAAGGGTGAACAGGAAGATAAAAGTGGAAGCGAGGAGAATGGTGAAACGGGGAGATCGAAGTAAAAT
>NC_051407.1:23742583-23743036 GCF_015228065.2 Penaeus monodon
AATGCAATGACAATCTCGAAAGATAAGCTTATATAGTTTAGATATGACTGAATTTTGCTACTGTAAAAAAGTAAGTAGCCTGTTTCTTTTCTTGTGTATTAATTAACTGAGTCATTCTCATTATCATTCAACTGATCATAATTAAACAATAAAATGCCATATCAGTATAATAGATTAATTATTGGTTATTTACACATTTATCTTGTCTAAATTTAGTGAAATGTCTGAAAGATCATGCAGATAATTTTGTAAATTAAAGGAACATGTTCATAAGGTATCATTCTGGACGAGAATTTACCTATACTTTCTTGACTTTCTAGATTTCTTTGCATTTACAAACCAATGTCATTTTCTTCACTATAACAATTCAGGCCAGCATTGAATCCTTTCCTAACTTATAGTGGGCCTCTGCCTGTATGACTAGTAAAAGGTTAGTATGAGTCTTAACCAATT
>NC_051407.1:23743378-23743479 GCF_015228065.2 Penaeus monodon
GGCTTAACATATCACCACAGAATAGGTGATATCATACCAATTTACAGCTTCTAAATTTAGACTATCAGCCCTCTTCTGCATATAGAATAAGTGTGGTGTGT
>NC_051407.1:23743497-23743918 GCF_015228065.2 Penaeus monodon
TGTTAAAAAGTCTGCCTACCAATGGTGAATCCCAGCCCCAACATCCAATTTTATCAGTATGTTGTTACCTGTTAAAGGCACAGCCTTAACTACATCAAACTGGCTGCAGCACTCTACATGCACTAGTCAAAGAGCATACAATTTTCACGACTTCTACGAGAAAGGCTGCATAAAGTGATTAATGCAAACTCTGTAAACAACAAATTATAAAAAAGTGCCAAATTCATTTCCACAAAGGCTGCAATTTGTATGAAAAAAACTCACATGTCAAAACAGTCTGGTGACACAATTTTGAGCTGAGGTTGAAGAATGCAGCAAAGACAAAAGAAGGAAGACCAACCAAAATTATTTTCTAAAATAACCATTTGATTGTAGAAAAATTGACAAGACAAGGTTTGTGCATCCTAAAATCCCAAAAGGG
>NC_051407.1:23743941-23744150 GCF_015228065.2 Penaeus monodon
GACCAATGCTGGCAAGTTGACTAGTATTGGAAAACTTCCCATCAATAACTACCAGACTGAAAAAAAGTCTATAAGCAAATCCCTGACTGTAACCATGATATCCAGACCAAGTTCACCTGCACTGGCCTGCATCAAGAGTTACAGATTGGAAAAGAGAAAGCCAACCAGGGCAATTTTTCCTGCAAGGAAACAACAACTTCATCAGTTAC
>NC_051407.1:23744215-23745054 GCF_015228065.2 Penaeus monodon
CCAGGCATCCAAGATACTGAACATTACTGCTACAAAAAAAGAAGAAAAAATCCTACTAGATGGCAAAAAAGGAGAAAGAAAAAGCTCCATGTAATAAAAAGCTTTACAGAACATAATACTCAAGCTCCATGATAATAATAAAATAACAGTGAAAAAAGCTGTGGCTACAAAAAACACATCACATCCTCAAAACTCTTGCTAGTGATGCTTGTCTGTATCTCTATAAGGGAAACATTTCATTTTCTGACAACTAACAAAAACATTCACTTGTGAGCATACCTGCTTCACTCTTGTGTCACAGTTATAAATGTCATACATAAGACCATATCTACAGCATCCTCATCTGCAATTTCTTGCAATTAATTGAAATATTTTGCTGCCAAATTCTGAGTAATTAAACCTCAAAGACAAATATTTCTTGTATTCATATTTGTACACTTCATTTGGCTATTTAAGCAGTAATTAAAATATATTTTACAATGAGATACATGTGAAAATGGTATAAGATTGTACAGAAAGGTGAAACATTAAATTTTAGGTTTAAAATGTGATATAAATGAAATCATGACATATAACACAAATGACACCATAGGCAGCATCGATAAACAGGTGATAAATAATCCTATAAAATTCTTTACATGACTTACATTCATCTTTAACCTCTAAAGAGACTGTACGACTATTTTTTTAATAAGAAAAAATTATTTATGAAAATAATAAATATACATATTTTCGAAGTTTATCTAAAGGCAGATAGGCAAATAAACACTGTCAGAGCACAGAGTCCCAGCCAGAACAATACATGTGAATTTGTTTACATTTTGATAGGCAGGAAGTGA
>NC_051407.1:23745218-23745432 GCF_015228065.2 Penaeus monodon
GTGGAAATCAATTAAGTAAGTAAAAAATGCAATAAATTAGTTGTTTTTAGGACATTTAACCCATAATTCTAGCACATGATGTCCCATCGGGTGTAACCCATTCAGATCTCAATTGGCACTATAATCATATTATTTCTTATACATGTAAATAAGCTGCAGTACCACAGGACACTTTATGTACCATTTAGTTCCAGCGGTACAATACTCTGATGTA
>NC_051407.1:23745513-23746593 GCF_015228065.2 Penaeus monodon
TCGATAAATGGATTAATTCTATAAATAACTGTCTGCTGATCCCCCCTCCCCCCTCCCTTCCACAAATTATTTTTTGGAGGCTTTACTATTTTGATGAGCATTTTCATAGATCTTCATCACTTTTCTAGCCTTTATGAAATGCTTCATATGGTCATCTAAAAAAACTGTTATGACTATTTTCGCTTTCCTATTAACTTCAGTCATATTTAGTCTTACACTCATTCCATCACTTTTGTCTAGCATCTCTACTGGGCAGAGTTTCCCTTAATTGGTGCATTGTTATCCATACCCAATGCCAAAACCTTTCAGGACCTTAAGGAATGAATGATGAGAAACTGGGACATACCTCTGTTGGCGACTGGGGTGACTGCAGTGAAGGGTCATCCGTGTCGTCATCCGAGTCATCATCTCCGGAAGAGTCGTTTCGCTCTTTCATACCTGCAACAACAATGCTTTTTGTTAGTTTTGTGAATAAATTTCTTTGAAATTCCTTTGATCCACATGGGATAGGGTTGAATCTATGAATCCAAATCTGAAAGCAGCAGAGGAAAAGCAATTGCAAGCACCTCTTGCAAAACACCTTTTTCTTGTATCATTTTCTAACTTCATGATTCCCTATTACTATTCCTTTAATATCTTCATAGATTTTCATAAAGTTCTGGCTGACAATAAACACGAAAATATATATAATATACAATTCAGAGACAATTCATAATAATGACATTAAGACAAGGGAGCCCAGAAAACAGAAGAAAGGACTCTAAGCCATGTAACAAATAAATGAAAAAAAAGAAAGACAAAACAAAAGGAGAAAAAAAGAAAAGAATAATTGCAAAGGTTAACTGTTCTTCATAATTTTTCTATTATAAATTATAACACAACAGGAATTCATCATAACAATTAACTAAGACACAAATATATGAAAGTGATAAGGTTGTTTGGGAAATACAGGATTTGTACGAGCTCAGGGCATCCCTTGACAAATGTATTCATGACTGATTAAGCAGAGACAAGTATTTGGTTTGCTTGTATTAATACACCAGTATTACATCTATACTAGTGAGTGAATGTGTTGGTGTG
>NC_051407.1:23746641-23746818 GCF_015228065.2 Penaeus monodon
GTTTCTTTTTTTATTATAAGGCTCAAATTAGTAATCAATTCCCACCATTTTTTTCTAAAACACTCCACCTTGCAAGAGTCTAAAGGAATGAAAACAATCAAATCATGAACTTCAATACTGAACAAGTGAGATTACTGTAAGAAGCACAGTAGCTTCTAAACAAGAATATGTTACGAT
>NC_051407.1:23746899-23747421 GCF_015228065.2 Penaeus monodon
AAACACAGACACACACATTCTAAAACAACTTACTAACAAGCACCTTGATAACATATGCATATACAAAAACCACTACAGGGAAGACATACATTCATTACCAAATACACAAAATACACAGAGACTGTACAACATTAACAAAGAAAGTAAATAGCAAGGGCAACCGGGCACAAATTAATTGACACAAAACTATCATCACTTTCACAGAATCCCTCTAAGGAAATTAACCAAAACCCAAATAATGAAAGCATTATACTGATGAACTGACCTTCCTCTCCCTCTCCATCAGAAAGTGGTTCCTTCAAATCTGTAAAAGCAAAAGCAAGGAAATAAAGCATGCAATTCCTTTCCCCCTAAAAGGCCCAAGAAGCATGAAGACTGGAAAGAGAGAAATTAACCCATGCAATACTCAGCAGACATTCCAGATATTTCTAAAACTTAAAAGTTAGTCTCATAACTTTGTTTCATACAGAAAGTGCAATATTTTACTCTTATAGGACCTAATTACTTTTTTTTGCATTAAAT
>NC_051407.1:23747604-23747833 GCF_015228065.2 Penaeus monodon
AAACAAGAAAGGCAATTTGTTATAAATAAAATCTTTAAAAAAATATTTTCCTCACTTAGGGTATTCTACATTTGCAAGTCTAGAAAGAATGAATAAGAAAAAAGTCAATAATCAAGAATTCCTACATTATATACCATTAGAACCACAGTACAACAAATACAACAATAACATAATACAATGACAACATTCATAACTCTATTCCATTGGGAAGTAGAAATAACAAATTATC
>NC_051407.1:23747946-23750280 GCF_015228065.2 Penaeus monodon
TGTTTTTAAATCTTTACCTATGACACTAACTGCTTAATACCATCATCTAAACATAATGCATTCCACTGAACTACACATTTTCAATTTTTATTTAAAAGCAAAGCAATTTCCCTGACTTTAAAACTAAATACAATTTATAATGTCATAATGGTAAAACTTAATATGTATACAGAAGACTTTATATACAGATCAACACTCTGAGAAGTTTTTGTGCAGAATATCTCAATAAAAACATACTATTATCTCAAAACATATATGCATTTCAAGAATATGGCAAAAGTAGAAATATATGCCTATCTAAACCTAAACACATGAATTAAATCAACAAATCTAAACACAAATAAAAATAAACTCAAATTATATCATACAAAAATGTAGATCATCATTAATTCTATCTGATCACAAACTTTGTAACTTCACAAACCAATTAGAACTGAAGTCATCCAAAAGAGTCCCACATACTGCTAGTGATCACAAGACACACAAAAGAAGATGAATATTTAAGTGACTCTACCAATGTCATCCCACCACAGGGTAGGTGGAAGGGCATCATCGTCTTGCTTGTCGTTTGGATCCCCAAACAAGTCGCAAGGAATGTCAACGAGATCAGTCCCGATGCTTCCTTCCTGTTTATCCTTGTCCTCCCCAGTTCGGGCTCTGGAGGTACGTCGAGGAGGGGGAACTGGACCCAATTCCATATTTGGATCATCCAACTGCGCGATGCTTATGTCCTCATTGGAATCACTATCCTTTCCTATATCATCACCCTCTAATGTGATGTCAATCATCCTACCTGCCACTGCCAATTACACAAACTTTTTTATCAACCACAGAGTTAGATGTATTCAGAAAGACCACTGTTCATAGACAAAGATCCACCTATAAACTATAAAAGCAAGAAAAACATGCATTGTCTAAGATATGAAGGAATAAGCATCTGAAATGCAGTAACTACAGGTTTGAACCTAAAATATGTCAAAATAAAAAAGCATAAGACTTGAACTAATGCTACACATACAAGAGTTCAAAAGCATTTCAAATAAAAGCTCCTGTCAGCTTGTATCTCCAAATTAGGCAAAAAGTATTAGATGCACTAAAAACATAATTTTCAAATTCCCTGTAGATAATCATAAAAAGAAATTCATGATATAAACATGCAAAATACAAATAAAATCTAATTCCAGTAAATTGTATAGTATAAAACAGATATACACTTGAAAAAGCAAGCCATTACTTTAAAGAAGAAACTGTTTATACAATGTTATAGTTGAACTATTAGGCATGCATCTTCCACAAAAAACACCTTTTCCATCAAAAAAGCAAACCAGGAATACTAGAGGAAAATACTTACTTGAGTTGATGGGTGTCTCATTTCCAGTCTCTGTCTGCGCCGAGGACAATTCGTCATAGCAAGTAAGACACACACGAAGGGGTTTGTTGGACTGATGAATCAACAAAACCTTCTTGCTAGAGCATGGTCCACACACTACTTTTCCACACTTGCGACAATGATGCTGTAAAGATTGGTAAATAAAAAGCCATCCTGTAATCAAATGAATGTGAAGTTTCTCTAGTCCTCCTCCTAACAAAAATGAAAATTACACTTCATGAAAGAGGACAAGTGAAGATGAAATCAACATGGCAAATAAAATGTAGATTGTAAGGCAAAAAAGATAAATATGAATAGGTACTGGATAAATGAAATGTAAGACTAGACCTCTCAGAAGATGAACCGCCAAAAAAACCTATAGAGTCATGATTATATAAAAATTAACTTGAATTTTCAGTCTACTGATTGCCTGTTAGTATACACTGAATACAAAGAATGTAAATAACTATATACATCTATCAAAAACATTCTGCATCTTCTGAAATAAAGTATACTATTTGAAAAGTAAATTGCTATTAGGAATAATGATTCCCAGAATGCTACTGGGCAGGAAATTCATCATTTAAAAGTAATATTCAAAAGCTAAAGCATGTACAAAAGAATAAGCTTTGATATAAGTTTGACATAAAACCTATGGCAATTTTGAAGAGAATAAAATAAAAAGTATACTAATACTGAAGGTTCAGATGAAGACAGGAAAACCAAACTTCAATTAAGAGAAAGTAAATAGCAAAAAGCACTGCAGAAGCAGCAATATCAAGTAATAACTTTAAAGCATTATTGCCACTACTAACTAATAATAAAACTTTGTGATAGGTATGATAAATCAATCAAATACACCAGAGTAATTCCAAGAGAGCAGTTGTTTAGGCCATGATACTACTTGAGGTACACACAGACACTTTAGTCTAATTATAACTGAGCTTCCTGATGTGGTGCTGGTA
>NC_051407.1:23750416-23751229 GCF_015228065.2 Penaeus monodon
AAAAAAAAAAAAAAAATCACCATTAACCCTGCAAAATCTAATTTATTAAGTGATTTTAATCATGAGACACAAACTGTTTAGACACACACTTAACCTAAATTTTCAACATGGTAAAAATCACACAAATAAACCTAGAAAGGATCTTGCGTGCACTGAAAAGCTATCTACCACATTCAACAAATCAGGAAAAAAAGCAGGGGATAAAAGGAATGAAAAACAAAATTAAATAGGAAATCTAAATATCAGCAACGGCCATCAGACAACTAAACACTCACAAGCAAGAATTCCCTTACCCTTCTATTGATAAGAGTGAACTGGGTCTTCTTGCAATGCATGCACACCTGCGTCTCACCATCTGGTACCCACACAGCAGCATGTTTCTCTGCTGCCTTCTTGCCACCTGCACATTACACATTGCTACATGAAACAGGGGTTTGGGTCCTTCCCTTCTCCCCCCTTCTCTATGTGTTCTATATCATTTGGGAATTTGTTTGGGTAACATGCCAACTACTGGAATATTTTAAGACTTGAAATCATTCGCAATAAATTATCAAAATGTTTCTGATTAAAAGGGTAGGTGGAATGGGGAAATGCAACACATATCAAAAAAGGTAATAGAGAGAAAGAGAGGGTAATAGGTTTCTCCAGCGATTTTTTTACTAAAATGTATCAGTTAGAGGAAAAGATTTCCAAAATTATAAAAGAGAAGGCTACTAAAAAATTTCTGAGCAGGTTGGCTATGTTTTCTAAACATTACATAATTTTCAGCTAAAGACAATAAACAATAATTTTATTTTCAGGAATCACTTACAT
>NC_051407.1:23751268-23751416 GCF_015228065.2 Penaeus monodon
TGCATGTTGATGACATTTGTACACCATACTAAGCTAATATATCAAAACTAGATTATATTACTTTTATCAAAATATTTCGATGTTTTCTGTGATACTTCCTGTTTATTTACTGTACATACATTTCCCCAATATCATTGCGCTTTAGCTA
>NC_051407.1:23751443-23751666 GCF_015228065.2 Penaeus monodon
GCTTGTGTATTAAGCAATTATAAGGAAATTCGAGTATGTAGGCATAAATACAAACTTTTACATTAACAATGACAATAAAAGGAAAACTACATCCTGGATTTCTTGTCATCCACTGCAAGATTATCACATTTCTTGTTGTTGTTTTATTGTTTTTCATGAGGAAAATTATTATAGAAATATCATGAAAGAAGGTGAAAGACCAAAAAAGAATTATGTATACAGT
>NC_051407.1:23752195-23753172 GCF_015228065.2 Penaeus monodon
GGAAGACATAACTATACTGGTTGGATGCATATAAAACTAAAACTAGGCAAATTATTGAACCACATAACAATACAAAATTTAGACTTTTCACACCCATGAAGGAATGTGGAACACCTAAGGAATTGATTGCCAAGAACACAGAGCCAGAATGTGTGAGCCACTAACTTTTACGCAGCAAGTCGGTGACACACTTATTAATGTGTGCCATCCATTCTCCCTTCTCTGTTGCTGTTGCAGCATACACGGCAAAGGATTTTGTTGGGGTCTTGATCAGCCAGCCATTACGGAACTCTATTAGCAGAGAAAAAACACAAGAGGAAAATTGAGACATAATGGTTAGAAAGAAATTTTGGAAGCAGATGAACAGGAGGAATTATAACATTTTATAATATGAATGAAGTGTGAAAAAGCTATTCTTTAAATATGTTCTGTCTATCAGTTGCAACTTCTGATATTGTCAAAAATCTTGTTTTTGATAAATTTCTCTACTGGTTTTCACTATGCAAATACATGACATTACTGAAAACACAGAAATTACTTTCAGAACATTTTATATTTTCTTGTTATAACAAAAATAATTAGTAGAAATGTTAGAAGGAAGGAAAATCTACATACGTCCATCGTCTTCTATTGATGACAGCTGAACTTCTTCTAGAGGGATGATGTGTTGCTTGTTGTACTGAAATTGATAATTAACTAATTTACAAAATGAGGAAAGTATTTTTCTGAATTCATATTTTCATTTTGATATAAAAAGGATAGTTATTGGTTATCAATAAGAACTACTGAAAGAAGACTAGTGTAAATAGGTTTAAAATTATAGAAAGGCTTATTTGTTTAATCCTCTTATTATCATTCTTTTAAAATTTATTCTTGGAACACATTAACAAACTATATATTTACCTTTGAAGAAAAGTGTCTTACTTAAAACCCAATGCTGTCACGAAAATGTGATGTTCACTGTATTGTATTGTGAA
>NC_051407.1:23753474-23753983 GCF_015228065.2 Penaeus monodon
AAGGGGGCAGAGGATTAATGAGCCTTGGAATCAATATAGAGGTAATCCACATTCAACAAATTTGTAAGTTAAGTATACACTTACCTTCTTTTTATTGAGCACAATATTTCCGTATACCAGGATATCATTGAAGAGGAAAAACTGCCTTGGTTTGGGCTTCTTTCTGCACATCTTTGTTAGAACACCCTCCCCTACCAACACACGGCCAGGTACATTTAACGGCTGCCCTGAAGTCCCGAAACAGGACTCCACCATGGCAATACGCCGTGTATTTGCCTCACTGTTCACTGCGGGAGAAATTGTTTGTTTAAAATTCTTTTTCTTGATCTATTTCATTTCTATGACTTATACATGAAGGTTCTGTGCTAAGAACTGTAGAATCTTACTTAATCTGAACCTCAATGTACACATTCGTGAAGCTGAAACAAACAATGATTATGCAGACAGATTTGTGCTGATCTACAGACAGATATTCAGATAGGTGGATAAGAAAAGTATGTGTAAATAAA
>NC_051407.1:23755519-23756251 GCF_015228065.2 Penaeus monodon
ATAAAGAAACAATTAGATACATTGTATTATATGTGTGGGTAACAAGCAATATGATTTCTTCTTTGGAAAAAAAATATATCTTAGTATATATGTGCTACACCTATGGTAAGCAAACATTTGAGACATAAGATATTGAACATCTTTTCTACTCAATGCTGTACAATATTTTACGGCGCACTTCACTTGCATTTCTTTATCCTTACAGTAAAACCCAAATCATTTTAATTCACACCTACATCTATATTAATGCATCTTACAATACAGTTGTTCTTCATTAACTTACCAATACTGATGTCCAGTTTGTAAATCATATAAACTATGCTTTCCATCTTTTTTTCTAACATGGGTAAAGCAGAATAACAAACCAAATCACGGATTCAGTCTCACATCCACAACTGAACAGCCCAAACTCTGCACACAAATTAAGTGATGAGTAGAAATCACTTTAGAGTGTATTTCCAAGAGAAAGTGTTGACCAACATCCACAGAATAACAGTACGGCTTGAGGAAATTAAGTATAACAACTATACTTGCCAATTGTATCAGTGTAGCATCCATTTTCATTTTTCAATAGATTTCAACATCATAACAAATATGAAAAGCAAATAAATCTCATAGTTGTTATGATACTTGCCTTCAATATATAATATTAACTACCCACTGATAAAATGGAAGTACAGTAAATGAAAGCACAAATAATGGATAGTAAATCTTGTAACCTAAATTAGCCAC
>NC_051407.1:23756363-23757107 GCF_015228065.2 Penaeus monodon
TCAGGCAAGCATACAATCTGACCACTAACAGCTACAGCAATTCTCCTTACAGTGTGCAGCCATGTTCCAGTCTTGAATCTAGTTTAATTTCCCTCTGTTGTTTTTTTCAATTCAATTACCACAAAGTTACATCAAACACAAAACTAACAGATACATATCTAAAAGGAGATGCTGGAGAAAGCTGTGACTCAAGTGTGACAAGTATCCAAGTCTAAATCCATCCTACTATTATGCAACTGCCTCTTCCCCTTTTAACCAACGTGAATGCCAACCCTTTGAAAGCTGCATGAAAGGAAGAAAGGGAGAGGTAGAGAGGGAGAGAGATAAACAGTGAGATAAAAAGGGAACTACTCTTTAAATATTCAGCTGCACAGCCAATAACTTTCCCAAACTCCATCCATATTAGAGTGCAAATAATAAGCAATGAGTAAAAGGACCAACTACACATCCAGGGGTGATATCAATTATGTGCTCTGACTGGCTGAGAGTGACAACTCACCACTATTTATGTCAAATCTGTTCACCATGCTCTCCACCATCCTCCTAATTTTGAACCAACATAGGAATATGGAAGGAATTAATAAAGTGATTAAGATGAAAAGGAAGATTCTGGAGGAAAATTGCTAGCCTTACATGTAGTTACTATATATTATAAATTAGTAATGTATATTAAAATCTTATGAATACACACTTTTTTCTTGTATATCCATGTATATGTGTGTTTGAGTCAGTGTATGATAATAT
>NC_051407.1:23758161-23758290 GCF_015228065.2 Penaeus monodon
GGAGTACACATCTGACTGAAAAGAGGAGATAGTGAATAGGTTTCACCTTACTTGTTAATATCAGATAAAAACAGCACTTACAGACATCAATGTAACTGCCGTCACTGACCCTGATCTAATCCTCTCTAA
>NC_051407.1:23758667-23759207 GCF_015228065.2 Penaeus monodon
ATACTTATACAAAGAGAGGCCCATGAACATGTACACATAGATACAGTTAGCCTGAATAGGAAACAAGACACACCACACATGCACTCATATAACCATATCACTAGCTTTCCCAATCTATCTCTCTCCTATAGCCAATACTTCTGTCCCTCTCTGGTGCCACGACACCCATTCAGCAGAACCAACACAGACAAACTAACGTAGGTCCTCTGAAATACATGAGACCATCCCTGCTGTGTTAATCTTTCAATGTGGGGCTTCATAGACATATCATCTTTGGGTACAGGAGTTATCAAGTTACACATTGCTGCTATTTGTCTGCTATGTTTATAGCAGTGAACTAAACTTGTTACATCAGTAAGTAAAATACACTAAATGTTAGTAATGATAATATCAATATTAACTCATAACAGAAGAAGGAATGGATGAGTGACTTTCATAACCAAAGAAATAACCCCTAATAATAATAAGCAATATTATGTTCATTACATTACCATTACCCATATTACTCATAGCAATCTTATTATTAACCAAATGCTGCTA
>NC_051407.1:23760633-23761166 GCF_015228065.2 Penaeus monodon
GACCACAAGCATAACCATATCACCTACACAATTACTATATAAAACAAAAGAAACTTACTGGTGATAGCAAGAATACAGCAGCACACCAGCTATCCACAGGTTGACACACAGACTGCAACAGGCCCCCAATACGCTACAATGACACTGCCTACCCAGTGCTGATGAAACAATGCATCAACTCCCCCTGAATGTCCTGAACCAGGTGCCAATATCTTATTTTTCAATCATCATTATTTGACCTGTTTTCACCATCTTTTTTGTGCTTCTCACACAAAAATTGCAAGGTACAATTGTAGCAGCCTTGTGCAAGCAGAATGTAAAATACAGCTTACTACGGCCAAGTGCAAATTACATTAAAGAACCACAAGTTCAAATTAATGGTTGGCACAGGATGATACCCCTCTGAGTTGCCAAGTGGTCTTTTAAACAACTGGACCACCAACTGCCATGGTCAAAAGTTTACTGGACAGTATAATCACTGTAAATATGTTTCGCTAAATCCTTATTGTAACTATTGGTATCATCAAAATCCT
>NC_051407.1:23761239-23761477 GCF_015228065.2 Penaeus monodon
GGAATAGGTGGTGACAGCTATTCACCTCCCACTACCATGATAAGAGATATGACACTGACTCACACAGTTGGTGGTTCATGTTCTCAGTATTCTTGTTTATTAGGATATGGTCCATCATCCTGATATTACTTTTCAAACACAATCTATTAAAGGTATCAAAAGCAAACAATGCAATAGCTCAACTGCTGAATTAAAAACTACTCTGAAACCCTTTCTTAAATACATAACTATGAAGCAA
>NC_051407.1:23761706-23762025 GCF_015228065.2 Penaeus monodon
GAGGAACATATCTATAGTATTTATACACACAAACAAGTGAACACTCTCAGCATAATTCATCATAAAGAATGCAATCAGCTTATCAATATCCAATTAACTGGTTACAAAGCCATGGTCAGATAACCTCATGATCGTGTGTGGTCATGCAGAACCAAAGGTAAAAATGTGCAGGCCAGCATTTCCTACTGAAGCTTCTCTGTTACTCTGCTCTACAAAGGGTATGTATAAAGAGGCTCTCTTGGGGAGAGAACTTTAGCCATTAAAGTAAGGTCTTTATAAAAATTCCAAACACCTTATATATTTTTATTCTATGAAGACA
>NC_051407.1:23762064-23762851 GCF_015228065.2 Penaeus monodon
AATTCCATTTTGAATACCCTAGACCAATGTTTCTCCACTAGAGCACCATAAAAGTTTAATAGGGCCAATCACATCGAAATGCATATTCTTTTACAAATTTTGGGGTGTCATTTTATATTTCTTAATGTGATATATAACCAAAAGTACGTTAATCACAAATAATAGGAGTATTTAGAGTGAAGCTATCACTTAACTTGGTTTGTACATGATAGATTTGCCTAACTTTGGGTCATAAGCTCAAGTAAAGATGACTAGACAGCTTCAATCAGTCAGACCTATGTCAGTGATTCTCAGCATAAAGGTGCAGTCCACCCACATTATTTACTTCGAATATCATAAAAAGAGAGAATAAAATGAACATTACAGATTAATTTTCATACCGGGGTGCCCTGAAACGTGAAAATTAACTCAAAAGTATATAACAATGAGAAATTCTGCCTTAGATATTTTTGCAATTACCTAAAAACAAATTCTATAGTTCTGTACACATCTTTGGCATTGGGTTCACTTCCTACCTCTGACAGCAGAGAAAACAAAAATCAAAGGCATAAAAGACTGAGAAATTCTGCCTTTTACAATCAAGCAATTATATGAAAAAATTATATAGTTTTGTACATATTTTTGGCCCTGGGTTCACTTCCTTTTCCTCAAACTAAAATCAAAACAAATCCTTTTAGCCCTTTCTAAATCTACCTGATGACCTTCTTGTATATCCTTTAAAGCTCATATCTCTTATACAGAATCACTTCTACCTGTTGTGTCTATAGATCTACAAAACATTTAGATT
>NC_051407.1:23762915-23763138 GCF_015228065.2 Penaeus monodon
TCACCACACTTTCTGTTACTTAATTAAATCACACCCTTTGGTATTAATCTGCCCTAAAAAAAATATACATGTATGTTAATATCATTAGTTTTGACAATTCATCCTGTATCCTATTGATCTTACATACAAGGTAGTCACTCATTATATATTTCAAAATCTGGCTTGATTTGTAGATTTTCTGCTGAGCAAAAATTCATGAGACTCTTCTTAGAAATGCCACATG
>NC_051407.1:23763235-23764702 GCF_015228065.2 Penaeus monodon
AGCTTCATCATTTTCATAATCAAGTCTTTATCAACATCTTGGGCAGGGTGTGAGAAGGCTTGGCTTCCTTTAGTGACTGTACTCCTTCCATAAAGTATTTTGTATTATTACATAATTTGCAGAGCTGGCTGCTGTGGGCCTTGTGATTTCTGCTGTAGTTCAATTTTCCTATGAGTGTAACATTCTATATCATCTACAATGCCATGAATTATATCAAATACATAACCTGTGCATTGGCAAAATGTACACAAACAACTGCTGTTAAAACTATACAGTAACTGTTTTTTTATCATTTCATACAACAAAATCTAATGTGGTTTAAATTTGTTAAAGATGATTATCTTCTAAACAAATATTCCCTAAACAACATAAATAATGAATTACTTAATTCTATAAGACATTTTATTTCTGGTTTCACTGTGACAACAGATCACACTTTTAGAGCTATGCTCTACTTAGTCTATCTATTATAGATCATAAAATATGTTCTCTACCTTTTCCTCATCCATTAATAATGGTTTCCCATGTAAATTTGTTACTATAGATAACCAAGGAAATAATTTTACCATATCAATATTTTTTTTTACCTATATATGAATTGTAAATGGAACAGATAGTTTCATTGTTTTAGCCTAGGCTGAGATTTTCATTGCAATAAACAAAGATTTTACAATCTTAGAGAGAGCATATTTCATGAAGTCTTAAATCAGCCTTAAATTAAAGGCAGTCAAGTCTGTTCACAATCCATTCCTTATTGCTACTCGGCATCAGGCTACAGTAGTGAATACTACCACAGTAGAAAAAAAATTACAGTAAAGAAAATGTAACCCTAAACTCATGATAATAAAGCAATACTTTGGTTGATCACATTCTTCTAACAACATAGTTTTATTTACTTTATTTTGACATAATTTCAATTTCACACATACACAGAGTAGCTCCAAGGTAAACAGTCCATGGCACCAATAAATTAATGACTATCAGAGAGAATTTTCTTTACCGACATCAGAGTTGTTCCGTACTGAATGTGAAAAAGAAAAATACACTTACTGCTGGATGTGGTCAAGAGACTGGTATTACCTGCATAATCTTTGGCACTCCAGTAAAAGCCAACAAACCTCTAAAATATATAATCTAGCAGGATGAAGTTCAGACTGGTTCTGCATTAGATGATAAATCATTAGAGAGGCTTAATATCCATCAAAACCTATTTTAAATAGCTTTTTCTGTATTTCAATGTTCATATATTATAAATCACATATGGGGAAAAAATTGCAATAGCTATAGCAATGAAGGAAAACCTCTTTGAATTAATATCTTAATAAATCATTACTATGAACTGGTTATACAGTATTATATATATATTTAAAACTGAAATTATAACTATATATCTTTTCTTGACCTATACAGCACAACTCAGCCTGTATTTCAAATTTTTAGCTTGATCATTACCAGAATGTTTATCTT
>NC_051407.1:23764738-23765483 GCF_015228065.2 Penaeus monodon
TGGCAAGATTAATTGCAAAGAACAGGGTGGGATAACAGACAGCAATTCAACACTTCACTGGTTTGTTTGCAAAAACACATTTTTACAAAGACAACTTCTCATCTAACTTCACATTTTCTCCTCTTTTGTTCACTAATGTACAATTTCTAATCTTGTCACTGTCCCAACAATTGCCAATAAATCCCCACGACACATATTCTGGCAATGTAGAATTTGAGTACATCCATGGAAAGTTATCAGTAAAAAAGAAACCAGTCCATGCTCTACCTTCATAAAATATATACTAGAATATATGCTGATGTGCAAAATGCAGAGACTGTCACTGTTGCTTGACAATGCAACATTATTGGACTGAAGTGAAGATTGTACACCAGTGATCAGAGTGAACAGGGAAGGAACACAGCTAATATATCTCCATAAAAAAAAACTTATTAAAAGCTTATTAGGTGTCAGTCATCTAAACAATACATCATAGTCATTAATAAAGAGTGAACCAAAAAAGCTTGGGGGTACTCCTGAGAATCAAGACAACCATATGAACCGAAAACCTTGCTAGCCCTACCCGACCACTGTATTTCCCCACTGAGTGACAATAATTGATTGTGAATCTATGACTTACATATGTAAAGAGAGTTATCCAGGGATATCACACAGGTAAATATTCACTGTGAGTCTGGCTAAAGTTGAAGTTAGTCTCTGCACAGCATTTGTCACGACCCATTTCTTTAGTTTCATAAGTTTGTGC
>NC_051407.1:23765527-23767647 GCF_015228065.2 Penaeus monodon
TCCTTAAAGTATCCCTGTCTTAGTGTGGTCAAAATATAAATACACACCACAAGCCTAAAATCAAATAACTGTATTTTACCAACTCCAAGTGTCTCTGTACTTCTTTCTATCATGCACTATCCCTAACCATGCTTATTCCTTTCAAACACTTGACCTAAATTAATTTCTGTTGGATAGCATGTAATATCTAAGGATTAAAAATATTTTGTATAATTTAGATTCTCAATGTTACCGATCTTGTTACTACTGCTGTTATATTAATAACAGACAAAACAACAAGCTTATAACCTATATAATAATGTCCCCCAACCTACTATTTTATGAAAATTTGTGCATCACTCTCTATGTGTTTCAAGGCAGGGTGATCCATCATGCACTACAGCATAAACTTTAGAATAATAATTTAAGAAAAAAATAATGACATGAGAGGCATATTAGACACATGGTTATACATCAAATCATGTAAATGACAGCATTCTTGTTTTGTTTAGGGTGCTGGGCACAAACTCTAAGAAAGGAATTATTAAACAGCAATACAGCAGACGATACAAGCAATTAATAATAAGAAAAACAATGGAATCAGAATTTTCATTCACTTACATTATTTATAAACAATTTACGATATGGCACACTATAATATCATGAAAACAGTAAGAAGACCCAGTACATTGGCTATATAAATAAACGATTTTTTAAATACCTATTCACTAACCGCAATTACTGATCAGCTATTCACACACAGAGTAGACAGTATACAGGGTTCATAGGTTATTCATGTACACATCCTCCATTCACTGACATTTGTTTATTCCGTTTCTCGTAGTAGTAGTTTGACAACCTGAGGAACCAAATGCGCTAGACTTCTCCCTATTTCTCTCCTCCAGGGTTTATTTCCCATACCATTTCACGACAGAGTGAAAACACTTTAGATAATATGCTATCCGCGGGCATAAGTACCGCTATCCTCCCGTTATTGTGGAGATAATAGTGAAAAACGAAAGACTTTCTGCCACACTCACCCAGTCGGTCCACCATCTTTGTTATGATATTTTCCGAATGAAATTTCTCTCACTTCGAACACGTCTTTCTATTCTTTCCCGGTAGATTTATGACCTTCGGTAATGTGTAACTTGTATAAACTATGTTCTAGGTTAGTTCATAGTCAGATCGTTTTGTTCTAAACTTGTAAAATGTTATTTTTGTTCTTTTCGGAATATATCTCCCATTACTCATCCGAATCTACGGACGAGCCTTGACGACTTCCGACGGAAAAGACATGAGTAATTTACAGACTCGGTTCATTAACGGAAATCCCTTACACAAAAAATAAGCTTCAAAGTTATAAAAGCAAATTAATTGAAAACTCATCTGAAATGAACGTATCCAATATCTATTGTGTGCCTCAGCGAGACGGCAGACGATCCGAACGCACCGAAATCGCAACCTGAGGTCACGTTGGCCTTTGACCTCGCGATAAGGATATCTGCACAGACATCAGCCTACCCCTCTTTCCTCTTAGCAGAAGCTGATGCTGAGATAAGGCTGAAAGGGCTACCCACTCTTAGGTGCAAAGTTTGCTTTCATGTTATCCAGGCTTTGGGATTTCACGTTATCTGCATTTTGGAATACCGAAAAAAAAATCCAAATATATATTATGAGATAAAGTTACTTGAAGACACGTCCTGAGATGCGAATATGATCAGATGAAAAGTTATCTATGATCTTTCGAATTCTTATCTCTTTATCTGATGTAATCGGATAGGCTTTTTATTTACATCACGTTTTAAGTTTTTCTAATAGCTAAAAGATATATATTTTACAGCGTTTGCAGTTTGTTTATTTGCGTAAATTCTTGCATGAGGAATAATCGAAACAGTAAAATAGAATTACAGATATCTCTGATATATAAATAGGGAACGACGCTTTACTATCTTCTCGAATAAGACAATGGATTTTCAAGTGAATAATTTGTCCGCCTGACAAGTGCACTTGGCCGTTAACCTTGCCGTACTACAAGTCAGGGAGAATATAAATGCAGCTGGAATCCATCTCATAGTCACGTGGCGTATCCAAAATATAGGGCTGAATGCGTATATAAATAAAAATGTCTTTCCTCAGCC
>NC_051407.1:23767678-23768287 GCF_015228065.2 Penaeus monodon
GTATATATATATATATTGAGAGAAATCGATCGTTTTAGAAATAACACAAGACGGCATCCACCCAATATTTACGCACGGATGAGTCATGGCAGCCCATGGCTGGTGAATCACCGTGGGTGACTCATTTCAAGTAGCCATTCAAGAGTGAATCGTTTACAAAGCATCACAATCATCAGCAGAGGCAAGCTATCACCAATATGAGTACTAGTAAAGTCTTCACAAATTGGTCATCAGGGATTAGCCGTAGGCGTGTCCACTTCTCGGGAGTGATCTAATATATCTGATTGTATGTCGAGTTTTATTTTTCTGAGCTGAAAAAAATCTTCTGACAGTTCGTTTGCATGCGACCTGGTTGTCTACACCCCCCACGTTTTTGTCTCCCTTTGTCTTATTTCCTTATTTTCGCAGGCAAACTATAGATATAAAAAAGTCAAAAAAAATGAAATACGCCACGTCGCATATAAAGGGTGTCCTTCCGAATTTCCTAATTGTTCGTATATTTGTGTTTCTCACGCTCATTTTTATCGGTTGTTTCACATTCGGTTTTTCATTCAGTCATTTTATTTATTAACCAATTTTTTTGCATTTTCTCATTCCTTCTCTCCCCAC
>NC_051407.1:23768626-23768752 GCF_015228065.2 Penaeus monodon
GATCATAGACGGCATTATCCAGTTTACAGATGTCGAAAAATGTAAACATGGTGAGATTTTTCCAGTTTTCCCTCCGCTAAAGTTTTCCTCTTTGTATCCGGAGCCTGAGTATAAGGCATTTATCAC
>NC_051407.1:23768769-23769891 GCF_015228065.2 Penaeus monodon
TGCTGACGTCCTGTCTCTTGACATCTATATAATTCCCGCCTCACAAAAGGAATCTTATATGTGAACAATTATAGATTTCCTACCTTTTCCATTTATAATCTTACCATTTTAATATTTGTCGTGGAATTTGGGTAATATTTTTTACCACCTTGATTGTCTGGAGACTAGCTATGATGTCCGCTATCTTTAATAAGAGTCCTAAATTTGTGGATATCAGTCAATGGGTATTCCTGTTTCTTGCGACCTGTTTTTCTTTCGTCTTCATTTTATTTCATACAAAAACATTTTCGATCGATAGTCATAGAGCGTCCAGCTGTTACGCATCAATATGTAAACGGTATATCATTTAAGTAGAATTATGGGTATGTGTAATCGCACCTGACCACTGGAGCCACCTGGCGGTTGTCACCACACTTATTTCAGAATATTAACCAATTATTTCAAACCTTAACTGACCCATGACCAATAACAGACATTTTAAAGTAACCAAAACATTCGTTTAGTGAATAGATCTTTTATTATATACTTCTTAGATGATTCCATAATGAATTATGGGATATCACTGGCATGGTCAGGTGGGGCACAAGGGGCATGTGCCTCCCTAAGATTTGAAATTTGTTAACTTAAATAGATGAGGAACTTTATTAGGGTATACCAAAAGGCATATTTCAAGTGTCTCAAAATTTTCCTATGTGCTTCCTGGGGGCCCTTGGTGTGAGGGTTGACCGTACTTAGGTGACTTATCGTCCACCACAGGTGCTGTCCCTGCCTAGAATCCTGTGGCTACGTCCCTGAAGAATGCATCTTGAACATGTGAAATCAATATGAAAGTGGCTTTCTACTGTCCCTGATGAAACGTATGGCTTAAACTTTAACGTTTCAAATAAGCTCGAATGACGGTGACGCAGGGCTTATATATCCGTTCCTACTCGTCTAGGTGGCCCAATGACTTTTCATACTTCAGTTTCCGCCAGTCTCCTTTGCAGTGCTTGATTTACCGCTGCCCCTCTTCTGTAGGACTTGCCCCCAGCTGCAACTCTGTTGAAAGGCTTGTTCTTAGCTGCTTTCTTTTTCTTCCAAAAATTAAATTGTAAATCACAAATCGCCGCTGTGTCCACAAGC
>NC_051407.1:23782461-23782602 GCF_015228065.2 Penaeus monodon
TACTATATATATATGTTTTTTTTTTTTTTTTAAATATATATTATCCCTTATACTATAAGGAAGGGTTTGTGTTGCGGTTTTTTCCCTCTTTAGTATCGAAAACAGAAAAATATAAATACATTAAAGTTTTTTCTCATGTTG
>NC_051407.1:23782939-23783032 GCF_015228065.2 Penaeus monodon
TGTCTTGTATGTCAAGAGTACTAACAACGATGAAGAAAAAATCTTTGTCAATTCGTGATTTTTGATACCCTTTCCTTTCATCAGTATAACGGT
>NC_051407.1:23791369-23793422 GCF_015228065.2 Penaeus monodon
TTAACAAAACAGTGAATTTAAACCAATGCTTTTTACTTATTTTGAGACTTTTCAAAACCAATCCTCGGTCACACAAACAAGTTTAACATACCCGTGATTTGATTTGTATCTGTTTTTGCAAACATGAAACTGTTGAAAGATTATCTGCGCCGAACTTGTATATTTTTTTGTGTCCATTTTTTTCCTTCTTTTTTTTCAATACCAGTTTCTATAACACAGCAGAACGCATCGCAATCAGCTGATTCTGCAGACGCCGTGTTGAGTAGCCAGATTTTATCATATTTTTCAGAATACTTTATTGAATGTTTTAATTACAATCTTAGTAGATTAGTTCATCATCGAAAATATGATTGTGCCTATAAAGCCCTCACGTATGTTTCTCAGTAGATTATAATTCTAGAATCTACGGGATTTATTATTAGAGACACCAATAAGATAAAAAAAATTGCAAAGACAACCGGACGAAACTTCTCCCAAATTGAACGAAGATTTAAGAACCTTCTTGGGGAGCTCCTGGCTTGCACGGGTTCGTGTGACAGAATAAGGAAGATTGATTTCTGGTTGAAACACAGCCAATTCCTCGAAATTCTTGAAGGAGGAAGGCAAGAGCTGGTGTTCTCCTCGTATTCAGTAAGGTCAGAGAGACGGTATCATTAGTATTTTCTTGATAATAATGTATAAGAGGCTTGGTGAGGCGGCTTCATTGATCAGTGCTTTTGAAGTTGATCAGCCTCCCAGCGTTGTGTAGGAAAGGGGCGGGGTATGACTATGCTGTATTTCGTCACTGTGTGCATAAAGATATTCCTGGGAACACAGTGTGGGGTGGAAGAAGTTCTAGATCAGCGGCGGACGTAGGTCTGTGACGTTTGAGTCTGCTGTAAGATTAGTATAACGTAGAGGGCCCCGTGCTGTAACGTGAACTTAGGTGATGAAGCAGCGTGCTAGAGTAACATTGGCAGTGGTATTAGTAATAGGAAAATAGGAGTATTGGTGTAAAAACTTAAGGCCTGTCACACCCATGAATGGAAAGCAAAAATATCTTAACAGTTCTTACAGCAATATTAGAATTTATATATTTTTTTTGTAAGGTCATGGTGATATTTGGATGTGCATTCATCCAAAATCAAAGAGCTGTATTTTAAATTTGCATGTGGCACTAATATATTTTTTTCTACTGATGAGCATTGGATATCAATATGGATAATAAGTTGGTTAGGGTACTATTACTTGAAGTATAGGAATGGGACTAATTTGACAGGATGAAAATGCATGAAAATTGCATGGTAAAAGAAAGAAAAAATGCTGAAATGATAGAAAATATATAGAGAGATGATGGCTAAAAGACCTCTAACAAATACTATATATATATTGGAGAATATTGAGCACAGACTAGTATAATATATTGAAAGTATATCAATAGTCCAGAATAGATAGTCTGACTTTTAGAAGTTATTTGCTGTATATCATAAAGCAATTTGCATGTAAAGAATGTTTTTTTTTTTTTACAAAGAAGCTTACTGATTCACCTGCAGTAACTCAAATGATTGCGATGACCAATGAGTCTTTGACTATCAGGCAGTGACCAACGAACCTCTGGCATCTATATTCTGATAAAACAGCTTATGCTACTACCTCTTTTCATGATAATCTGATAGAGAGGTTAGTAAACTCTGTGTTGCCAAAATAGGCATAGTGGAAGTTAGTTGGTCTTAGTTGGAGTGTTGAAGGTATGTAGACTGTAGGAATTGCTCAAATGTGAACTAGATTTTACCCCAGCTGTCAAAGAGCAGACCACAGTTTCAGCATTTTTGTTTTTCTGATGCTTTATTTTTACTAGTAATTTTCCCATTATCCATCATATCCTTGTTAAGGTCATGGTGTTCTCAGTTAAGAAGTGACAGGTTTCATCTAGAAAGACAATTCTTTTGCTTATGATCTAAGCTGACAAGAAGAAATAATGTATACATAATTGGTTTAACTTGTCAAATGTCAGAACAATATACAGCATGCCACATTTTTAAAATTATAAATTTTGAGATAAACATTTATGACA
>NC_051407.1:23793699-23794247 GCF_015228065.2 Penaeus monodon
TTACAGCTTGAGCTGTAGCTTGCACTGATGTTCTTCACCCGCTGTGATTAGCAAAGGAACTGTAGGAACATTTGTTCTTCAAACATTCTAGTAGTGGCCAAAATATAGTTATCTGTGTTTTTTTCATGTTTAACAGGAGCTGTTTGCCATTTTTGCTCTGGCAGGTGCCTTTGCTTATTTATTTATTTTGGCAGTCTCTATAGGTCCAGATTGCACTGCATATCACGAAACACAATTTGAGAAACTGGTATATGCATAGACTACCTGTTGAACTCTTAATTGCCATGATACCAGAAATGCTAGTGTCCTGGCAGTCAGCCGCAGGAACAACCACCTTTGTCTGTGATGAATGCAGCCTAGACCACATGCAGAATTAATGATGGACTGTAGTATATATGCCCTAGGGTCACTTTTATTATATATTATCATGAAATTGTTAATTTGCTCACCTGTAACAATTTATCAGATTTTTTTGAGGCATATTTTAATTTTCTGAATTCTTAATGGTTGTTTTTGCTCTTTTCTCTTTTATAATTTCCATTCCCCAG
>NC_051407.1:23796007-23796550 GCF_015228065.2 Penaeus monodon
TACAGACAAAACCCCTTAAGACTGACATCCACTCTTGCCTTTAACATTTATATGAACATTGAGTTCAGAAACCTCATTTTTTCCAGTAAATAGCTCATAAAAACCTGCTTCATGTAGCCTGAACCTTTTCAGACACTGCCCAAGCCTAAATTTCACTCATGGAGAGCAATGGTAACAACTCTGGCTTCAATATGGAGTCCCTATGCAGTGCCAGCGGTGACAAAAAGCAGGACCAAGTAAGCATTGAGTTTTAGAGTTATTGATATCCTGTTGTATTAAGGTTAGAATAGAAATAAAAGATAACAGGAGTGAGAGATGTTGTATTAAGTATGTAAGAGGATGTTACATCACGCGCTGGGATTAGCATGGGGGGGTCTAGTGTGAATTAGGGTTCATTAGTTTCATTCTTGTTACTGTGGCTATTTTAAGCAGATTAGGTAGTAATGCAATATTGCTGTGCATATCAGTTCACTGGTGAATATTGTTT
Source organism: Penaeus monodon (assembly GCF_015228065.2). Taxonomy (NCBI): domain Eukaryota; kingdom Metazoa; phylum Arthropoda; class Malacostraca; order Decapoda; family Penaeidae; genus Penaeus; species Penaeus monodon. The sequence goes on from NC_051407.1 coordinate 23,796,495, forward strand.
GAATTCTTTTTATCAAATCTTGAAGAGCCACAAATATCATTGGAAAAAATAAGAAA
>NC_051407.1:23797397-23797968 GCF_015228065.2 Penaeus monodon
CATTGTTTCATGCCATTACCCAGACTTTTGTATTGTCTCATTGTCTTAAGCCATTCATTCAGTATGATAGTGACTGACACATCTTGTCTGATTGTCTTTGCAGATCCTTTTGCAACCCTTTACCTATGTCCTCCAAGTCCCAGGGAAGATGATTAGAGGGAAGTTAGCCCAGGCCTTCAATTACTGGATGAGAATACCTGAGGATAAGCTAATGGTCATATCTGAGGTTATCCACATGTTGCATAATGCTAGCCTTTTGTAAGTGTTACATGCTTTGCTGTGATTGTCTTCATTAGTACTGTCTTGTGCATTGTGCATTTCATCTGTATTAACTTCAACTTCATTGTACATCAGTATTAAACCTTTTTTGAGAAATTATGTTGTGATGACATATGTCCTTTTGTCTTGAACTTTTATGGTACGTGTCATCAGACTTTTGATATTCATATGCATGAGGTGTGTAACATAGTTGTCTTAAAAGCTCCAGTATTTGGACCTAGATTGTGCTGGGGGATATTCTGAGAAGTAAGAAATTCCACAGAAAAACTCAATTTTATGTATGTTTGCCCTG
>NC_051407.1:23797995-23798456 GCF_015228065.2 Penaeus monodon
AGGAAATCATTATGTTTTACTTACTCATTTGTGATTTACTTTCAATTTTATGTAAAATGACTTAATGATTTACTCAATATAATTAGGAAAGATGGATAGTCATAAAGAATCCAGAGATATGATTTTAGGATGTTAATTGGTTTGATTTTCAGAATAGATGACATAGAGGACAATAGTGTTTTACGACGAGGTATCCCTGTGGCACATAGTATATACGGAGTTGCATCAACCATCAACTCGGCTAATTACGTTTATTTTCTGGGCCTAGAGAAAGTTCTGGCCCTGAATCATCCAAAGGTATGTTTGAATATTGTGAAATAGTTTGATAAGACTTTAGATTGATTTCTTATAATTAAAAGCCATTTATAAAGGGTGTATCTTTGGTGTCTAGTTGATAAAGTTCATTTGTAATAATTACTAAGAAAAAATATTTGCAGTTAAATAGTTCTTCTTGATGGTTC
>NC_051407.1:23798492-23799380 GCF_015228065.2 Penaeus monodon
GTGATTGCATGCTTTCTTGCAAAACATTTTGTTCAGATTCAATATTTTGCAAATATTTTGAACAACACGATGCTGTGAGCTCATATGTTACAGCTTTTCTTTTTTTATGTATCATAGGCAACAACAGTGTTTTGTGAGCAGCTGCTGGAGCTCCATCGAGGGCAAGGAATGGAGATCTACTGGAGGGATTCATTTACTTGTCCGTCAGAGGAAGAATACAGACAGATGACCATACGGAGTATGTACACGAACTAGGCTTATCAGGCGATACTTTTCAAGACTTTATTACCTTCTGCTTCTCTTGATTACATATGGGTTGAAGATGCTTTAGGGTCTGATGCTTATTCTATGTTTACCTTGATTAACTAAAAGGTGTAATTTTATGTTTTAATTTTTGGTGTACTATTTTGATTAGAAATATTGCCCAAACTAATACACTAAAACCATAAACATATATGGCCTCTGTCACATATAGGTGATATACACACAAATACTACTTTATAAGCATAAGTGATGCACTGCATAAAACTATATTGACCCACTCATGATGGGAACTCCATGTACCATGCATCAGAATGTACATAGTCATCTGCTTGAGGGAAAAAAATTAGAAGCATGGGAAACATAAATTTAATCCACTCTTTAAGCTCTTGGCTGCATTTGGGTAATGTGGCTAAAAAGAGGCTTTAAGTCTACTTCTGAAGGGCCCTTTTTCCTCAATCACTACATCTAAAGCCAAACAAGCAAACAACTGGTCAGCACACACAACTTAGAGTAGGCTCAACTCTGCATGACATAAATATGTCATTCAAGTGTAGAGGATGGTCTAGCGATGATGTGATGAGACATCACCCCAGAAGGAGTGGGTTCAGGAAACTTTATTCTTGG
>NC_051407.1:23799441-23799866 GCF_015228065.2 Penaeus monodon
TGTACAGTTTATACCTTGAGTGTAACAGGAATAAAGATATTTATTTTTTTCAGAAACGGGTGGATTATTTGGCTTAGCTATTTGCTTAATGCAACTTTTCAGTCAAGTTCAGGATGACTTTTCAAGAATCACAGGAATTTTGGGACTGTACTTTCAGATTCGTGATGACTATGCAAATCTTTGCATGAAAGAGGTAAGGATATTAAGACTATTAATTCTTACATACAATGTCAAGTTGTATGAATTAATTATTTAAAAGTCCTCTCTAAAAGGTTAATAAAAATGTAAATTATTACCCCTATGCCTCCCCCCCCCCCATCCCATTCCTGTCACTTGTTCCCAGACATGGATGGTTTAAATTTATATATAACAAGTAGAAATGTTTTCTGTAATTCCTTTGAAATTGGCACTTGCTTAACAAGTAA
>NC_051407.1:23813522-23813599 GCF_015228065.2 Penaeus monodon
TTTTTAAAAATCCTGTACAATTTTATCTAAATTATAAATCTGTATATATTTGTAAATGTACACAACATGAACAAGAG
>NC_051407.1:23813637-23818401 GCF_015228065.2 Penaeus monodon
ACATAATACAGCAGTTATGTTTCAGCCATTATTGAAATTTTGTAAAGGAGAAAAAACATTTTAAAAAGAGGAAAGGTAAAGAAAAGAATGAGGAAGTAGCTTTTCAGATTTTTTAATTTATATTGAAGTATTAACTGAATACAAGAGTGATAACAATTATCCCACAGGGTATATCCATTTTTCTGTATGACCAGCTATAAAACAACAATGATTCTTTTCCACTAAATTCTGATAAGGGAGTTTGCCAAAACTGACGGGAATTACATGCAGAATTTGCCTGAAATGAATATACTGCTAATTTACCTGAAAACAAAATCTTACGGGTTGACATCCTAATTAGATTCAAGTATAAAAATTTATAAATATAATAAAAAAATATATTATTTTAGCAAATTTACTAAATGCTAATAAAAAAAGCTACACATTTCCCGCAAATCCTTCAGAAATACTTCTATCTTTTATTGGGCATTCTTGACATAATGGATATTTAATCTGAGAATGCATAGTGTTTTACTTCTTCAAATTTACAATACCTGGATACATATGACTATATCCATTACTTATTCCTTTAAATTTGTTTCAAATTTAGTACAAATTAGCATGCCTAACAACCCCCTTTCTATGTCCACAACAAACTGCATTTCTCTACCAGCAACCACAACATGGAAGCAACTAAGACAACTCTAATGAATTAAAAGTTACATTATCAACCTTTCTAGCACCACATACTTCATAATAAATAATCATCAAGCTAAAGGATTAAAAAAAATTATCTTCCTAATTTATAGTGATTAACTGTAAATCTCAATAATAAAACACCTAACAGTATGTGGTTGCTATTTTTTTTATCAGACTTTACTGTTATAAAAGAAAAAAATGATTTTATCACAAAGCAAAAAAAGGTTTGTAATCAGTGCTGAACTTATCTCTAAAAAAAATTATTAATTTATTCGAACTGCAGATTGGTGTCATATTGATCACTATGACAGCAGACACTTTTGGTAAAGGCAGCAGATGGTAACAAATATACCTACACAAATACTGGGAAGCCCAAGTTTTTGATTAAGACTTCTATCAGTATTTTTCTAACACTAAATGTTTTACTTCATTTATAGTTATCTCAAAAGAGAGTTGAAAAAAACATGGAATGTTACATAATAAAACTTACTTTTCAGGAAAAACTTCCCGCTGGGATCTTTCTCATGTCATCAATGTCTTCCACACAAGAATGAAATATTAAGTGGTAATTTTCATACTTCTTGCCATGGTTTTCCTACATAATGTGAATAGTTTTCTTCCACACAAATGCTATATGAAACCCCCCTTTGGAGATGAGCTGATATTATTACACAAAACACCACACAGATAGGTTTTATTTCTTCTTAATTCACATAATCTGATATGATCATCCTCTAGCTGCTAGCCCACCTAAGAACTAGTTACAAGCCTCACTTCTGACTAGCTTATGATATAAAGGGACTGCCATTTCCCAGTCTTCATATAAAATTTTTTTGAAACCCAAACCCTGTAACTCAATCAAAAAAAATTCATCTAAAGCTATGTGATATTTGCTAATAACTAAACACCCTCCAAAACAGGCCAGAACCACTTATATCACTGGTACCCTTTAAAAATCTCAGTTTTAGAGCATCAGTAGATAGTAAATCAACCTAATATATAATTAACATTAACTGACTAGTTTAATAAAATAGAAAGCACTGTCAGAATTATTTAGTGCTAAATGAAATTTTGTGCAACATGTGTAAATGGTCCTCTAATTGGGTCAGTAGTCTCTCCCAGTTTGTTTTTTTTTCATTCCTTGACAGAAAAACATTCCCCCCCTTTAAATTTTAAAATTTTGAATATGTCATGAAGGAGACCATGAAAACCTAATCTGGAGGCAAAGAAACAATATCTGGAAAAAGCCTGTACTCTCAATGACTTTTTCTTTTGGCATGAGCTTTCAAATAGGGACCACAGCCATGATTTTTCTATCTCTGCTGGAAAAAAACCCAAAACCCAATGACCAGAAAAAAGGTCACAAAGAGTATTTTCATGCTGGCATGTGTATGATTGTGTGTAGAGAAAAAATAGTTTTAAATAAATGTCGTAATCTAATAAACCCCTACTGGACCAATGACACAATTGACTGTAATGACTGCACTGGAACAGTCATTGTAAAAAAACTACATGAACAGTAAATATTTTTGACTAAAATAATGTATCAATTGAATACACAATCTCAAAATTCCTATCTATATTGACATTCCATGGACCCCACTATAAAATAGAGCAAAAATGGATCTGCAGTCAAAAATGGCTATCAAATAAAATAAATAAGATAAATACCATATTCTAGTAAAATTTTAAGGCACAAGAGCTGTGTGTAATTTGAAATTTTAAAACAGTTTTTCATGATTTGTCTGAAGGCGATATATACATAGAACATCATAAGAAAATGAAACTACCTAGGAAAAGGAGGCATTTTGAAATGCGAATGAAGCATGATCTATATAAAGAATTTTGGATTCTTTAAATTTAAGGAAGATGAATTTACTTGAGTCAATCCATATCAAATTTGGACTATTTTTTCCCCCACAATATCCCAGTTCTTCTTCTAATTATAAATATGCTGAATTTAATAGTATGGGAATTCACATTATTGGGAATTATAAGGTACCCTCCTCCCCTTAAATCAACTTACTCCTCAACATAGTTTTTCCAAATAAGACCTCCACATTGTATGAAGATTATAATTCATACAGACAGTAGAGTATTGTAGACGATATTGTAAATAAGTGTTATATATTTCAGAGTTTTTTTTACTATGAGGTTTACTTAATTATATTAATTCATCCCTAATACTTTTTCCACTGTGCAGCCTAATATAAAATTTTTCCACAGAAAAACTTTATATTCATTGGCTTCTTGAGTGTTAAAATGCTGTACATATTACCTCAATATTATAATTCAAACGTTTCTAAGTGAAAATTTTGCAATACATAATTCTACATAAAAAAATGGTAATCAGGATTCATGCAGGTAAGGAATTACTGATGAAAAGATTATAAAGAGATTGAAAAAATTTCATTTGGTAATTATACCAATATTATGAAATTTACAGAGTATTTACAAGAAAAATGGAAGATGAAGAGACTAAATAGTAGGTAATGAAGAAAGTATCATTCATCATAACACTTTTACCAGATAATTAAAGAAAATACATGATAAGCCATGATGATACCAGTAATGATAAAAAAATGGTAAGCTACTTAGAATCATGACTACAATGGAATAATGAAGAAATATGACAAAAAAAATATCACCAGTAATATTGGTAGTGGTAGTAATATTTTTGAAGATGAAATTATGGTAATCACAAATTTTTTCAAGATTTTTTCCAAGTTGGGCCTTACCTATACACAGATTTTATGGATGATTATATACACATATAATGCAAGCTGCAGTATCCATCACTCTCTGTACATACAACACATATGTATCAAGTTTACAATCAATTTTAACTAGTTATCTTAAGAGCACATCTAAAACAGCTGCCGCTTATCTTTCTGTATTGTGAGTAATGCATTTGGGAACCTTTTAAAATGCGTGTGCAAGCAAAATGTTCTTATTTACATATTATTACAACCATATCAAATGTGGGGAATCCATACTGTTATTGACTGATTCTATCTGAAAAATCACCTTACAGAGATTTATTCACTTCCGCATTCTGTGCTGCCTGCATAATACGTATTAACATTAGTTCCAAAAGGTGGTTACTAAATCCTTACATTTAATATTTCCTTGCAGCACAGTCTATTTTGTTTCACAACTATTTTTTGATGATAGCAAATATAAAGCACCATTAATTGTTTTTCATACTATTAATCTATATCATGCTTGATTTTCTTAAGATATTATCATCTTAATGATACATATACATCTTTTATTTTATTTTCATTTTTCAAAATGCAGGCCAATTTATCACAACCTCTTTTTTGTGATGATTGTACCATGACTTGAGTATCTTACCAGTGTTTCATAGCAATATGTCATCACTTTCAGCTTCTTTTCCCCATTCAGATCCTGCCTAGCTTGTGCAGCGCCCAGGAGCGAAAACAGCGACCGCCTTTTTGAGGAGGGGGAGCCTCACCTCCATGGTTGGCTCGGAGATTGATCGAAGCCCCCCTTGCAGGTGACCCAGGTTCTACACTGCCTTCCACCCCAGGCTCTGAATAATGATTGTAATAATAGTTGCCTTCTGAGTGTTATCTCCTTTGTCATCAACAGCTTAATAAAAAATGCATATCATATAATGAAGCATAAAGCTTGGTACTGGATGTCAAACACAATTACAATTTCCTTGAATCTATATTAATGACTTCTTGATTGATATTCTTTTCTTACTGATGTAAATATATATTATGATGCAAAAAAAAACAAATTTTATAAATCTCCACGGATAATGAAATCCTTGGTAAGTAACGCTTTCACCAACTAACCTGTGAAAAGATCTCCAAAAAACAACGTTTGTAAATTTAAGAAGTTCCCTGGACCCAGTGCGAATCTCTAAGCCCAAAGACAGCTCTTCTGGTAGCTTCACCTTCTATAATCCATTCAAAATAAAAGGTGGGTGAAGGGAGGCAGGCCCCAGGCGAGACCGACCCACAGTCTTGGTAATTTTGTTACTACTGCTACTGCTGCTATGGCGCTTTCTCTTCGCTGTTAAGAAAAGGGATTAATCAATATTTTTTTACAGGC
>NC_051407.1:23818440-23820033 GCF_015228065.2 Penaeus monodon
AGGAATAATTTACTTTGTGTAATGTGGGGGAAAAAAGAAAAAGTCTCAGGTAATCTAATTTTGTCATGGTCATGCTTTTGTACAGGCAGATCTTAAGTTTCAAGTTTAACCATGGCACAATTTTTGTATTCTATATCTTAAAAACTGCATAAAAAGTATATGTGAAACCATGAATAAGTACAAAAAATAAATCCTTATTTAAAAAACCTTTGTATCTTTATAAAAGGGGCAACTAACACAAACTACAGTTAACCCAAATAATAAATCAAACAATAAATAGTTCCCTATGGCAAGCTGTACACCCTAGAAATGCATGGCCTACCTGTGAAAACATCTACAAAATTTCCTAAAATAATATGTATATAACACAGAGCTTTAACTTATTCCAGATACCATAAATAGGATGAATATGAATAAAATTTATGAAAATTAAATCCGTTCTATGCTCACCTGACCATAGTTGCATCCTGTTGTTATAGGGAAACAAAAATTTTAAAATGCTGTTAAATTACCACATCTACTATGATATCTTTCTCTCCCGTACATTATTTTTCATAGCAGCCTGAGTTTCTTTCATACAAATGCATTTGTGTTTAGCCTATTTTTAAGAAAAAAGATTTTTATATCAAGAGGAAGAGGAGGGTGTATATCATAGAAGCTTCCTTATAATTTTTTCCCCTTAGTAAAACCATAGACGTTCTCTACATGTCCTCATGTATTCTTACCTCGTTACCGACAGCTTCTTTCTGTTTTTAGTCTTATATACCAGATTTTTTGAAGGCAAATGCTTTAAAATGATAATGCCATAATGAAAAAATGAAACAGATTTTTACATTTAGAGCTGGGACAGTGCTAATTTACCATCCTTAATTGTATTGGGGTTTAACCTTATTTAAAACATGTATTAAACCACTATTATTCCAGGGGTGATTTTTTTTTTCAGCATTTAGAAAAACAGCCATGCTTTAAAAAACCTACATGTAGATAAAAAAAAATATTTAAAAATTCAATAAAAAAACTGAACAACTACAGTCCCTCACACGGACACGCAGGAACAGTTGCAAGCCAGAGCGAGGTATGTAAAGGGACCCTGTACCTCCCCGGCTAAAACCCCGTACGTTGAGAAACACACCTGGCCGCTGTGACAGACGGTTCGTTACCCCTACTTCGTAGACGACGTAGCTAGAAAACATGGAATTTTGTTAGGCAGGCTGGTACACGGAAATGTATATTTAGTGAAGTAATGGTGTGTGATGATATGATAATATTCATGTTCCAAAAGACTTTGAGAAGAGATAATATGCTGAGAGAGCTTGGTTTAATGTACATCGAGCTAAAAAAATGGGAAAAGATATGATGAAAAGAACCTGTTCAGGGCTTCATTTAAAGAAGGATTAAAGAGGTTATGAACATAAGGAGATAATGCTAAAATTACTTTTCAGTTTGGAGACCCAAAGTGAAATAGATTATAAACATTAATTGTATTTACAGATTATATAAAAGCTCCCCAAAGTGAAGATTATACAGTGTAAGCATAACCTCTTTCTATAGTACTCACATTTATAAAAGCCAGATCCCCTCTACATAGTTAAT
>NC_051407.1:23820065-23820239 GCF_015228065.2 Penaeus monodon
ACTTCTTTTTTTGCCCTAAAAATTTAAGAAGAAAGTTACAAAAATCTGAAGACGAACTACAATATTTAAAAAATTCTCATCACAGAGAAACCCGTCATGTATGCCTGTATGGGGATTTTATCATGGTGATTGTCACCTTCAGTCTATATATTTTCAAGCAAGTCAACTGCTACT
>NC_051407.1:23821208-23821356 GCF_015228065.2 Penaeus monodon
AAAACATAAAAAAAACATAGAAGATAAAACAAAAAAAAGACATAAATACAAAAGAACAATAAAGAATAATATGAATATAAAAGAGACAAAGAGATAAAAGAACAAAGAATAAATACAAAAAACCCAAAGATAGAACAGAATAACATAA
>NC_051407.1:23824149-23824755 GCF_015228065.2 Penaeus monodon
GCAATTTCCAGCATCAACTACAACAACAATTTAGTAGTAAGCAATAATAAGTACAGTATAATAGCCTTAATCCCTTAATGTTTAATAAACAAATATTCCAGGGGTATGTTCCTTTTATTATGACATTTTAATATGCGTAAAACTTCAACATTAATTTTCTCATGATTTGTCCTGTGTATCACTAAAAGTGTACCTTTTAAAACTCTGTTCAAAGGGAGAAACAGTTTAAATAACATTCTCTCCATGTCATTTTGCTCTTTCAAGATCTGAGTATTTCTTAAGATATTTCATATTGTTTGCTTACTTATTCTGAAAGGGTGCTACAGCCAATGATAAAAAAATTTTTTTATCACTGAGCTTGCTTCTTTTTAGAAGCATATATGGTAGGGAGACACTTCCAGATGCAGTAAGAATCATGTAAAAGGGGGTTATCTTTAAGGGGTTAAGCATGAACTCATAATCTGTATAAGCAGGTGACATAAAACAATGATATCCTTTTAAAACACTGTGAGATCTGAAAAAATTACATGCTTTTTTGCTACAATAACATGCTGTACACAGTAACCCTTTGTATTGTTTGAATTTTACTTGCTAAATGTAGTACCT
>NC_051407.1:23824802-23825376 GCF_015228065.2 Penaeus monodon
CATCCACACTCTTTACTGAAACTTATGAACAAAGCATAACATGCTAGTGAGCTGTATGGAGAGGTAAGTAATCCCACTGTTAAATCATGCTGCTGGTTAGGGTCTAGTAGATAGAACCGAAAGTGATTTTAGATGGCAGTCACTGAAGAGAGTAGGTCACTCTTTTAAAGGAACATGCATAGCTTTTTAAATCACCATGCGAACAACCTTACAGCCAGTTAGTCTTACATGGGTTAGCATCGCCTGGTGGGAAGGAGTAAGTTTGGTGAGACTTGGCATGACTGAGGGGCAGGTCAAGCATTTCGCTGGCATCACCTTCACCGCCGCCAACACCTACTCGCATCTGAACTTATGCCCACATGAGATTCATGTCAGCATGTGAGCCTGAAGACTCACTTGTGCTGACCTCAGCAAAAAAGGTTTGGGCACCCCGGACATTGGCCTCCGAGCGAAAAAAGGCGCAGTGGGTGGGCGAAAACCTCGACGATCTATGTCATTCCAGGAAGAGGGGTCAGGTTGCATTGCCAAGGCCCAGGGAAAAGGCCCTGATAGGATGGATTACCAAGTCAGTGAC
>NC_051407.1:23825415-23826743 GCF_015228065.2 Penaeus monodon
TGCATTTTACTAGACAAAAATGGGTAAAGGAGTTAGTATACAAAAAATCAAACAACCAATACCAAAAAGAGGAACGTCTTTGATGGGAAAATGTGGTAACCAAATGCAATTTTCCCCCCCTTTTAAATGTTATCAAAGTCGGTACAAGGAATAGAATAATGATGCATAAGATCTGCCTTGTAGGTGCACCCCCTTTTCCATGCCCAGGCCTCAGGGGAAAATATTCATAGAAAATTTTAATGTTCATGCAGATGTAAAATATTGTGAGAAGCAATGACATTTTTGCACTCACAATAAGTGATGCTGGGGATCTAAAACTTATGAAACATGGTTTACAAACTTTAAAAAATTAGCATGATTCATGGTTTTTATCTGTAGCATGTATACCTGGATGTGTTTATAGAATCTATATTCCCTTTTAAAATTTGTGGTTACACATATGCAGGTCTGTATTGTGAATTTAAAAAAACCAACATAATAACATAAAATTAACACAATCCAAACTTATGTGAAAAAAAGGACTGCTATTGCATATAAATGTGAAGTTTTTTTTGTGTTACCAATCCAGACATAATTATCCCTTTATATTATGGTACACATTGCATTAAGATAAAATTTGTTGATAACTATGTAAATATTTTGTCATCTTTAAGCTAATCATGAATTTAAAAATTGAAAAATAGAGATAATAAAGACATTAATATCACAAATAAATAACAGTAGTAAATTTTAAAAGATATTACCATTGCTGTTTTAATTTATCCAAAAAAAATTTTAATACTGCAATCAAGGTCACTCAGATATATCTAGTGGGGTTGCATAACCCTTTATATTTTACTACTGCAGTTATAAAGTTAAAACTACTACTAGCAACTACCACTTATCATAAATAATTTGAACTATACTATCAACAGATATCATAAAGGTGAAAATAACATCTAAATTCTGCAAATCAGAATTTATCCAATCTTATATTTTATTTACATTTTTATGAATGAAAAATAAAATTTCCTAAAGTATTTATAAAAAATCTCAAAAACAAAAAATGTGTCAACACATTACAGGATAACCTCATTAATATAAATGTTAAGCAAAAAGTACTTCACTTGTCCAAATTTTTGGAATTCTCATTTTAGCCGTGGCATATACAGTACATTTATTGTACATAAATACGAAGTATTTACTACACTGCCATGCTATGAGATCCGTTTCGTATTTGGTTCACCTAAACCCCCAATCTCCCTCTCCTTCTCTTCCTTCTCATGCCTTTCTTATTTCATTTCTCAATATTTTTTCTCAAACCAAACACCGAAATGTCCCCACAAATA
>NC_051407.1:23827232-23827299 GCF_015228065.2 Penaeus monodon
GATCATAATGATGTAAAACATGCTGGACAAGGGATCTTTTTATTACCTACACTGATCTTTTAATCTT
>NC_051407.1:23827690-23828724 GCF_015228065.2 Penaeus monodon
TTCAGTTATTTTGAGTATTTTACTGCCCTGCCACACCTAGACTAAATGCTGTAAACATTATAAACACGTTATCATCATGCTCTACATTAACAATAATTCATGCAAGAAGGAATGCTATACTCTTTTAAAATCTATGTCTCATGTAAATCTATTCACTGATATGCACATATAAAAAAACTCATGAACAATTAACATAGTGATGGTGAATATTCAATTTTACCAAATGCTACATCCAACTTATTGTTATTTTCCATTTTTAAAATTTATTTTCCATTCTTAAAATCATCAAACAACTATATACATTATAGAGCAGAAAAATGTCTATAGAAAAGAGAGTGAAATCTACAACTTGAAACAACAGCAATGCTACTAAATGATATCTATAGAATGTTGTAATGCTGTACTTCAATTAATATTTCATGAGCTTATTTAAACTTTTTTTTATAAAATTTCTTATTAAAAAAAATTCATACTGAAAAGCAACGTTTAGTTTATCTCTATGCATTACCTGACAAAAATTTGATCAAGACTTATTCAGTATTCATGATTTTTGGGATATTTCACCAGAATACAACATGAAAAACTGAAAGGTGTATGTACTTTGGGCTCATACAATGTCCTGACATTAGAAATAAAACAAAATTTTGAAGTACAATGAAAATAGTTATGAAGGGAATCTGAAAAAAATACAATTGTAATGGCAGGTATGATTCCCTTGTTTTTATCAATATCAATTTTACTTTTAATTTTTTTCAGAAAAAAGTTCCATATATAAATACAAGTCAATGTTACCAAAAGCAACATGATCCATGACTCAGTTACCATATACCAACAGCTTTGCTTTACAGAATTACAATATTGATAGTCTTCAAGCAAAGCACGGAAGTATTATATCTGAAATATTTATACGTTTATTCTGTCTCAGAGAATGGGTTTATTAGTTAACAGCCAATCAAAGCAACATGCAGGGTTAATTTCAGGGAAGTAATAACATTCCACAAAAAAAATTTAAAAATGCAAGTTTGGGAATTACT
>NC_051407.1:23828770-23829772 GCF_015228065.2 Penaeus monodon
AGTCAGAAGCAATTGAGAACCACATACCCTTTTCCCTCATGGCCCTTAGACCCCTATCTGACGACTTTTTGCTCTTGACATGATGTTCTGGGCTACTGCCACCATAATCATCTTCACTATGCTCTGTTAGATAATCTTAGGGAGTGGTTTCCCCTGTGATTTGGAAGTTGGCGTAAGACTGTTCGTTCCTGAGCTCAGGTCATCAGTAACAGGGTTGTCACCTTGACAATGGGATGAGGAAGATGAATCTCCATTGGAGTTCTGGTCTAGGATGGGGTGCGTGCCATTGCTAAGGCACTGCAATTATGTTAGCCCCAGTTCTCCTTGACTTTGACACCGTGCGAACAGGGCTGGAAGTAGATGGGGTGACGGAACCACTAAAGCTGCTGTCTTGGTCGTCCTGGTGTGATTTTTGGGCATCAGGACAGCTGACTCACTTGCTCTGCGACCATTTTACAAAAGAGGATGATCCCCCGATACATAAGACACACTCTGAGAAAACCCCCTTTGAGGCAATCTCGGTATCTCGGTCTGTGAAAGAAAGCAGAAAAATTTTGTTTTTTTTAGCATGAACTTGGTCACCTACACAGTTAAAAGATTTCTACTTAGTCAACTTATCTACTGATCAATCAGTAGTGTGTCTGTTGTGAACTAATAATTATCTGAAGTTCCCAATGCCACCTCATGTGTTGGTGATGATGGTGCAACAATACTCCTGAATCTTCTCTGATGATGCTCCAGCAACTTCATCTTTGACACTGTTTGATCTGCTCTTCATCAGGTCTCTCCATGTCATCTGCCACTGCGTACTTGAAGTTAAATGGTGTCTGGTGTTGATGGAATTATCTGGTGCTGAAGAAGCCCGTAAAAAAATTTACAATGAATATAATTTTTACTCATATAAGATTAGCATAGCAAGTTCATATGCTTTACTTAACAATGCCAAGATTTATTTTTTATGTAAATGAAATCAAGTTACATATGAAAACTCTATAATTAAGT
>NC_051407.1:23830448-23831894 GCF_015228065.2 Penaeus monodon
GGCACAGAACTATTTACCTCATAATCATCAGATATGACCTTGACTCTGATCTCTATCTGGCCAGACTTGGTACCCTCCAGCGTGCACCACTTCGGGGCATCCTTGTGAGACAAGTCGCGGACGTCAGACTCCTTCAAAGCAACAGAACCGAGGAAATCTCTTCCAAAGGCATCGTGATCCCACAAGGTCTGAAAAATGTTAAATCCTATAAGTATTTTTGTTTAAAAGAAATGCTGAAAGCTTACATCTGAGCTGCATTGAATTTGTACAAGGTCTTTGAGGTCGAATGCTCACAATGGCAAGGATGTCTGGGTGTCTCGGCAGGTGCGTCATCAGGGGTTTTCCCCCCACTCGGGGTGAGGGGCTTCTTCTTGACCCCAGTGCGGTACTTGACCTCGCTGTTGATTTCACGACACAGTAAGGGGCACGTAGCCATTTAAGTCTTGGCCACCAGGTCTCGCCCCTCTGTGAGTACATTTCGATAAATTAGTAAAGTATAATTAGCATAATTATGAAATGTTTACTTTCATTTTTCAGAACAACAGAGTGACCATTTATCTCTTTATAAATATTTTTTTTTTTCTTATTTCATCCGTAAATGTCTTAAAATTACCAACTCAACAATGCCACACAAGGTCAATGACCCCAAACGCGTTTTAAATTTGGGTACTGCAAGAAGTCCGAAGACAATGAACCCACCCCCTTCTCACTGTAATCCCCTGTTTGCGTGCTGCATGTCTGGACTGCACGCTATCCCCCATCTAGACTCTAGTATGTGACGGCTAATCTTCGCCCGCCTTCTTTCTCACAACCAAAAAAGGAAAGTAATGTCAGAAAGCAATGTCCTATTTAAGCTCGAGCGTAGGCAACGTTCACCGCCACGTGACACTCACTCTCTCTCCCAATCACCCGACGACTTTCAATATCCAAACAAAAACGCGTTATCGTCAGCAGCCACTCGAAAAAAAAACCAGAATGTCGTTTTATCTGAATCCAGACCGCAGGGAAAAGGGGGGGGAAATGGACAACTGCGTCGGAGACCGAGCCCGAGCTTGTAATTTTGAAGTTTTTTTCTTCTACACTATCGATTGCTTGCACTGAATTTTTTTGAAAATCTTTGAATTAAATAATAATCTAAAAATGATAACGTATCAGTAATTTTTAACGTATTATAACGCCATGCACTTGAAAAGGCTCAGCAAGGTGGTCACATCTCCCCTTAACCCTAAGGTCTGCTGATTTCGAAGCTGTATGTACAAGAAAAGGGTTCCTATGAGCTCAGATTGTGTTCGAGGAATAGTGCAGTTTCTCCAAGGAAAACCCACACAAGTGCATATCAAGCCATTTAAAAAAAACTTTCGAAATACCAAATATTGTAAGAGACTTAATATTAAAAAGAGGGAATGTTATGACGGTTAAAGACTCTATAAAATAACAAAGACCAGG
>NC_051407.1:23842919-23843715 GCF_015228065.2 Penaeus monodon
CACTAGCAACTTGGCAAATCGCCCTTTTTCAAGGGACCCACCCTTGCAAAAATAACATTATGTCTGAGAAAAGCTTACAAATAGTTCGTGTAAGAAACGGCAGATGCCACGGCAGATGCCACGAAAAATCGGTGCACCTGTAATCGGCCTTCGGCCTGGTCCAGCGGGAAAAACACAAAAAGAGCAGCAAGTGTCTTTCAACACTGCAGTGCGCATCAGATTTCTCCCATAGAAACGGTGCCGTACCTCCATGGCGGGATCGGCCAAGTCAACGTAGAAGTCGTAGATTACCTGTGTCTTCATGGTTGCAGATATTTTCTTGTTTTCATTCATTTCCTCTCCTTAGACAAAGTCATGGCCTGCCTTAAAAGTTACTCTAGGCTGCTTTTAGTCCACCCTTTTGCATGACACGGAGAAGGCGATCGCTCGGCTGGCTTCCCAATCCTACAACCAGAAACTACCCCTGGAAACTTTATATCTTCATGTCTTGTACTATGGTGCGTTTTTTCATTTCCCTTTCTTTTTTTCCAGTTATTTATTAGCCTTTTCTGCGTCAGGTCTTTGGGACAGAGAATGGGGGGGCCTGACCGATTGAATACTTTTTCTGTCCATAGGTTTGATTAAGGTTGTTTTTTTCCACTGTTGGTGGTCAAACGTTGTTTGCCCCGGGCCCACGGTTAACGTGGGGACTGGTGTAGGAGGAAAAAACGAGAGGATTGTTTGTCCCAGCTGTCCTGGTAATGACGCCTTTGGAGTTATGACCAGAGGTATCCTAGGGGGACACCTTGAAATTTGA
>NC_051407.1:23844062-23844964 GCF_015228065.2 Penaeus monodon
TTTTTGTGTGTTTCGCATGCGCATGATCTTGTCCTGGTACGCAAGCCATTTGAGTCAACCCCATAATTATATGAGGTCAGAACATGCCATGTTTTCAAACTGCATGTTTTCAAATAGGTTTGTTCATAAAATTGCTTTGGATGCATCAGACTTTTTGCATGAGGACCTTTTGTGTCACTGTCTCCATCCCTCAGGTTCCTTTTTACAGTGCGATGCAGCATTCTATTTTTGTTAAATTCAATAGCTTGCATTTCAGTTTTTTTATTTTTCAATCTATATTGATATCTCAATTTCGCAAGAACTTGTAGGATGCTAATACTTACTTGATCATTTTTCTCTTATTATTGGTATCGCACAGAGACTCCATATTGAAGGCATAATTGTTACCGCAGCTCTCCATGATTTATTTTGACTGGGGCAGTATCGGGAAAAGCAGAGGCAACAAAGGTAACGTCTTCCTGGCCTACATACAAGGAAATGGGATATCCCAAGACTCTTTAAAAAATTTAAAAAAAGAAGTTTTCTCAATTTTGGTTTATAATTTATTAGTGCCCGCGTAAAGCGAGTGTGTGATAAATTTGGTATTGCCCGAGGATTGTGCATCATACCATAAAGCTATAAAAATGAAGCAAAGTTTCTTTTAAAACTATACATGTGACTTTTATTCAGACATAAGTCCCATATTATGCTGGTCGTTATGTTTAGATTTGGTAGCTTATTTTCAGATTAAAGGAATTTCATATTGGCGTCCCGACCTTAGCAATGTTATATAACATAGCATAGTCTATATAGACTGTGCTCCTTATGCTTTATCAACATTTAGCCATTTTGCGATAAGAGCACTATACTTGCTTTAAACTTGAACTTTCCCCCACCCCGCTCAAGAGGTTCCCCCCTAGATT
>NC_051407.1:23845525-23845673 GCF_015228065.2 Penaeus monodon
TTTTGATAAGTTTACGTATTAAATGTTAGCTTGCGTCGTTTTCTATCTCATTGCTTTCACAGCCTAAACTAAATAATTCTGCACAAAATGTATCGGACATTTTGTGAAAATCGTATGGATTATTTTTATTAGAAATGTATAGAAAAGG
>NC_051407.1:23869028-23869919 GCF_015228065.2 Penaeus monodon
AATCTAGGGGGGAACCTCTTGAGCGTGTGGGGGAAAGTTCAAGTTTAAAGCAAGTATAGTGCTCTTATCGCAAAATGGCTAAATGTTGAGTAAAGCATAAGGAGCACAGTCTATATAGACTATGCTAGTGTATATACAACATTGCTAAGGTCGGGACGCCAAATATGAAATTCCTTTAATCTGAAAATAAGCTACCAACTCTAAACATAACGACCAGCATAATATGTACTTATGTCTGAATAAAAGTCACATGTATAGTTTTAAAAGAAACTTTGCTTCATTTTTATAGCTTTATGGTATGATGCACAATCCTCGGGCAATACAATTGATCACACACTCGCTCACGCGGGCACTAATAAATTATAAAACCAAAAATTGAGAACACTTCTTTTTAATTCTTTAAAGAGTCTTGGCATATCCCATTTCCTTGTATGTAGGCCAGGAAGACGTTACCTTTGTTGCCTCTGCTTTTCCAGATACTGCCCCAGTCAAAATAACTCATGGAGAGCTGCGGTAACAATTATGCCTTCAATATGGAGTCTCTGTGCGATACCAATAATAAAGAGAAACATGATCAAGTAAGTATTAGCATCCTACAAGTTCTTGCGAAATTGAGATATCAATATAGATTGAAAAATGAAAAAAACTGAAATGCAAGCTATTGAATTTAACAAAAATAGAATGCTGCATCGCACTGTAGAATAGGGAAGCCTGAGGGATGGAGACAGTGACACAAAAGGTCTCATGCAAAAAGCCTGATGCATCCAAAGCAATTTTATGAACGAAACCTATTTGAAAACATGCAGTTTGAAAACATGGCATGTTCTGACCTCATATAATTATGGGGTGACTCAAATGGCTTGCGTACCAGGACAAGATCATGCGCATGCG
>NC_051407.1:23870303-23871420 GCF_015228065.2 Penaeus monodon
TCAAATTTCAAAGGTGTCACCCTAGGATACCTCTGGTCATAACTCCAAAGGGCGTCATTACCAGGACAGCTGGGACAAACAATCCTCTCGTTTGTCCTCCTACTACCAGTCCCCACGTTAACCGTGCCAGCGCAATCAACGTTTGACCACCAACAGTGGAAAAAAACAACCTGAATCAAACCTATGGACAGAAAAAAGTATTCAATCGGTCAGGCTCCCCATTCTCTGTCCCAAAGACCTGACGCAGAAAAGGCTAATAAATAACTGGAAAAGAAGAAAGGTAAATGAAGAACGCACCATAGTACAAGACATGAAGATATAAAGTTTCCAGGGGTAGTTCTGGTTGTAGGATTGGGAAAGCAAGCCGAGCGATCGCCTTCTCCGTGTCATGCAAAGGATGGACTAGAAAGCAGCCTAGAGTAACTTTTAAGGCAGGCCATGACTTTGTCTAAGGAGAGGAAATGAATGAAAACAAGAAAATATCTGCAACCATGAAGACACAGGTAATCTACGACTTCTACGTTGACTTGGCCGATCCCGCCATGGAGGTACGGCACCGTTCTATGGGAGAAATCTGATGCGCACTGCAGTGTTGAAAGACACTTGCTGCTCTTTTTGTGTTCCTGCTGGACACAGGCCGAAGGCCGATTACAGGTGCACCGATTTTTCGTGGCATCTGCCGTGGCATCTGCCGTTTCTTACACGAACTATTTGTAAGCTTTTCTCAGACATAGTATTTTTGCAAGGTGGGGTGCCTTGAAAAGGCGATTTGCAGTGTTCAGTGAATGGGAATTCGTCCAAGATCCTAACGGTTAAATGAAAGCATGGCAGTGTACCGTCGCATCTCGCATGTATCAACAGAAGCCTCATCCTAGTCGCATGGATGCGACATGCTTTTTGTGCCGGACATTGAGGATAGAAGATTTTAAAAGTTAAAAGCAGAGTGGGAAGGAACGCATTGTGGTTCTACCCCTCAGTCTAGTGGCAATTTATACCTTTACTAAAATATAGAGTGAGACAAGTGTTACTGAATATTTTGTTACAATACTTTCTAGGTAAATTTGAATTTAGTAATGCCACTGATTATCAAATGACACCATTCATCCAATTCACTTGG
>NC_051407.1:23871549-23873643 GCF_015228065.2 Penaeus monodon
GAGGCTGATTTATTTTTCTAAAAGTATCTTGTCTTCCATCTAAGTACAGGAAAAGATAGATGGTGTTTAATGCCATTATTCTGTCATCTATGTCATCTCACTATGTATCTCGTAATTATATGCTAGAGGCTGACCCATCTCCTCGAACTGTCTTCGCAGATCCTTTTGCAACCGTTCACTCACTTTCCTCCAAGTCAAAGGGAATATGACTAGAGGGAAGTTAGTTGAGGCTTTCAATTACTGGATGAGGATACCTGAGGATAAACTAATGGCCATATCTGAGGTTATCTACTTGCTGCATAATGCTAGCCTTTTGTAAGTGTTACTGATTTACTTATATGTTATCATGCCACCAGACCAGTGCATCATTTATAGAATTAACATAAATTTCGTTAAACGTATAACATTTGGACCTTGACTGTACTATGGAGTATTCTGGGGATATCAAGTTTAATTAACTAATGGATTCTAGGGGTGATTATGCTTTGTTTTACAGAATAGATGACATAGAGGACAACAGTGTTTTACGACGAGGTATCCCTGTGGCACATCGTGTATATGGAATTGCAGCAACCATAAATTCTGCTAATTATGTTTATGTCCTGAGTCTCGAGAAAGTTCTAGCTCTGAATCATCCAAAGGTATGTTCAGCGACAGAGCAATACAGTTGAGCGACTTTTAGGTTGGTTTCATGTTGCAGAAGACCACTTGCATGCTGTTTATCTTCGGTATCCCTCTTGAGATTTACGAGGAGAGAAGACGCTGTTGTTTTCTGCTGTAAAACTGTCATTTGTAATGCTAAAAATAGTTAGAGAATTTCTATACTAATTGTTAGGTCATATTACAGATTAAAGAAAGATATGTACGAAATTAGATTTACGTGCTTTACTGCAATGTTTTCACATAAACTGTGACAATACTTTATTATGTACATACCGTGAACGTAATTTAGTATAACCACCCTGATTTCATTTTTTTACCGGTATCAGTGTCCAAAATGTTATGACTTTACATATTTTTTTTGTATCACAAGGCTACTACAATACTTTGTGAGCAGCTTCTGGAGCTCCACCGAGGGCAGGGAATGGAGATGTACTGGAGGGATTCACTTACTTGTCCGTCGGAGGAAGAATACTCACAGATGGCCATGAGGAGTATATATATTAATAGGCCTTACCATTGGAAAATGTTTTAATGTTTGAATCTGTATTATATAGCAGCCAGTGCCCGATGGCTTCTGCCTAAGAAGTTATTAGTTAATAAATTTTTTTTTTTCTTTTAACTGGAATCAAGGATTTTAGTAAAAGCTAATTTGTCTATTATTTATTTTAATCCGTAACTCGCATATTAAAACAAGAAAACCCTTCTTTTTCAGAAACAGGTGGATTATTTGGCTTGGCTATTCGCTTAATGCAACTTTTCAGTCAAACTCAAGAGGACTTTTCAAGAATCACAGGAATTTTGGGGCTGTACTTCCAGATCCGTAATGACTATTCAATCCTTTACTTGAAGGAGGTAAGAATATCAAAGCAATTTTTTCTTTTATACTGCCAAGACGCATTTAATATACTGTTTAAACAACTTGTGTAAAAACCTCATTTTGTATGTGTATGTCTGTCATTAATATCACATAGCAGTAAAATTACATATACTTGCTATTAGTAAGACTGACATTTGACGAGTGCAATGCCGATCGCAGCATGTATTACAGTTTTGAAGCAAGTTTCACTACTCCTTTTGGGTTTTAACTTTTAATTTAAAAAAATTAAGTTGTTACACATAGATATTGCTCTTTCCCCCTTTTGTGGTTTTATTCTTCTTGCAGTACTGTGACAGTAAGAGCTACTGTGAGGATTTCACAGAAGGCAAATTCAGTTTTCCGGTCATCCATGCCATTAAAAGTCAACCTGACGACCAGCAAGTTATTAGTATCCTTTTTTTAACAAAAATGTCATAGCAGGTAGTAATATGTTTGACTAATCTAAATTTTTAAAATTGTTGTTTCAGTAGTTATTCAGATTGTTTCCTATGCGGTCTTTCTTGAGGTTCCTGGCTTTAGTTTTTTTTGGGTAATATTTTGATGGAGGACAGATG
>NC_051407.1:23875359-23876213 GCF_015228065.2 Penaeus monodon
TCACTTGACTTGATATGGAAACAACAACAACCTTTGGGCAGCACAGACAGGTGAGAGACCTGTCAATCAACGGGCAGAGCAGGCGTCACCTCCCTTTTTTCCTGCCAATGTTGTTAGTCTACAACGGCTCTGTCACTATTCTTATTTTTTCATTTACCTTTATCATTTTAAATTATCTCATTTTGTTTCCACATCGAATTCTTCAAGGCGAAGACATTTCTGAACACCATTGATCACTTAAACTCTGTCACTATTCTCTCATGGTTATTGTGTCACTTGTTTCACAGATTTCCGCTTCAATCATGTTTTCAGATTCTTATGTTCTCTCTTTCCTTGATTAAAAAGAACTGCTAATTTTTTGCCATTAAGTTGGTGCAGCATTTTCTTATTATGTAGTTGTAAGTGTGAGTTTCTTTGTTTGTTTAAGTAAATGTGTGAGTTTCTCTGCATGTGTACATGCATATTTACTATGTATTTGCTCAAATACATTTATGGGTTGGGAAAGGTTGAATGTATATCTTTTATAGGTGAAGATGAGATGACACAATGATGAAAACCTAAATGCAGGATCCCGTCTCACTTGCATGCTGGCTAACCTTGACCATAAGCTTCAGACATCCTTCGCCAGAGACCTGAAGACCTGGAGGTTAAACGCTACTGCGTGTCCCTTCTGAAGAAGTTTGGTTCCCTTGAGTACACCAAAGAAACCATGGAGAAACTGGAAGTCGAAGCGAGAGAGGAGATTGCCAAACTAGGAGGGAACCCGCTCCTGGAGAGTATGCTGGCCGAACTCGGGAACAGATAGAGTTTTGAAACAGCGATTCCCAACTCTTTGAAAAGCGACTTGAAATGAC
>NC_051407.1:23876417-23877147 GCF_015228065.2 Penaeus monodon
GCTCATCACGTGGTGTTTAAGACAAAGAACCCTGTTGCTACCTCGCCCTCACGTGTTACTGTACGAGACGGAGGCCAGTTGAGATACATCGCCCTCACGTGCTGGTGGAGAAGACGAAGACCAGTTGAATCCTTCCCTCGCGTAGTGGCGGAGGGACAAAAAACCCTGTTGCTACCGAAATTTATTTTCATTATCTATATTTTATCCTTTTACGAGGAGTTAGGCTTAGAGACGATCGGGATAAGGGTCAGCGAGTGGATGATGCGAAAGAAACTGGGCCAGGGAAAATTCTAGAACGAAATCCTTCACTTTACGACCATAGCTGTGTGGTAGACTGACATCCTAGCAATTCTAAGATCATAGTGGATTATAGTCGGGAAGTAGACGGAGAAAAAAGCATTATCTGAAGACAATGGCGTCTCATGATATATGGTAGAAGGTTAAGTATCAAAAACCACATAAAATTACACAAACCTACGCATGCCAGGCCGTCGAAAAGGTCATAAGATGTAGCGGGACTTGAGCCTTGGGGACCATGTGAAAGGGAAGTGAGACGAAGCCTTCAGATATTTTTCTTTTTCATTTCTTTATTTCACCACCAAAAAAGGTAATTCAGACGACGATTAACAGGACCGGATAATTTATCTATTTCTTATTGTCTTTACCTGAGGATAATAACATAAAATTAAGAAAGGATTATTTCATATATATTTACCAGTAATTGAGGATT
>NC_051407.1:23879553-23879692 GCF_015228065.2 Penaeus monodon
ATATGTTTTGGTTATATAACATAGAATTCAGTAGGAAACCAACGGAAATGTTCAGGAAAAACTAAACAGCAAAATTTTATTTGGTGTCTAGTGAACACAAATCCAAGAGATGCAGCTTTCGTCCAGCGATATACTTTAT
>NC_051407.1:23880305-23880596 GCF_015228065.2 Penaeus monodon
TCCACACTACAGCCACCACCAACCACATGTTAGCCAGTGCACTTCATCCACGTCGTAGATGACCAGCCACATGTTAGCCAGGCAGCCGGACGAATGGAACCGGTAGAAGAGGGCGAAGGGGAGGGTGAGGTGAGACAGTAGCGTCCACATTTCCTGTTGGAGGTGTTGGTATTGGTAAGTTGTGGGAGGAATAGTTTCTTTTTTTTTAAGTATCTTTTGATAGTTTTCGGATGTTTTGATGGGGGAGGGGGAGGAGTTAGTAGTTGTTATATATGCTTACAACATACCCAT
>NC_051407.1:23880990-23882056 GCF_015228065.2 Penaeus monodon
CCTTCTTTCGCAATATCTACATCTCCGGACACGAGGACAGCGGAAACACTCACCTTCCCGTAGAATAAATACATGGCGGAGTTGCTCCCGACGGTCTTGACCTCGAACGTCTGGAGGAGCCACATGGCCACGTTGAGCACCACCATGAATGTGATGACCTCTCGCCCTGGCTTCTTGTGCCTCAGCGTTGACGAGTTCGAGCAGCGGCGCATCCCGTCGTAGATCATCACCGTC
This sequence comes from Penaeus monodon, assembly GCF_015228065.2. Taxonomy (NCBI): domain Eukaryota; kingdom Metazoa; phylum Arthropoda; class Malacostraca; order Decapoda; family Penaeidae; genus Penaeus; species Penaeus monodon. Next base: position 23,881,225 of record NC_051407.1, read on the forward strand.
TGGACGATGACTTGCAGGATCTGCAGGATGGCCATGGTGCCAAAGAGGGCGTCGGAATACAGGATGGACGGGACCAGACGGAGGAACGCGTAGAAGAAGATGCAGGGCAGGCTGACGTAAACCAATATGTCGTCCACAGAAGTCGCGGTCTCCTTGATGACGTCGAGGCTGTGTATCAGCTTGTACGCCGCTGCCGCTGCCACCACCATGACGCCAAGAAGCACCACCTCGGTGACGCCGTTCACATACCTCCCGATTTCGTCGGTGTCCTCGTAAGAAGACAAGATGAACAGCAGGATGATCGCGATGACTGTGATGACGGTCATGAACAGGCCAGCGAAGAGGCCGCGGTTCGAGGAATGGCAGTCGACGAAGATGACGAGGTTCGACGTTAGCGATCTGGAATGGTCGCCTTCGTAGACCACTTTCACCGACGGGATGTGCGTGTGGCGCTCGACTTTGCCGATATTCGCCCGCAGGAACATCCACAACCCCACCATCAGGATGTAGAACTCGATGCTAAACGGATAGAGGTAAGGCGTAGTGTAATTGATCATATCGGACAGGTAACTGTTTCGTTCACATCCGTACTTGATGCTCCATGACGACGAATCATCGCTGCTGTGGGTACTAGGGCTGCTAGTGTTGCTGTGCAGCTCCGTGAAGATGGTCTGTAGCGTCTCCTGGAGGATGGTGTAGATCCAGTAGCAGAGTGAAGAGCCAATGCAATGCATTAGGCCGAATCGTGCAAGGACGTAGCGACGGTTGATGATCAGCTGATGACGGAGAATACGGAAGGAAAGCTATTAGGATTTTACTCAGATTAGTAATG
>NC_051407.1:23882182-23883820 GCF_015228065.2 Penaeus monodon
TAATAAAAGATTCAGTATATTTGCAACTATGCAGTTGAAAATATGAAATGTCTAGCTTACGTTTGAGTATTTGAATATGAAGAAGAGTTGGTAGAAAGCACAGATAGGCTGCAAAACAGACATCAAGACATCAGGAATGTTGGTACACTCTAGGAAGTAGGGATCGTCATCTAGCAGATACAGGACTTTTTGAGCCAAGTTTAAGCCAGTGTGGATCATGTGCCCGAAGCAGAATACTGGGGAGTATAAGAAAAAATGGATATATTTTAACGATATGGAATATATGGACGTGTTATGGAGTAAATGGGTCAACTGGCATTGCACTACGTTACAAGAGAGACATCAAAATACACCTACTTGTAGCTCCAATCTTCAAATAGATCGACCCGCCATGTCTTCCGGAGGTGAAGCCATAGTGGAAGGGAATTGGATCCTCTGGCTGGTCGATGGACCCTGTCTGCGACTGTTTCCTTTCGCCATCAGCCTCTTCTAGCTTTTTGGATATGTGATTGACATAGATCCTCGCGTCGATGTGGATGTACATGAGCCAGATAACTTGGACAGTGATCAGAAAATTGTTAAAGGACTCAGCCAAGACGGATTCTCGTCCCAGGAACATGTCGGCGGTGTAGATGACAATCCCGAACATGACTAAGAAAATAGCGTACATGATGCTGATGTTCTCGCTGGCAGAGTACTTAAACCATTCTTGCTTCACTTGCGGTTCAGTCGGCGCTTGGTCCTCTACTTTGTCGTCCGAATAGCTGATCTGTTGGTGGAAGTCGCTCGCCTTAATGGAATGTGTGTCGGAGACTACCGTGGGATGGATGAGTGCCACGGGATGATTCAGGCTGATGCTGTCCCAGTTTTGCACGACCATGATCGGCGCGGTGGACTTTTGAATAGCGTTTTTGCGGTACGGTTTAATATACGGCTTTTCTGCTTTCGCGCTGCTGGTCGAACAGTCGGCGATGACCCCTGTGTAGTCGCTTCTGGGGGAGTCGCTGCTGGGGGAGTCGCTGCTGGGGGAGTCGCTGCTGGGTGTTTCGCAAGCATTTTCCGCCTCGTCATTGGTCGAGGAACTATTGCTGTCGGTGGTTGCGTTCCCCGTGCAAGGGGTCTCCGGTTCTGCTTCCGTGTGACTGTAACCTGTGTTGTCCATCGCATCCGGCCTTGCTTTGTGACTATGTAAAGAGAATGAAGCCCTGGAAAGAACACATAGGAAAGAGTGCACTAACTTCATTTCACGTTATTTTCAGCGTATGCCAATATCTAATAACTGCGTTTACTTGAAAAGCTAAAATCGCAGTTGCTTATCATCCAAATATGATAATATTGATCGTCATTTTTTATGTTCCAAGGTAACAAATGATAAAGAAGCGTAAGCTAGCAAAACAGTAATACAGTAAACAGATAAGTAAAGAACAGGATTACTGTTTGTTTTCCGGGTTATAAGACACATAATGTTTTCAGAACTGTTGAAAGCAAACGTGTCACCGAATGTCAGTGGATTTTAGCATCCACTGAACAATCCTAATTTTACCAATTACCTTTAGTAATCACTTCCGAACGAGGATTGCCATACTTAGATAGGCACGCAGGCAGATAAACAGATTGGTAATAGATAAATGAAAGGTA
>NC_051407.1:23884133-23884269 GCF_015228065.2 Penaeus monodon
ATGTAATTTGTGTGTCATATTGTGCACAAACTGTATTACTGATAAGTGAAAAGTTCACACACCGTCAGCACGAAACACTTCACAGCGTGTTTTATACAGACACATATCCGCTAATTTAAGATACGTTAGGCAAATT
>NC_051407.1:23884322-23884984 GCF_015228065.2 Penaeus monodon
ATTATGGTAAATTACCTCAAGGTAGAATAAACTAAGTTAGGTCCCGGAAAACACAGATACGCACTCGCGCCGACACTTTTAAACCTTTTCACACAAGCAACGAATAATCTAACCATTTATATCAGATGATGACTCTGCTGACGTCGTTGCAATCTTTCTTAAGATATACCGCCTCTTCTCCCCTTTTCTCGTTTTGCTTCTGTGACACGAGGAACCTGCCACCCGCCTACCAACGCAGCCGAAGCACAAATGAGACACATGGACATCGGTCAGAGGTATTAAAAAATCATCTCTTGGATTTCTTGTGATAAGCTTATCAACATTTTGAAAGACCAATTTTTGTTGAAGGGAATCGCTGATAAGGTGGATCAGGACTAGTGACGTAAGGGCTTGTCCTGAAGAGTTAGCGCGAGGATGCAACGCGAAGGGACATTCAGTGATAATCTCAATGCCTTTTAGTCAACCTGCAACTCATGAAAAGTACCTCAGCAGACATTTGCCAAAAGTTATTAGAATGTAGATCTGAAAATGTCATTGACGTACTGTCTCTTATATTACTCGGTTAATCGCCGTCGAGGATTCAATAGTGATTGATTTATTAGGGAGGATTACAGACTGATGGGGGATTACAGAGTGGTTAGTGCTGGCCCCATTTTCCACTC
>NC_051407.1:23885131-23885683 GCF_015228065.2 Penaeus monodon
ATTGTTTCGAAAGATGATATCACATTCCACCCTCGAGAGAGAGAGAAAAAAAAACCCTTTGTTTATGACGCCTCTCTCACACTAAAAACGAAAGAAGGGAAAAATTCTCCGCCTGCTTGGTGACATAATCTCCAAGGCAGCAATAAAAGCATTCTTATCTGATGCTAGAGTTACGGGTCTTTTCGCTGTTTTACGCCATGTCTTAAGCAATTTCTCTTTAAACTTCCAAATCAAGCACAAAAAATCGTGAATAATTAATTTCACAATGCAAGATTTGTAATTATTGATACCATGTTGCAGCTCCTAGTTGCGTTATGTGTGTTTGTGAATTATCTTTTTTTATTGTAATTTCTAAGCACTCAGTAAGGTTTCTGAAAGTGTCCTGATCCACCTTTTATTATGCAAGAGAAGGGTAAAACAAAAAACTTTGATATGGCATAAGTTCTGTAATGACTAATGACTAAAGTACAACGTATTTTTGAAAGTGAAATTTATGAATGTCTACTTATAAAAAGTTTGAATACATTATCTGGTTATTTTTTTTTATTAACT
>NC_051407.1:23885983-23886304 GCF_015228065.2 Penaeus monodon
CCACACACACACGCTTGTATTTGAATGTTTATACATATGCCTGTGTGATCATATAAACAAGCTCCATACACATATCCTTGTTTGCGAATTCTTTGCCTCCATCAAATAAGAAAAATCAACCGCATGTGAACAAAAAACAGAGTACTGAACCAGAGCTTCGGTCTTATCATTATGAACTTTATTCACATTGCATAAACTGAAAGCAGACTGTAGGAGGCCACTTGATTCTCCTTGTCCTCTTTCATTTGATGATCATAATGCTAACTACTAATTAAATAAGTAATTGTCAGCTATTAATTGATAATAATTATTATCAACTGA
>NC_051407.1:23886342-23887076 GCF_015228065.2 Penaeus monodon
TATTGTTAATTTTAATTTTTCGTTTGCCTGTGTCACACAAGTTTGGGTAATTAAAAGAAGGATCAAATATCACAATCAGTTAAATCATATTTTATTGAAGCTCGACCAATGTTCACTGTAAGTATTGAAATGCTGAACAGACGTGCGGTCCTTTAGAAAATAAAAATCCTTTAATCAGATAATTCGAATTTTCATTTTGGTCAATCCTCGGTTTACCTTGGCCTCAGGTAGCTCATTTCGGCAGAGCTCTGAGCTTATTGGAGATTTAAAAAGCATAAAGTGTTATGACATATCAATATTTAAGGCATTTATTGTTCTTGTCCTGTATATGTATTGATAGAGAATTCTTGCCATTTTTTTCTCGATAATGTGTATTTTTTTTTATTACGATTTCTGTTGAAGTTCATGTCGTTAATTGAATTTCTATATAAAAATGATCAATGTTTGTTTACATTGTATTCTTTTTCACTTATCTCTGTATTTCTTAAAATGTTTTCAAAAGTCATTCATGCAACAGACAGTTAAAATGACAGGCAATAGATAAAAGCAGGCGTGTTTATGGGTGGTGTTAGAACATGGCGACAGCCCCAAATGAGATTTTTATTACTCAGCAAACCCCAGTGTTATCCTTATCAGAATAGACTTTGTAAAATGATGAAAGTTTTATAGCGCCATGTTAGTGTCTTTCAATGGATTTCATCGTTTAACATTTTCGTCAAATAAAAACTTATATT
>NC_051407.1:23887249-23887592 GCF_015228065.2 Penaeus monodon
TGTAGTATTAAGGTGGATAAAAGAATTAGACTAGTTAATGTGATTTATTCCATCATAGCCGAGAATGTTCAGAGAATAATTAAACTTACCAACATAACAACACTGCATATAAACCAACTGATCCCGTTGGTCTCCTTCCTATGTCGGTCTGACTGCTTTCGTCTCTCGTTTATCCTCTTCTTATTTTATCTCATTTTGTATCCGATGCCACTTCCATATATACTGAGATTAAAATAATCCATAAACAGTTACTCCCTATTTCTGAAACCCAATTCCCAAAATAGCTCATGCATCATTTAACCATCGATTCCCTATTGGTAATTAGGATGATTGAATAACAAAT
>NC_051407.1:23887683-23887913 GCF_015228065.2 Penaeus monodon
CGTCGGTAGTCCCTCGATGCGTCAGAACAGAGGAGAATCGAGATGCGAAGGTGGCGGCTGTGGATTGTTGGATGTGAAAACAACTTGGATATTATATTTTAGGTTTTGAGATTACTAGTGAAAAATAAAATGAAAAAATAATTATATGGATAGATACATTAGGGCAATGAAAGTGAAAGATCATAATGTTTACAATTAAGATACATAACAAGTTAAAAGAAAGAGCTTGT
>NC_051407.1:23888398-23888495 GCF_015228065.2 Penaeus monodon
ATGCAAGTTTAATTATTTTCCGGCCATTCTCGGCTATGATGCAATCATCCTTTTCTGTGCATTTTCGGATATGATGTAATAAATAACATTGATTATA
>NC_051407.1:23889012-23892417 GCF_015228065.2 Penaeus monodon
TATACATCTTGTGACTATCCTATAGGTGAAATAAATCAGAGTTGTCAAAAACAAAAAACAAAAATAAGATTCATCCTCAATAAGCATGCAGACTGCAACCACACTGTGCATACAGATTGATTCGTCTCGTCCCTTGAATTCCTTGGTGCCCCCTGGGAATTCTGACGGGTTCCCATATATCAAGTAAGGATCAGTTTTGTAGTCATGGAATTTGTAAGTGGCGAGTCTATACGAAGATCTTGGACCAATTATGATATCGATAAAGTGCTTCATATTTGTAACATGAAACGTTGAGGAGAACTCACCTTACTATCCACATGACTTGTTCTACATTATTCATGGTATGCAATATTTACTGCACAGCATTGAACACTCTGGTTAATATCTCAGACACTTCTGTATTCTTTGTAGATGAACCCCTCGGGGCACATGTACTCCAGGTTGGAAACCCCCGGTGTAGTGAGACTTACGGCTCCATTCTGTACAAAAAAGGCGTCCTCTACAAAACCTATACAGCACAAGTAGTTCTTGGCTTGTTTAGTTACTAAGAACTATCATCCATGCTATTTCATTAAGGAGGACCCCATTATTCTTAGTCCTGTTCGCTTCTTAGTTCTACCAGTTAAACAAAATCATAGCCTTACTATGTTGCAATGATATCGTATTACAATTTCCGTTTAGAGCTCGAAATGAGAAAAAAGAGATAAAATAATACAAACTTAAAATAATTTCAGTAATTTAAAGGAAACAGTTCAGCGTTCTGGTTTCCACGACCCTCGAAGTTAGGGAGGTCACCGAACTATTGTACTTTATAAATGATATGACTTGATTAATGGGAATGATCGGGTTCGTAGCACTCCTTCCACATGTCGGCGAGGCACACCGACGAGTGGAAGCGGTAGAAGAGAGCAAAAGGCAGCGTCAGGTGTCCCAGCAGCGTCCATAATTCCTGGAACGGTAGGGAAAGTTCTGGTATGTCTGGTACGAGGGCAATTAGGTGAACTGTATAAGTGGATGATTAAATTCCTTATACCTTTTTTGTAAAGCTTATGGAACATTAACAAATAAGTGGAAGTTAGTTCTGGGTATCAAGAGATGGCCACGGTATACTCACTTTTCCGTAAAATTTGTAAAGTTCCGAGTTACTTTCCGAACTCTTGATCTCGAACGTCTGCAGGAGCCAGAGAGCCACGTTAGTTACAACGAGGAAGGTGAGGATCTCCCGACCTGGTTTTCTTCGTCTGAGACTGGAGGAGTTGGACCGCCGTCTGAGGCCGTCGTGGATAAGTGCCGTCTGTATGATAACTTGGATTACTTGCAGCATCGAGACAGAGACGAAGAGGATGTCCCCGACGAGGAGCGCGGGGGCGACGCGCAAGAAGGCGTAGAGGAAGATGCAAGGCAAAGTCACATAAAGAAGGATGTCGTCAACGCTGCTTCCGAAACGACGAATGACATCCAACAAGCGCACGAGTCTGAACGCCATGGCGGCTGATCCAATCATTAGCGTTAGAATCATCACTTCAGTCACGCCATTCACGATTAGAGCTGCATCGCTGGTCTCTTCACTGGCTGACAAAATGAAGAGCAGTATAACGGATATGACAGTTACCGCTGTTGTCAAGAGGCCCAGGAACAAGCCACGACTTGAGGCATGGCAGTCCACCGCTATGACCATGTTAGACATCAGAGATTTCTGGTTGGTTCCCTCGTATGTGACTTCGATCGAAGGGATGTGCGTGTGCAGCTCCACCTTGCCGATGTTCTCCTTAAGGAACATCCACATCCCTACCATGAGGATGTAAAACTCGATGCTAAATGGATAGAGGTACGGCGCCGTGCTGTTGATCATGCTGGAGAGGTACGTGTCCTTCCCGCATCCGTACGTGATCTCCCAGGTCGTGGCAGCCGCGTAGTGTTGAGTGTCGTTGGAAAGGTCTTCGTATTCCTTTTTGGCAAAGATCGCCTGTAAGGTTTCTTGCAAGATGGTGTAGACCCAGTAGCAGAGCGACGCCCCTATGGAATGCATGATGCCGAACCTTGCCCAGATGTACCTGCGATTGATGATCAGCTTTGGAGAAATAATCAAGAAATGATTAGTGATTTATATTTATTTTTTCGGCATAAAAGTGGCAGTACACAGTAAATAAAAATGTAGAAGTTTAAAGTCTTTACACTTACATTGGCATACTTAAATATAAAGAAGAGCTGGTAAAAGGCACATATCGGCTGCAGTGAAGATATGATGATGTTAACAATGCTGGAGCACGCAGCCAGCTCAGGGTCGTCTTCAGTGAAGTAGAGCACTTGTTGGCCGAAGGTCAGGCCCGTGTGGATCATGTGGCCGAAGCAAAACACTAGGGAGAGTTGAATATTTAGTTATGACAGAAAATTCTGATTTTGGGTTCTTAAGGTGTATTCAAATTATCGGTTATGGTATAAATTAATTAAAACTATGTTTGCATGTAAACAACAAGCAGCATCAATCTATGTTCCATTACCCGTGGCTCCAATCTTAATGTAAATTGATCCTTCACTGGAAAACCCGTAGTCGAGAGGAATAGGTTCCTCGTCCTCCCTGCCGAACTTGAGCTGAAACTGTCCATCATCTACCGGTTCCATGTACACTTTATCCTCCTTGCCTTCACGTTGGGCTGTCGCTTCTCGAACTCTCCGAAAGATTTTGTGGATGAAAAGTCTCGTGTCGACGTGGATGGTGAGGAGCCAGAGCATCTGCGTCACAGTGAGGAACAAGTTATAGCTTTCTGCGGCCACGGAGTTCGGACCCCAGAAGATGTCTGCTATGTATATCACGATGCCAAGAGACACAAGGAAGATGGCATACGAAATGCTGGCGTTCTCGCTGAGGGCCCGCCAAAACCAAGCGATTTTGTCTTCCCTCGTCGTGGATGGCAGGTCGTCGTCCTCAACAGACAACCAGTCTTCCTGAGCCACTTTGGGAGTATACGGGGGAATCGCAATAAACTGAGGAGGCTTAACTGGCTGGCTGTCGACTGAGGCATTGATGAAGCCATTCACCACCCCGCTGCTGATAGAGAAATTATCCATTTGCTGTACCGCCGGTGGACTGATTTTACGAGTGTCAACCGCAAGGCGCTGCATGGACCGCTGGCGCTGCATTTTGAGCAAAGCATGGTTCTTGCGATTCAGGAACGGCGTTACGTTCGCCTTGTTGGGGTCGGTGAGCGAGGTGGGCGTCGGAGGCAGCGACGCGCCGCTATTCGTGATCCCCGAGTCATCGCTGGAGCTGGCGGAGGAGTGGCGCGGCTCTGTGCCCTGGGGAAGCGGCGACGCCCTTCATTAGTGATGGAAGTGATAACAGTGATGATGCCGTTAAGTACCAGTCACAGTAAGAAAAACTTTAACCCAAACCTCATTTTTCTC
>NC_051407.1:23897423-23897791 GCF_015228065.2 Penaeus monodon
CGAAACCTTAACACTGGAAAGCATAATGCCTCTACAGGTAGTGGAGCGACTTCATTATATCTATCCAAGCATCGACGTTATTTTTGTACACTGGTCCGACGTCACAATGTGCGAATGAGTTGAAATGCGCTTCATCGTCAATACCTGTTTCATTAGTTGTCGAAACCCCTGTCGCTCACGGAAACTCATCGAAATGAATCCTTTTATGGAGATATATTTTGAGAGAAGAAATGAGGGGAAATTTAGGTTGCTATAATGATATTTCACGTTTGGTATAATAGTGAGTGCATAGACTAATTATGATGCAGATACAAAATTATATGAAGTATAGATATAAATAATATTAGAATATGATGTTCCTATCCTTG
>NC_051407.1:23897816-23899223 GCF_015228065.2 Penaeus monodon
CAAATGCACATATCATTACCGAAATCATCACATTATCATCTTAACCACAATATTCTAAAATTTTTGTTTTGCATTTGCAATGTTAGAAAGATTAAAGAAACACACATAAAAACAAGCATAAAAAACCAACAACAGCATAACAACGACGGAACAAATGATAAACGAAATGACAGTAAACAATGACTTTGAGCTCCAACCTGCGTGTCAGAAACGGAGCGCTTGTGTTGGCGGCCGGCGTCGCATTCCCCGACGGCCTGAGTCGCACTTGGCAGTCGCTCCATCGTGCTCGTGGGTTCTGTTACGCGGCTCTTGGCTATAAGGGATTCAGCATTATTAATTGCAGTTTTGTTCCTCTCGAGGAATATTTATTTGAGGTAGATTGTAAATTCAAGTTTCGTACTAATATTTGTACGAATACTTTACACAGTCCAAGCGCACTGATTATCCAAAATGCATCTGTAGTTTCATTAACAATTAATGATGTGCGTAAAATATATATGTTTGGCATTATACGATAATTTATTTTCTATGTAGCTGCCTTCCGAAAATCATCCCACTTGTTAAATTCTCATAAATATACCGCTTTTGGTTGTTACCACGTTATCCTGATATCTTTGGCATTCTGAATGTCATCATAAACTAGGGTGGTTCCATGTTTTTCATCTAACTTGCATTGCTCACGGCTATTGCAATAGTACTTTTAAATAGTATCTTTAACCACCTCTCTTTTTATCACATACACACGAATACAGAAACTTACAGCTGGATTTTCAATACGGCAACATCAGACTAACAATATTTTTACTGAAAATTTATGCGAAGTCACCAATCTCCATTTGGCCTTGTCATTTAAAAAACAAACATACACTAAGAATATGAAATTTACTTGTCCAAAAATAAACACTGCAATAAATCTAACCTTCGTAATATATCCGTCACTTGCTGCAACTGCGAGAAATATCGCTGGACAACCGATGTCAAATAACTAGCCCTTCCCTCCTTCCGCGTGTGTTGCTCCCCTTATCGACGGGAGGAGTCCAAATGAAAGGACATAGAACCGAGCGGGCATTTTAAGGTATCTAGAGTCGATCAGGATATCTAGACGCCCTGATTTATTGTGGTATTAACTTTAGACAGAGAGTCTGATAAAAGGATCAACGTATGTGCAGGCTTGACGAGATTCTACGGCGATCGCTCCTGAATTCTCCTTTTTTATAGGCCGCGCCTATGATGTCCGTGAGTTATTGTTGTAAAGAGATTACGTTATATGAGGCTTTAGTATTAATATATGTAATTCGGCTGAAGTTATATACAAGTTTAACGTCGTAACTATATTTTGCGTGTCTATTTTTTTTATGGGTTGCTGATGTTAGCATGAAAGATTTATTACGGTCGTTTCCCTTAATG
>NC_051407.1:23899472-23899587 GCF_015228065.2 Penaeus monodon
CCTCCAAAACCAAGAAGTATGGCGTCCCTTATAGATGGAAAGAGATAACTTTTTTTAAAGGGAATTACTAAACAAACTGTTTTATTTAAAAATAAATATATAAACGAATCACAAA
>NC_051407.1:23901855-23902112 GCF_015228065.2 Penaeus monodon
ATAACCTCGTTGACTCAAGCGAATGCATAGCTTCTGTATGTTATCACGATACGTCTCCTTAATATGTTTGAATAAAAGTTCGGAAGTTGGGATTTTTTTTTAGAGAGAGCACTCAATCGGGACAAACTTCATAAAGAGCTACAGCAAAATATAAATACCTAATTTCCCCCTTTCTCTTTTCAAGCCACTGTTTGGAGAAAAATAAATTTGACAAAATGTGACAAAAACACTGAATTATTGGCAGTTCGAAGAGTAAC
>NC_051407.1:23902258-23902947 GCF_015228065.2 Penaeus monodon
TTTTATCTGGACACCATTACTCGGGCGCCATGTAGAAAGGTCTTTGTTTTAAAAGGTGGTTTTATTTCATCATCTTTTTGCGACATCAAACTTACTGTTATCAGCGCTGTTGTAAATATTATTCCTTATATGAATGTCATTGGCATTTCTCAGTGAACGTTTCCATAATTACAAATAATCTGAAACCTCTACTGCAGATAATGAACATTGCAGAGTACCATATCAAATTTAGGATATATACATATTTTATTACTGCCATTGATATCATTATATAGTTATTATCACTTTTGTTATGTCGTATGCTTTTACTTTGGTCACTATTTGTTTGTTGCGGAAATCTTGGGTATATGTGCATGTGCATTTTTGGTGTGCAATGTATTTTGCATTTTTATGGTTTCATTTGTCGTGTTTTTTGTCTCTCTTTGCAGCTGCTGTCCCCTGAATTTGATGTTTATCTATTGATTATCATTTTCCCTACTAGCCATCTTTATTCCCACTCTTCTCTCCCTTTTATTGACTTCCGCGGCTAGGACAACCGGTGAAGCGGGTGGCGATAACGTTCTAGTTTCTAGTTTCTAGTGCTCACGTGAGCGGCTTCTGTTCGTCTGGCAATGCGTTTATGGCTGCGGGTCGCGGTAACACAAATGGAGTGCCTAGAGAGTACCATGTCCCAGGCGGGAGCTAGTCAC
>NC_051407.1:23903147-23903269 GCF_015228065.2 Penaeus monodon
CATTAGTGTACGAGAGACCAACCCTCAGGTTCTGTTCCGGTCGTCGTCACTCTCCTCTCTGGACTTACACTGTTTTTTACCATTTCAGGGGTTCCGGTGTAAAGTGAGTGTTTTCTTTGGAT
>NC_051407.1:23903644-23903932 GCF_015228065.2 Penaeus monodon
ATACATTCAATAATTATCGTCATTTTATTATTATATCCATTATATTGCACCACTATGAATGGAAATATCGTTATGATGATTGCTAATGATATCAGATTGATAGCAACATATATGCATTTTGGGTTTTAACTTTTTAGTGCCATATTCATTTGTGTACGTTTACATCCATTGCTGCTATATCCTTGGCTTATGGGTATTTTTATTAGATTATTGATTTGGCCTTGGCGATAGGCTTACGGAGGTTTCGCCCCGTATCATTTCTATCCTCATGATTACCATTTCATTCTG
>NC_051407.1:23904777-23905047 GCF_015228065.2 Penaeus monodon
CCGAACCTTGAATCAAAACAAAACTTAATGGCTACCTATGACGTCGCTATCTTATCGAAAGGTTAACACGTGGTATTTGCTCTTGAATTTCTTGTACCCGAGGCAGCCTGTGCATCAGAACAATGACCCGAAAGTCCATTGATAAAAACAATGCCGTGATACAATCAAAATAAAAGCAAGAACAAGTGAAATGGAAATTGTTTAGTGAATGAAAGCAGGAAAAATATCGCAGTTAAAGTTCTGTGTTATCGGTCATAAAGACAAAAAGAT
>NC_051407.1:23905202-23906657 GCF_015228065.2 Penaeus monodon
CCATTGCAGGGGTTTCGGTGTAAGGTGAGAATGCTCTCTTTCGATAGCGTAATCTAATACATCTTCTTGACTTTAATCATTCTTTTCATTGCCATTTTCTCATTGATATTTATTAATTATAAATATGAAAATATTTTTGATTATTTTCATTGATGATTTCACTAATCATTATTAAAATTCTTCTTGGTTATTCTGTCGTCAAACGGAGCATATTGTGTTCAGTAGAAATTGGCTTTGGATGAGATCTAATCATGTTGTTATTCAACTCGTCTCAGTATTTCATAATTTAGTAGCCGGTAAACGGTGAGTAACTCTTACTTCCAAGACAGTAACGTATTTTATAGATAAAAACTGCGTCAAACATCTGCATTATCTGTCACAGAGCCCTTGGTAATGGTTTTAAAAAAGAAAAAAAAGTGGACTGCTGTAACAATTCAGATATTCAGTTGATGTTGCAGCAACGGAGACTGTTTTATTCGTTTGGTCTAAAAAAAAAATTTACGAAGTGAATTTTTTTTTATTTGCAGTGATATAGCAGCTGATAAATAATTAAGTATTCGTTACATTTAAGACGCTCCCATAGTTTATGAATAGTTTGTTTTTGTGTTTTTTTAAATACTTTTTTGGCATATTTCTGTCTTGATTTGTTAGTAGGAAATATTACTGATTCAAAGGAGCGATTGATTTAACTGTTCTAAAGTATTTCTTCACTGGTATTGGTTTAATTAGGCATAGCTTTTTGAAATGCATTATTTTCTCTCTCTCTCTGGTGTTCAGTTTGTCAGCTGAAGTAGACTTCTTTTTTTTAATTCCGAATGTTTTGAAGAATTAAAGACCATGAAGGTTTAAGGTTGACAGGAAACACTGAAGTTATAGATCAGAAAGATTTTATTTGGCGTAAGCACATCTAATTCCTCGGTGAATTAGCTGTACTCGTTTTATAACTTATGTATAGATACTAAGTACAAACATGTACACATTACAATACAGAGGTAATGCCCGACGAGCAGGCCTAGTCAGCCTTTGTCAGCTTCTTTAGTACTCCAAAAGACTAATCTCTACACGTCTCCTTCCACATATCACAATATAGAATGTTGACCTGGCCTACCTCTTGACCTAGCATGCAGGCGAGGGCCAACCTGACCAGCGAATCACACAGGGTCATTTATCTACAGTGTATGGCATCATAAATACAGAAAGATGAGCAATGAGTGACGGCTCGGCATCTCGGCCAGTCGGATATTTACAGCAGATGACCCCCGTCCCAACACCACCACTGCAATACTCAGCTTCACGCGACACATCATCCACGTTTTCGTGAATATTAGAATCACTACTGTATTTTTTTTTTTTTTGCTAAATCAAATTTACGTTCAATATCGTCTTCAGATCCGATTCACTAGTAAATCTTCGTCAATATCGGATTCGTGGAGAATCCTCGTCAATTATCAATGA
>NC_051407.1:23906707-23908078 GCF_015228065.2 Penaeus monodon
GTCAAATCATAGTTTATGAAACACGTCTCTGTCGTGAGCGTATGATCACGACTGTATATGCATGTATGATTTTGTTTCTGTTTCTGAGTGTCGGCTGTGGCGCAGGAGGGGGCGGGTGATTTGATTATTTACACACGCTATTATAGCGCAGAACGCCATCACGAGGCGCGATCATGAGTTAGGATGATTGAATCCGTGGAACATGATGAATCCATTGCTTGGTATGAGTCCATGGTGAGGAAGGGGTCGTGAGCCCGGACGGGAGGGAGCCACCTTACTCCTCGGCCTCATATGATGCCTTCCACATGTCAGCCAAACACACGGACGAGTGGAAGCGGTAGAACAGCGCGAGTGGCAACGTCAAGTGTGAAAGTAAGGTCCACAGCTCCTGTAAAGAGGAAGGAGGATCTTGTTAGTTAAAGTTTTTGACTAATGTACACAGTTCTGGAACTCGTGCAAGTCCATAACATTAACTTCCAATAAAAAATGTTTTTATATATACAGCATACAGGTGATTAGAAAAGACATTGAACTCCGACTTACCTTGCCGTAGAAGTCATACATGTTGGAATTGCCTTCTTCGCTCTTGATCTCGAAGGTCTGCAGCAGCCACATGGCCACGTTGGTGACCACCAGGTACGTGATGACCTCGCGGCCGGGCTTCTTGTGCTGAATCTCCAGGGAGTTGGAGCAACGTCTCAAGCCGTCACAGATGAGCGTTGTCTGGAGGATCACTTGCGACACCTGGAGGACTGACACTGATACAAAGAGGAAGTCTTTGTTGTTGATAGAAGGCACCATGCTGAGGAAGGCGTACAGGAAGATGCACGGCAGGCACACGTACAGCAGGATGTTGTCCACTGAGCTGATGGCGTGCTTCATCACATCCAAGACTCGTATGGAGTTGTACGCGATGGCTGCCGTGATCAGCATGCACGACAAGAGGATTACTTCGCTGATGCCGTTCACATACTTGCCGAGCATCTTGCTATCTTCTGACGACGACAGGATGAAGAAGAGGATGATGGAGATGACTGTGGCCACGGTCATGAGGAGACCCGCGAACAGACCGCGGTTGGAAGCGTGGCAGTCGACGTAGATAATGAGGTTGGAAGTCAGGGTCTTGCTGTTGTCCTCTTCGTACGTGACCTCGACGGAGGGGATGTGGGTGTGGCGGTCGGTCTTGCCGATGTTCTCCCACAGGAGAATCCACAACCCCACCATGAGGATGTTGAACTCAATGCTGAAGGGGTAGAGGTAGGGCGTCGTGTAGTTGATCATGTCGGAGAGGTTGGTGTCCTTCTCGCAGCCGTAGTTGATGGACCACGCCGAGGAGGACGCGGAGAGTTTGGTGCCAGAGAAGTGGTGCGA
>NC_051407.1:23908111-23910100 GCF_015228065.2 Penaeus monodon
GTAGCCTGAGCCGTAAAGGGCGGCCGTAGAGGATCCGTCAGTGCTGTAGTTGTCCTTGTTGGCGTAGCTCTTCTTCATGAAGATGGCTTGAAGAGTCTCTTGGAGGATGGTGTAGATCCAGTAACAGAGAGAGGCACCGATGCAGTGCATGAGTCCAAATCGTGAAAGGACTTTGCGACGGTTGATGATCAGCTGTAAAAGAAAGAAAATAAACGTTACTTTTATTGTGCCAATATGGGCCACGTCGCCCTAGAAATTACACGTAGTGTAAAATACATTTTTGTCAGATTGAACAATTTACTTGAATTCTTTTACTTACATTGGAGTACTTGAAGATGAAGAACAGCTGGTAAAAGGCATATACAGGTTGTAGCACAGACATTACAACGTCAGTAGTACAGGTGCAATCGTCGAAGGCGGGGTCGTCTTCAGTGAGGTACAAGATCTTCTGGCCAAGGTTCAGGCCGGTGTGGATCAGGTAACCAAAGCAGAAAACTGTTGGCGAGAATTGCAATTGTATATCTTATGCAGACATGTTGCATGTGATTACCATTAAACAAAATCATCATAATTTCAAGCTAATATATTATAGAAATATATTTTGTATTTACCTGTAGCCCCGATCTTCAAGTAGAGAGAACCACCGTGTCTTCCGGAAGTGAAACCATAGTGCTGAGGAATGGTTCTCCTTGGTTCCGGCAGGTTGATGCGCAGCTGGTATTGGCCGTCGCCAGTTGGCTCCAGCTGCACCTGCTCGCTTTTGTCCGTCTGCTTCGCTTTCGCTTCTTCTAGAGCCCGAGAAATTTGGTTGACATAACGACGGACATCCACATGAACGTAGAACAGCCAAAGTAGTTGGGCCACGATGAGGAACACGTTGAAACCTTCTGCCATGGCGGAGTCATGGCCGCTGAACGTGTCGGCCAGGTAGATCACGACGCCGAGCATAACCAAGAAGACGGCGTAGATGACGCTCAAGTTTTCGCTCAGCGTGTGAGTGAACCATTCGGACTTTTTCTCTGGTTCAGTGGGCTGGGGCTCTTCGGTGTCAGGGTGTTCAGGCTGGGGTACCGCGTCTACGAGACCCGATGGAGTACCGCTGCTGTGTGCCTGGTGTTGCTCGGGCACTTTGTAGCTCACGCCCGCCGCTGAAGCCTGGGAGCCTATGGGCGGGTTGGCGTAGCCGTGACTTGCACCGTAGTTGACTTCGCTGTAGATGGACTGCGTGTCAGAATGGAGGTTGGGGTACAGGTGGGTTGTCACTGGCTGGTTCTGGTTGAGGGACACCATAGATACGGAGCGCGTCCCTGTGTTAGTCGGGGGTGCCGTTGGGAGAGTCATGGTGGTTGGCAATGCACCCTGCAGGTTCAGTTGCAACACCATGCTGTTCCTTCGCTGCCTTGACGGGGCCACCATCCCGACGGTAGAGGAGGCGGTGGAGGTCATACTGGGGTCCGTCCCAACGCGACTCAGAGGGGGAGGAGAGCCCACGGGGAGCACCAAAGTCGTGGGCTCTGTATGCACGAACCCGGGATTGTTCATGCCACTTCCTCCAACAGACTTCCGAGTAGCCTGTGGAGATTGCAGGTCGTCGATACTCTGTGGGGTAAACGAAGAGCATTGTTATGAATGAGGGCAAAAATACCTGCCATATTTCGTCGTCATTCTACTAACATCATAGAGCACTGATGTCAACCTTACTGCACTCACCTCGCAATCAGAGTCCGACTGATAATATTTAATGTCCTGCTCCTGGTTTTCGTTCGTTTGGCGGCGTTCGGCGAGGTCGTCAATCGAGTTAGAGGTTGAATTGTGGATCACCTCGGGCGTGGAGACGTCTCTTCCGATGGCGCCAGACACAGGCGCGGCCCAGGAGGAATACTCGGACTGTACTCCGGAGTCCGAGCCGCTATACAAGCCCTCAGACACTGTGGAACAAGCCCGGAGTTAAACATATTGATCTCCTCCAATATATTCTCAAGTATTCTC
>NC_051407.1:23910223-23910574 GCF_015228065.2 Penaeus monodon
CTGCGTAAACCAAATCCGGGCAACTTACAGTGCGTCTGGCCGGGGGCGAAGCTCAAGATGAACTCAGGATGAGGTCTGTCCGCGTGGTCGGGATTCGCGCCGCCCGTGATGGCGTGTGCGGCGGCAACGTGCGTTATGGCACTACCGAGATGCTGCAGCAACTCTGGCGGCGCGCTCACCTTCCTCCGACGGTGCGGGTGCTGGGAGGGGAGTCCGTGGGAAACTCGGCGACGGTGCTGGATCGGCGTCACAAGGGCGCTGCCACTCGCCTCGCTCTCACTGCGGGGGAAGAGACACGTGGTTAGGGCGGCCGCTGGCGTGGGTTGGCTATGGGGATATTTCTCGGAGCAG
>NC_051407.1:23910766-23911573 GCF_015228065.2 Penaeus monodon
TTCCATATTCTAAAGTGGATGATTATCTTATCTCGTTTGACAGGATTATACTATGATACACGTCCTTATCATGATTCAGTCTGCCACACAACATCCTCTCGAATAAAAGATGCCATGAAATGGCGACGAAGAGTGACACATAATGGGAACGTTTTACACCTCGCGAAAAAAGGCGGTAACATACTCGTTTTCTCAGAAGGAAGTAAAATTAGGTGAGTTGAGGTAAACTACGAAAAAAGAAGAAAAAAGCTTAAGGTCAGACCCACTCATTATCTTGTGGATTAAGACCTATTTAAATGTCTCTGTTCTAACTAAAAGAACTTGCAAGTTACATAACACTGTAATGTTATAGTGTAGAGCACAATAGAGCACAATAGAAGTAGTGGATTGTATATAGCTTGGCAATAAAGTGTATTTTTTTTAATGAATAACGCGAGGAAATAATTGGGTATCCAGTGAATAACATGTGCAAACTATAAAAAATATAATCATTAGTAATCCAACGAGTGCCAGTTGCATGTTAGAATAGCCCAAAAAAGCAAACAAGAACGAGTTTTATGTTCATTATTAAAGGTTTTGCAATCGTCCGGCATTCTGGAACTCTCCACAGACAAGCATGTTCAAATAGCATTAGCAGCCACCCACGACAAAAGATCAACTGCCTACTATTTATAGACAGACCCAAAAACCCAGTAACCTGTCGTGTGTCGGCAAGTCCTCGAAACTGTATAATAATTATTTCCCTCTCGCCTAAATGTCACGGCCACATTCTGCGGCCTCCAGAAAGTAGCACCTTTTCCTCCCCCG
>NC_051407.1:23911671-23911766 GCF_015228065.2 Penaeus monodon
AGACCGGCAGCGAGGGGCCTCCGATAGGCCTCCCTCTCACAGCTTGACCTTTCAACGACACCTAATTCGTTTCTGTGATTGTAAACTGGTTTAGA
>NC_051407.1:23911812-23912626 GCF_015228065.2 Penaeus monodon
ACTTCCTCTTCTAATGCGACAATTATTCAACATCTTCGACACCTACGGTTCTTGTGGCATAATTGTACTAATACTGTGATGGACATTTGTATATCTAAAATAAGTCATATACTTTTGAAATACTTAAACTCTGGGACAAGCAGGAAATGGTATATCAGAGTGTACCATGTGTAGGCAATCTTTAAATAGATGCAGTCCACAAATACCTGGGTTCTGTTAAGGTTAAGGGTGAGTGAACCGCATGTTTCTACGCACACAATAAAACAATTACGAGCCAGCGGCTGGCCGAACACTGCCGCCTTCTCCTCAGACATGCACTCCATTCGTACTCCACTATTCACAGTCTTCCCTAATGTGAAATACCTCTCGCCATGCCCGACATATGAATAGCACGCGCCAAAGGGGGGTCAAATTTGCACCAAGGTTATACCAGGTGACTAATTGCAGCTGGCATCTCGCCCTTGTCAGCTAAGCGGCAGCGGGAACAGGATAACAAGGTCGAATTGACAGAGACAGATATAAAAAAAAGACTTTTTTATTTCTAAAGTTCTACTCCTCCCTCTTCCAACCCCAGACTACGGGAAGCGACAAAAATGTCAACGCTATCAACAACTGGGAATTTAGAGTATGCAATTCGTACTATCACGCTATTTGAAAAGACATTGCAAAGACCACTGCCAGTCCACTTCCTTTGTATGGAAGTCTATCCTTTATCATGGCAAGGAGAATGTACGGGTGATAATACTACCTACATACATCTACTTGACAGATTCTCTCCCCGCCTTCCGCCACACAGAAACCGGCTCTATCGGAG
>NC_051407.1:23912653-23912917 GCF_015228065.2 Penaeus monodon
CTATTTCATTCCGCGATACCGCAAGGCTGCTGCTACCCGCCGTTTCCATTCAGCTACGAGGTGAAAAAGGTATATTAGAAAATTTAATGCAACGCTCATGAAGGTCATATTAGCGGTGAGTACGCGACACTTCCATTAACGTAATGTATATGTGATGAGTCAGTGTCTGGGGCGTTCTCAGGGCCAACAGTCCTGGAAGTGTAGGAGGGAGAAATATAATGGGGGAGCATATACAGGAAGGCGTTGATCCTGAGGCTGTTTGGG
>NC_051407.1:23913113-23913180 GCF_015228065.2 Penaeus monodon
GCTTTATTGTTATAAAATGGAATCGGAAATATTTTTTACTTTGTGAGTAATATATATCTAAAATGAC
>NC_051407.1:23913269-23913436 GCF_015228065.2 Penaeus monodon
GTAAACAAAAAGGCATACGAGAAACTGGTTCAAGAATGCCACGACCGGCGAGCAGATTGGTGGAAGGGATGGCTGGAGACTGAAACACATAAATCCCAAACTCCCTTAAAATCCTCCCCTCCAGCGTTGTTGCTAATCACGTGACCTTCGCGATATCCCATTTCCTC
>NC_051407.1:23913480-23914560 GCF_015228065.2 Penaeus monodon
TCAAGAAGCTGGAGCTGCAGCAAGGGCCTAAAAAAAGCGTCACCCCAGCCTAAATTTGACCTTTACTTCAGCAGCGGCGAGTCCTGTTCCAAAGTGAATCGTGCGGTGGCCAGCGAGCGGCGCCAAAGAACCGAGCGAAATTTTGGTAAACAGGGCGCGAGAGAGACGTCCGGGGCGGCCCGTAGAGAGACTCCAGCTTGTTGCTGATTCTCGAGGGCGATGTCGTCCCTTAGTGACTGTCATCCTCTGGCCGGTTCTGAGTTTAGGTTTCATCTTGAAGTATGTAAAGGCTTTTACTATTACTGTGTGAGTTGGCTAAAATAAGCAGTATATGGAACAGTTATTGTTCGTTGCCAGCTGTCACTTGCCAGCTACCACACCCTGTCTTGACAAAAACTTGAAGGGCTGCAACCATACCGTCGACCATAGTGCTGGCTGCCTGCCATTGTCACCTTTTTGTTTATTTGATTTTTGTACAAACGTGAAAAATTGTTAGTGTCGATTTACTAATATATGGTTATTATTTACTTTACTACTTCAGGCAAGTGGCACTGCCGGTTTCAACTTCAAGAGTAAGAGTGAGGGAAAAAACGATCTCTTGATGGCAACAGTGCATCGCCAAACCTGATCAATTTGAGTCGGGAACTTCCCCGAGTCAGTTTTTCGGCATCGCTTTATAAGAAAAAAAGAGAGAGAAAAAGAAAAACTTAATTGCATTGTGAGTGGCTCAAACAAGACTCATATTGCCATGGTCCTCGTCCACCCACGTCGACGAATCTGAGATCAAAATAACCCACCGACGTCTTTGAAACGAGTCACCCCTCAAACTATAAACATGATGAAAAATGAAATCAAGCTCCATCTACCGTGCAATTTACACGTAGAATTAAACGTAGAAGACAACGAATGACACAAAATTCAGACTTCTCTTCACTTCACTTCTCCCTCATGTTTTTCTCCCTTAGCTTTTTTATTCTCCCCGTGGCTTCACTCGCCGGTCGCCTGGAAGGTCCCTACTCCCTCCCCCCTACATGCATGATGTGAGGACGAAGAAAAGGAAACGGGAACAGTTATTATTAT
>NC_051407.1:23914693-23917210 GCF_015228065.2 Penaeus monodon
TCAGGGAAGCTGACCACCAGCAAAAGGTCACACACGCAACAAGCCCGGCCACCGAGGAGCCGGATGTGGAACGCAATTTGACGTTACAAGAGCGGATGTTCCTGGATTGGAGATGTAAGTCTGATATTTCTTCCGTGACGTGGAAGCCGAAGACAGCGAGAGTCGTGCCATATAAGCCTGGGTCTCCGGCGCTGACATTTTCTTCTGGCGCCACGTATGGTTTCCGTTTCTCGTTTACGTTAGGGGAGTGTGTGGTGAGTCCGTGCTCATGGATACTTGATCAGGGTTTACGCGGGGAAAAAAGTTGTTCGTCCACAATAAGACATAAGAAATACAAGTCACGATATTTATTTACAGTTAAATCTTTATTGTCTGTTTTATCGGTAGGTTTCACCAAGAAAAATATTTATTTTCTAAAGAGATAATTTTTGAAGTAATAGAATTCCCGACGACGAGGAAGGGAAGGTAACTACTCTAACGTATCAGCTGGAGTATGTAAACACAGGTCACGTGGTCGGCGTGTGAACCTCGAGCACATGAAAACTCTTCCTCATTTCGCATATATAGTCTGCATAGGTATTAATATCTATTTTTTAACTCGCATACTCTTGTTTACGGCCTAGTCACTTTGTATAAAAATAACGCTTGACACATGAATGCCCGAGGCTACTGGACGGGTTTTCGATTTCTCAATTAGACTTTTGAGTTTACTAGAGCCCTGAGCTAGAGCAAACAATGAAGAATGTACTTACAACTCACCTAATACTGTTGAGGACTAGCCGGATAGGGATGCTAATTGACGACATAGTATATCCAATAAAGTTCGTGCTAAGGTGTTATTGTGTATCAGACTTTTAATCGGGCTTTTGGAAAAGCATTACCGATCACAATCGTGGCAACACCATATTCACCACACAAACACTAAATCATCCACTTGTCACTCTGCTCGTTCTATTTCAAACGTCACTATTGCCGTGTAAGTGGCAACAGTTTCCACACACAAACACTAGCTACTAATTACCGATAAATAGCCGAGCGAGTCCTCCGATCACCATAAATAATCCAGGATCCGAGTTATCACAGTAATCCTTGTGTAGCGTAATTCCTTCCTGGCTCGCTAAGACTCGGTTCTGGAACTCCGCCGCAGCTGCTTGCGTGCCCTCCGAGGCTTCCAGACCAAGTGAGGGGCCGAGTGTCCAGCGCTCAACGGCAGAGTCTTTCGTCCTTGGCGGAGGATGGCTGTCTTGTGAAGGAGGCGGCGGTGCGTTGGGAGTAGTTACGGCCCAGACCCCGCCCCTGTCTGCTCAGGGGAGTCCCCGCGCGGATCGAGCCGCTCCCTGGAATCCCGGCTAACAAAGATCGTTCTTGCACAAGATCTGGAATTTGTAGAAACAACTGCGGACGCTAAGCTTTTTCCTTCCATTTTTTCCGCCGGATTCTGGCCAGCACCTGCGCCGGGCGAGAGAGCGGCCGATGCACTTCACACGTGACCATAAAATAATTAAGACCTCAACGACGTAAAGAAAGCCGATTTTAGGAGCCGCAATTTAGGCGCTAGGCATAAGGCTAATCAGATGACCATAGGCCTCTCTTTTCTCCCTGCGGTTTTGTGTAATAAAGTTTAAAAACTCTGGAAATCGAAACTCTTAGAACGGTGTTACGTCATGTGAAAAATTCATTTCATGATTTGCGATATTTCAGTATAGTAGATGTGTGCAAGATCCTAGCAGCAATTCTTATCCCTTTACGTCATCAAGTTCAAAGAAGTTTAGAAGGACGTCTGAGATACTTTACAATTCAGAAGCTGTTTGCCGATAAGTTTTTTTCGTCTTTCTCTTTCTATCACGCATTAAAAACGTGTCTTCTTATGTTCAGCAATATCCTTTACTCTGAACGGAAGCGAATGATACTTGCTTTTATCTTTTTTTGCAGGGGATCTAATCCTTTTCAGCTCGGGCAAACTGAATCTGTTTTGTCTAGAATAACTTATATCCCTCGTTTTCAGCAGCGCATGGGACCGGCAACAAGAGCATCTGGATTGATATAAGATGCCCACGCTCAGTACACGTGAACTGAAGGGCAGAGGCCGGACAGAGGGAAAGCCTCGGCGGTTCCTCTTCTTTCTTTGTGACACGAACGACTCAAGTCACAAAGAGGAATGTCATGTCCAAGGTGATATACCCCTGCATTGTCCAGGGGCAAGAAGGAAGCAATTGAAAAAAAAAAGCGAAGAACACACACAGAGGGAGAACAGGATCCTAGGCGAGAGCAAACCAGGATCTCGAGCAACACAGCCTCCAAATATTTAACATCTATTCACACTAAATGTTACTTCATGCTTTACTTACTCCTCTCTTTCATGCCCTGTCGCTCGCTTTATACATATATAGCACCAGCCTAAGACGGGAAAGGAACTCTTGGAGAGGATGCGTTAGGATAAATGAAAGGAGGAACAAAGGGAGGATGATGCAGAGAGAGGAAAACAAGGCAAGAGGAAAGGAGATATTACATGAAGGC
>NC_051407.1:23917307-23920494 GCF_015228065.2 Penaeus monodon
TGGAGGCACAAGAACTGTGGCCTTAGCATCGAACGAGACTTCCTTTGCAAGAGACCGGCTGTCACGAACTTATCAGATATATATGGAAAGGTTGGCTGGCGCCTGTGACCCGCTGCGACCCTTGTTTCCAGGGTGTGTGTGATGTTGTTTACAAGGCTACCCCGGTTTTCCCATTAGGAAACGGGAAACAAGGCAGGTGATGCTCAAGTTGTCAATCAGGCTTTGTATCGTCTCTAAACAAGGTGAAAGCGTATAGTGGGTGTCATATAAGCCTATTACACTGCTTCTAAAGGCTGGAAGTCCCTACTTCACAAAAAAAGAGGAAAAAGAAAGAGTTGCACCAATCAGTAGACCCCCTTTACTTCCCCAACCAGTCGGCATTCCCATATACATTTTTTATTTACTATCCCCCATAAAAGCCCCATAGAAATTGTGAAATGGCGACGATGGAAAAAATCCCAGACAGTTAGCAAGTGTGCGGCTACGCATCCCGGGGAACTCCCGGGAGTAGAAGCTCCGCCCACCACCACGCCTCGCAGAGCGTCGCCACACTCGCTCGTGACACGGCGTTCGGTCTCTTCTTTAGGGCCCCGACTACGTGACTCCCTCTTTTTTGCTCGTTTATTTTTATGCGTATGGTGAGTCATGCTTGAGTCAAGTGAGAATACCACAAACACCGATTCACGGCAGTGTTTTGACTAGCTCTTAAAGAGTATTTTTTCAGTGATGCAGGGCTGTGTGACTGGTACTGGAATCCGTTGTCTTTTTCTTTGTCTCCTGGAAGCGCTCTGTGGTTGAATATCGTTATGCGATCATATTTATGTCTTATTGTTATTTCTTCTTTGTTTGGTTAAATTCTGACGCTTTATAAATAATTTTCTATCCTTTCAGTCTGGGAAAACAGTCATCAGAATCGTCACCCTTCGTTAGAAACTGAAGGATTTATTGTCTCTCCATAGAATAAGGGCAAAAAATGGTAGCGTGACCAAGGTTGAGGTAGCAGTGGCGCGGGTCGAGTGTTATGCCTCGAGTGGTGATGGTTATATTGGGGTCCTCGGTTGAAAAGGTCTCTCGGTGGCAGTAGAAAGTGGGCGCAGGGAGGCTGAGGGTGAAGCGTTCTTTTAGGGTGAAAGGCATAACGTGAGTTTGACCTACGCGAACGGACGGATGTTTACCTCTTTCTCGCAAGCGGATCTTCTGTTTCGAGCAAAATGAGACCGCCGCTATGTAAACAGGTCGTGTAAACTTGCATTGCAAATGAGAGACGACTTTTACATTCAAACTCAGCTGGTGACGGCCGAGAACCCGAGCAGCCGCTGGGCAAGATCCCGGATACTCCAGCAGCCAATCACGTGCCTGCTCTCGGGCTTAGACCTGGTCGAGACGGTCTCACACCGAACCGAACCGAAGCTGCAGGTCAGAGAGAGAATAACGATGATCTCACCGACTCCAGCCGACAACAGTGTCTTTGTCGGAGCGCTTCTGTTGCCGCAATGTTGCCGTAGGCTGTAGGGTCGCGCGTGGATGACTCGCATGGGAGGAAAGCAAGAAAAAAATATAAGAAAAGAAAGGCAAACAATGAGTGTCCACGTATAAGGCAAACTGAAGAAGAGGTAATAGCATCAGGAGGAAAGGATGCCACGTGGAGAAGAAAGCAAAGATGGCAGTGACGACTTTCTCAAGAAAAGGAGAGAAGAAATGACCAGTGTGTGGTACAAGCAAACAGCAGGAAATAAAAGAGCATGACTAACAGAGAAAGATGACTCGGGATGCACGGCCAATGTGGATCAAGCAGGACAACCCGCTCTTGCATGCGAGCCAGTGGCGTTCCAGCCAGCGGAGGTGGAGGTCGCGGCCGTCCGACTCGCATGAGATCACATTTATTCGATTATCGCTACTTCGAGAAAGTGTTTTTGAAATATATGTTCTTTTAAACTGTTTTTGTTGTTGTTGTGAATGAAACAGGTTTTGACAACATTTTTTTTTAGTAACATATCAATTTGATAGTATATTTCTTAGTAGCAGGTCAGTACAGCCGAATTTTAAAAGTATATGATCAGAATTATCAGTAAGGAGATAAATCAACAATGGAGACGGCTTACATGGTTCTGGTGCGGTCGTTTGAGGAGACCGGCGTTGCAAGCGCTCCTCCTCACTACGCAAACAAGTCCCTGGCTCCCTGGACGCTTCAAGCCCTCTCTAGTCACTAACTCTGGTAAATACGGAACTCTGCGCGCTGTGGAGTCCCGCTCAGGACCTCGGGGTCGGAATCTAAGGAGCGTAGTGAAATTCTGGATCCAATTCCCCATTCTTTTCCTTTAATGCTCCGACGACTGTATGAATCTCACGTCTTGGGTATACCGGGATGTTTTACTTCTTTTTATGGGCTGTGTGGATCGTGTGAGATGAAAGGTGGTGAGAGGAAACCACGGAGAGACTTTAGATGTTAACTTTTCTCGTTGGTTTGTTCATGTCTTCTATCTCCCGGGCTAGAGGAACCTTTCCCTTAGTGGTCACTTTTAAGACGAAGTATTAAAAGCATGAAACTCTCGCCTGGGAAGATCTCAAGTGATCTCATGATGTCATTCTTGCGTCCTGTCAACTGCTTGATTATGCATGCGAGACGACGTGGCACAAAACTCTGATTTCTATTTCTGAAGTACTGCGTAAAAAAATTCCCGCAATCATATTTTTAAATCGTCATTTTCATTCCCCATTAAATATTCATTACTCCTCTACATTCACTCCTCTACGTCTTCCATGTTAATGAACGCCCCACGCCTCCTTGGCGTTCACTCCTCTTAATGAACGCCTGAACCTCCCCTCTGTTCCGTAGCCCAATTCCCGCGAATCGCACCCAATTTGGGCAACAGCTGGAGGATAATGAACCCCCTGTTGCTGCTGCAGGAGAGTGGAGGCGCAGCTACAGAGGCAGAAGATGGGTTTGGAATGTTTGCGTCATTATTATGTCGTGTACTGCCGAGTCACGGTTATTTTCGACGTCCCCTTAGACTCGATGTCATTCTGAGTCTTCTTTTTTTCTTCTTACTAACTCGACTTTCGTAACGTTCCTGGGAGATATTCATGAACTGCACCGCACAGTCTTAACACCATGATTTACTCAGAGGAGGAACAATTATGAATTCGTCTGAAAAGTAGCTTGAATTTGGTCTTTTCTCATGTTTTT
>NC_051407.1:23920719-23920903 GCF_015228065.2 Penaeus monodon
TTACTTAAGCCTTTCGTCATTCCTTTCTACGCGTCCGAGTTCACGAGATCGATTCGAGATGCCGGGATAGAAACACAGGAGGAATTGAAAAAAGCGCGAGCGAGAGGGACGGGGATGCGGGAGAATTAATGACGGAGATAATTTGGGAATCAGAAACGTCTTGTCATTCTCTTGCAAGTAAGGT
>NC_051407.1:23921615-23921918 GCF_015228065.2 Penaeus monodon
TAACTAGCGCGCGGCGGGAGACTAGGATGTTTGTGTGAAATCGATTATCATTAAACTCGTAACATTACCTTCATTTACGAAACTTAAGCGACATTTTGAGTAACCGGCGCGTCCGTCTGTTCTAGCGGACATTAGTGAGGCTCTCGTGGGCGGCCTGCAACACGTGAGCTGGCACGACACGGCGCCCCGGCAAGATCGTGAGGAAGAGCGGTCGTTATCTAGAGACAAGGGAGAAGGAAGAGGACATCTTGCGGCGCCGAAGGAGCCGAGATCCGTCTCTTCCGCGCGATAACACGTGTATTA
>NC_051407.1:23922069-23922701 GCF_015228065.2 Penaeus monodon
CAACTCGTGCAGATGAGCCGATATGGAACTGCATGATGAGCCGACAGCGCCCAGTGAGAATCCTCGGGAAGACCAAGCGACCGAGCGGGTTTGCAAAGGAAGGCTAAGGAAGGGTGGGGGAGGGGGGAGGGACGGCGGGGGAATTGCATGCACCAAGGCAGTTCATACGGCCAAGCATTCCGTCGTCTGGTGCCTGGTATGCGCGACGCGGATGCCAATACCACCTGCAGGTACAAGAAAGGGAGTGTAACCTCGGCGGTACAGCTCCTCGGGGACGCGCCATTGTGGTAGGAATTTTCGTGGACAAGGAAAGGGTTCACGACATACTAAGCGAAGGTAACGCATTCACAGTTCGGCGTTTGTTTCAGCCAATAGGGGAAGGGTAGGTAAGGTCAGGGGAAAGGGCAAAATGTTCCAGTGGAGAAAGGGTCAAAGGGAGAGTGATAGGTAAGTGGATGAAAAAGTAGGAAAACTGTCCCCTTAATCGTAGTGTTGGTTAATAATATGCGATAGAAAATGTTAAGGGCGTTGCGTAAGTCTTGAAAGTAGGCTGAGGTTCTTAGAAAACATTCGAGTACTCGTATATGTCAGAGGTACTACATATCACGGCGCTACGGGATACCTCCTACAGC
>NC_051407.1:23923831-23924662 GCF_015228065.2 Penaeus monodon
GAGACCAATGTTCTATCTGTACGACTACTGAAAGCCCAGGTCTCCTTCAACATTTGGATCCGAGTAATTATACCTTCGTCAAGGAATTGGAGAGAAATTGGGGAGCACACATTAAGTAAATCACTGGCTTTGCGAATCAAGAAGCAATATCAATCCAGAAAATGTGTTCCCGGAAAGAATTATCTATTTTTTTTCCACTTATCGCTTAGTCATAAAAAGATGGCCCAAGTAGATTTACACAATACTGCATATGTTGCAAACAGGATTTCTAGGATGGAACAGAGCGTGGGCGCGAGGAACGTTTAATTTACCAAAGCGGAACGAATCGTGTCATTTGAGTACGGCAAGGACACTTATCTTTCTAAATATAAACGCACCTCAAAGAGAAAAAAGAAAAAGAAAATATTCTATAAGGCACGAGGCAAATAGTCTGCTGCCAAGGCGCCAACACCTTCTTTTGTGAGCGATCTGAACAACTAAACTTTGGACTCTTGACAAAATGTTCAAACACGTGGCTCCCTTTGCTCTTTGGGCCATCTTGACCCGATGCCCAACGTTAACAAATATCACAGACCAATAAAAAAAAGGAAACCGAAAAAGAGTTAAAGTTGAGGGAAAAGCAAACCATTTTTGCCCCGCGCCGCCCCTCAAGGAGAGGCGAAGGCTGGGCGCGCGAAAATCTGCCAAAAGGAGATTTGGCTGAATCATGGAATAGACAAGTCGCTGACATTTGCATGGGTTCGGGGGCGCAAATAACCCCTTCGGCGACAGAAAATGGACGAAAAAGCAGAGCACAGCAATGACCTTTCGGCGACATAATATTCCATTTTT
>NC_051407.1:23924692-23924984 GCF_015228065.2 Penaeus monodon
GGTGAACCGTTCGAATCCTATAAGCTGGAGGCGGTGGTGTGTTTTCCCCGTCGAGACAATTGACAGGGGATCGAAATGCCTTAGTAATGGGACTCGATACTGTTTTGCGATGCTGCTTTGTCTTTTTCTTTATTTAACCCGCTCTATCTTTCCCAATTTGGACCTTCTTCTTGACGTCGATTGGGCATTTCTCTCGCGCTTGCCGTCTGTTTCTTTTCCTTATATATACGGTAAATATGCATGGGATTTGCATCTTGACTTTGATCGGCGCTGATTAGCAATGTATTTTGGG
>NC_051407.1:23925596-23926419 GCF_015228065.2 Penaeus monodon
TTCTATTAGTGTGTTTAGACTGACTTTTCGTGTTTAAATTATAAATGCTTAACGAAGTTAACAGAATAATTTATATTGTCCTATCTTATAGTGTCTAATTTCTTCATAATTATTCACAAAGACGGAAATCTTCATAAACCAAGAAACCGATCATTCAGTTTCCCGTTCCTTTAACCGGGTTAGTCGTTCTCAAAATCCTTGACACTTGACACAAACATGTCATTTTGCATTGACACCTTCTCGCATGTGTCGTAAGATGTCATTGCAGCATCCGGTTTAAAGTCTAAGAAGTCGCTTAAACGAGCATTCTCGAGGACAACGATCTTATCTATATTAGGAAATTTACGACAAACAGAACAGCAGTTCTCAAGAACATTATTTACTAAAGAATCTCCGAAAAAAACGACGTAAAATGCGACAGAGATATTATTTAGAGCTTGACCATAACAGAGAAAAGCAAAGACAAAGGAAGAAAGAAAAAATCGAAACAAAATACGCCCGTCGCGACACCGAACAAATGACGAGCAATAAGGGCGATGCGGTGACGTAAGCATCGCTCATTAGTATGCAAATTGCGACAAATTATGCAATAGCGAGGCACCGAGATGCGGAGGCTTGCAACAGCCGTGCATCGTCCGGCAACCAATGTCCGGGAGGGAGTGCAGGATACGGCAATCACTTCCCTTGAGGATCTTTCCTGAATATTTACGACGGCGATTCAAAGATAAGAAGCAGATATTATGAGCGGGTATTATGGACGGCGATGACGGCTGATAAAAGCGAGGTGGATGGAGGGGGACATACAGGAGGGGACGAGAACGAC
>NC_051407.1:23926573-23926726 GCF_015228065.2 Penaeus monodon
ATGTTTGAGAGAACAGCCTGAATGCACAATAAATAAAATAAAAGAATAACACTGAAATGACAACAGGAAAATGAAAACCGAAAAAATGCACATCTCCGAAAAAGGCAGAAAAAGAAGAAAAAAAGGACAAAGGAATACCAGACGACCGAGGTT
>NC_051407.1:23926792-23926986 GCF_015228065.2 Penaeus monodon
GCTGTAATCACTTGACAATAATAATGGTGATAATTATATTAGAACGTTTTTTTTAAGGACCGAAAAGAAATAACGTGGAAAGATGTCTCTAATAATAAGATTACCAGAAAAGTTCACACAAACGGAGAAGTCGAAAGGAATAATGAGAATATAAAGCGAAACTAACGAAGCAGAACGGATTGCTCTAGCGAAGG
>NC_051407.1:23927051-23927253 GCF_015228065.2 Penaeus monodon
TATATAACTGTTCGAAGGTAATGCTGAGAATGACGGGGTGTTTCGAGCTGGGTTTCTCCGGGGTGAGTGTCGTGTGATAGTGCCTAGGGAGCAGAGTTGCTGCAGGTTACATGGAATCATTTCGTTTTCTGTAGCCACTGCCCGTAAATACATACTTACACACGCGAAACGTATATAATTCTTCTCCCCATCCCCATCCGCG
>NC_051407.1:23927418-23927676 GCF_015228065.2 Penaeus monodon
TAAACCTACTTTCACTTCCAGTCCTGTCTATCTCTGTCAGCTTCTCCGTCTGTCTGACTCTTCTAACATCTGAAGCTCATGATTAGAGCAAAATGTTATTTAGAAGCTGTCAACATCAATCACCAAAAACGCTCGCGGAAAAGGGTTGATATGAAGCTACATAATATTTTATAATGATCTGTCTGTATTTGAGGGAGATGGATCAGTCAATCTGTCTCTCTGCGTATTCGCACGTCCATATATGCATATATCATGGCT
>NC_051407.1:23927976-23928783 GCF_015228065.2 Penaeus monodon
CCCTCGCGCAGGCGGAACTGTAGCAGGGCGCGGGTGGCCCTCAGCCCACTCTCGTGACGTCAGAAGCCTCCCGCGCCATCATGGTTCAAGGTTCGGGCGGAAGACTCAAAGCAAAAGCGGGTACGAATTCTGTGCTACTACTAGCTATGGCGGTTGTGGTTGGCGGTGTTGAAGTGTAGTGGTTGGTGTGGTTGAAGTGTAGTGGTTGGTGTGGTTGAAGTGTAGCTGCAGCACACGGTTGGGTATGTGGTTGGTGTGGTTGAACGGTAGGAGTTGGATATGTATTGTTGGTGTGGTTGAAGTGTAGTGGTTGGTTATGTTAGTGGTTGGTGTAGCTGAAGCATAGAGAATGGTTATATGTGACTGATGTAGTTTAAACATAGTAGTGAGGCAATGTGGTACTCAACGTCGAAACATCGTAGTGTGTGGTAGTTGTCTGTGGCTAAAGGATAGTACTCAGGCAGCATGGTAGTTCTAATTAGGAATAAACATACCTGCAGCGCAATGGTTGAATCATTAGGTAACTGTGGTTCAAACACTCGCTTGGCAGTATGGCAGGTGTGGTTAAAGCATAGCAATTAGGTCATTTGGTAATTGTAGTCATTGCATGCATAATGAGTAGTAAAGGCGTTTCTTCGGCCAGGAAAGAGTGAGCTGCAGGAGTGTGATGATTGGCAGTTGATGGGAGGATGTCTGTAGAAGCAGTGGGGGGGGGGGGGGTAGAAGAGGACTTTGAGCGATTTTTTTGGTGGTATGAAGAGGAAATTATTATTATTATTTTTTAAATTCTGGGTATAGGTATGTCAG
>NC_051407.1:23928892-23929372 GCF_015228065.2 Penaeus monodon
ACTAAAGGAATAGATAGAAAAAGAGAGAGGGAATGGGTCTGCAAGATAAAAAAAGAGGGAAAGCCTAATGAAAACAATATAAGAATTAGAAAACGAAAAGAAAACAAAAGAAAAACAACGCAAAAAAAAAAAAAAAAAGTCGAAATAATAGTAATGATAAGAACAAAGAAGACATAATAGTAATGATAATACCAACTAAGAAGTAATAACAATAGCAAGAAAACAAGAAGAAAATAACAATAATAAAAACCAACACACCTCATGAGCACAAGGTTTACCTGCGGTTTTCAGCGCCGGGAAAGAGTGGACCAGAAAGGCAAAAACAAATATGGAAGGGAGGGCTGCACACAGGTAAGGGAGGGCGAGGAGAGGTAAGGGAGGCTTAAGGGAGAGGGCGTGGCTCGGTTCCTGCGGGTCCCCAGAGCTCCCTAATGCCTTGCGTCTGCAGAGCTAAGGGGTCAGTCAGTCAGCCAGTTTCTG
>NC_051407.1:23929585-23929703 GCF_015228065.2 Penaeus monodon
CCAGCTTCTCGCTTCTCCATCCGCTTTGTGATATTCGCTGTTCTCTCCTGCAATGTCTGCTTTTTCTTTTGTTTCTTACGGATTTGTAAATCTTACTCGCATTGCTGTCCTGACTGCG
>NC_051407.1:23930008-23930201 GCF_015228065.2 Penaeus monodon
AGGTTGCAGATGCAAGAATTGAAAAAAACTAACGCATAGCGACTAGTCCGGAAGAGTGGCAGCGGTTGCCCGGGGCGGCTGGCAAAGGCTGTGCAAAGACGAGGGCGCGGAGGGGGCGGTCGGGACGCGAGGTTGAATTACTTATCCCGGGTTTAATTGGGATATTCAGTCAGCTCGTGAAAAAGGAACGTGT
>NC_051407.1:23930388-23932463 GCF_015228065.2 Penaeus monodon
GACCCGCACCCCATCAGCCCACCCAATCCAGCGTGAAACTCCAGGGCTTCCGAGGGCTTCACTCCCGGCCGACGGAGGTTCGGGCGAAAGAAGGAATTTCCCCAAAATCGAGGGAGCAGAGTTCGGAGCGCGCGAGAGAACGGGTGCGCGGGGCAAGGCCGTCTACTTGAATTAGTGGGGGAGGGAGGGGGAGGAGAACGAAGGGGGAGGGGCGAGGAGAGGGAGGAGGTATCGGGGGATTGGGGGGAGGCGTGGGAGTGGGGGTATGAGGGGGAGTGGGGGTATGAGGGGGAGTGAGGTTGGAGGTTGATTGGTTCAAGAGGGAGGGTGAGGTTAGAGGGGGAGTGAGAGTAAGGTTGGAGGAGGAATGGGTTTGAAGGAGTGAGGTTGGAGGGGGAGTGGGAGTGAGGATGGAGGAGGAAGGAGGTCAGAAGTCCGGGTGGAGTTGTGGGGGGAGTGGGGTTGTAGAGATACGTGGGAGTAGGAGGGTGGGAGGGGGAGCGAAGGGAGCTGGCGAGAAGGTGGGGGTGTAAGCGAGGGCGGCGTAGTCAATGGGAGGTCCCGGGTAGGGGGTATGGAGGGTTGGGGTCAGACAGACGCCGAAGGAAGGGGGTCGACGAAGGGAGACGGAAGAACAGAATGGGACCTTACTAAGAGGGGGAGATGTGTTCTTGTGGGAGTCTGAAGCATGAGCAACGTTATAAAAGCTTGGGGTCAAGTCCTTTACTGACTCTCGAATGCAATAAGGAAGAGGAGTTGGAGTTTCAGGAGGGAGGGAGTTACTAGTTTTTGCACGGCAGCGGAGTTTGTAAAATCCCCAAGGTATTACAAAACCAGCAACGGTTCAATAGAGATATTTGATACTTATCGATCGTAATAAGTATCATCAACTGATACTTCTAATATATTGTCCACACGTAAGAAATTCGCTACTGTATGAAGCAAAACAGACTACCTTACTTTCATTATCAGCTGATAATCGACTGCAATAAAGACATCACGGCGATTTTGAAATTAAAAATGGGTTGTCAATTGCGGCGATAACGATTAATAACCGTGATCCTGCGACGGCAAACCAGTGCTATTGCCTAAAAGAACGATTCCGTGAAATCACTCCCATAAAATCCCTCGATCTTATCTGCATCTGTGACGTCAGCAAACGTAGAAAACCTTGCTGTCGGACGTCACTTTGCCTCACGTTTGAACTTGGTAATATGTAAAGCTCACTTTTTGCCTTTTCGCCATTGCCAAATATCTATTTAAATTTTCTTTGGTTGAATATAGTGAATATTAAGCTTGTAAATTTGTGAGTACAAACGCATGGATAGATTTTGAAAGGTCGCGGGTTAGATTTTTCAATTTCGCGTTTGGGTTTTGTTGTTTAATGGCCCCATAAAAACATTACTTGCAAAATTTAGTAAGAATAAGAATTTTTTGATAATAGCTATCTTTCATTTAAAAAAAAATAGTATATAAATATCTCTATTTTTGTTGTAGACGCATATGCACATGACAATAAAGAAAAATAACGATAAATGAAACACATTTCAGCAAATACACGTTCCTCAGAAACACCAAACAGAGGTCGTGGGGGGTCACGAAAGGTCAGCCGTTTTGACCTTCTCGAGACCTTTAGTCAGCTGATGCTCTGACCTCTGCAGAGCCCTCGTTGCGTGGGCGAACCCGGTCTGGCTCCCTGTCTTAAGATCAGCTCAGTGCAACATTTGACCTTTACTGCTGCGGCTTCATCCTTTCCTCGAGTCCTTTGCTGTTATTCATCTTTGGCGATGTCGAGCTTTGGATTGCTATATATAAAGTAGGGAAAAAAAGGGTTTATCTGCTTGATAACCTTTGGAGTCACCTTCTGAAGGTAACGTTATGCCGAGGCTCTGCTTTGAGGGTCCGAAAGACTGTGAACCAGGAACGAGGAATAAAGTGCGGTGGGGGAAAAGGGCGAAAAAATGGTTCAGGTGCCTCTTCACCTTTCACTGGCACGCTCGCGGGGGTGTGAGACGCCTCACGTCGCCGCATATGCCACAAGGGACGGGCTTCTGGGCTCTCTCTCTCACACACAC
>NC_051407.1:23933009-23933129 GCF_015228065.2 Penaeus monodon
CGGGTAAAGAAATTACTATTAGTCACATGATAATCATATGAAGACAACTTTCAACAAGTCATGATACTCAATTAAGACAATAAAAGAAGACATATAACCTTCCCCCACACCTTCTCCGGA
>NC_051407.1:23933191-23933284 GCF_015228065.2 Penaeus monodon
ACAGCAACACACATCAAAAGTATCATAAAATCTCTGCCCATAAAACGTGTTTCCGTATATCGAAGTGACATCGATTGCTTCATGATCAGGTAC
>NC_051407.1:23933793-23933886 GCF_015228065.2 Penaeus monodon
TCCCCCCCCCCCCCTTCCCGCAACCCTGTTCTAAAATTTTGCCATAAAATTTTCCTTACTGCTGGCTTCAATTTTTCGGGGGGGGGAAACAAA
>NC_051407.1:23933909-23934070 GCF_015228065.2 Penaeus monodon
AATAATTGGGGGAAAAAAGGGGAGGGGGTGGTATTTGGGGAAATTTAATTTGGAATTTTTAGGGGAGGGAAAAGGGGGGGGGGGGGGAAAAAAGGGAAAAAGGGAAAAAAAAAAGGGAGGGGGGGGGAAGGGAAAAAAGGGAAAGGAAAGGAAGGCGGGGG
>NC_051407.1:23934237-23934344 GCF_015228065.2 Penaeus monodon
GGGAAAGCGAGAGGGGGGGAAAAAAGGGGAAGGAAAGGGGGGGGAAAGGGAAAAAGGGAAAAAAAGAAGGGGAAAAAAAGAACAAAAAGAACCAAAACAAAAAAAAA
>NC_051407.1:23934383-23934540 GCF_015228065.2 Penaeus monodon
TTTTTTTTTAAAAAAAAATAAATATAAATTTTTAAAATTTTTTATAATAAAAACAATTTTTAAAATTTTTCCCCCCAAATGAATACCCATTAAGAAAAAATTTTTTTAAAAAATAAAATAAAATTTTGATTAATTAAAATTTTTTTATTTAAAAGGG
>NC_051407.1:23934680-23934961 GCF_015228065.2 Penaeus monodon
CCCCCGCCCAAAAAAGGGGGAGGGGGGGGGCCCCCCCGCAGAACAAAAAACAGGGACCAAACGTTATTTTATTTTTTTAAAAAATTTTTACTTTTTTGGTTCATTCCCCCCCGGGAAGGAATTCCCCCCATTTACCAATTGGAAAAAATATTTAAATAAAATCGGTAAAGAATTAACTATTAGTCACATGATAATCATATGAAGACAACTTTCAACAAGTCATGATACTCAATTAAGACAATAAAAGAAGATATATAACCTTCCCCCACACCTTCTCCGGA
>NC_051407.1:23935023-23935119 GCF_015228065.2 Penaeus monodon
ACAGCAACACACATCAAAAGTATCATAAAATCTCTGCCCATAAAACGTGTTTCCGTATATCGAAGTGACATCGATTGCTTCATGATCAGGCACAGG
>NC_051407.1:23936358-23938343 GCF_015228065.2 Penaeus monodon
TAATTCCTAAAGCTGAGATTGAATTTTAAAGCAACGGGAATCTAGTTTTGTAACCACAGAGAGTCCGGGAAACTATTTTACATTAAAATACGTTCGTATGTATATTCGCTGAATATAAATTGACTCTATATTCTCAAGTGATTTCTGTAAACAAATTATTTTTCCAACGGTACATATTTTCGAGAAGCTTGACATAATTTCTTCGGTGTCTAATCAATATGTAAACGTGTGAAAGGTTAGTTTTAACATTACGACATCGAACGAATAGTTTAGTTAAGGCCCTTGTTTTAAGAAAGAGATAAGAAACAGAATTATTTTTTCTTCGTTCATCTTATCATTCTTTTTTTTCCCCATGTCCATTTACGAGAGTTTTATTTTGCCTCCCTCCGTTTCATGACTCCTTTGCCGTAACAACGATTTTTCAGACGCTCACAGGTCATCACACGTCTCTGTATTAAATATTGCAGGCTATTACATTGTCAATTTAGATCGGCATCTCCACGTATCCTTGTCCAGTTAAATCGTTTGGCTGAACATTCCTCGCCGCGGAGCCTCGCCCGTTGTAACACAACACCCAGAACAATAACATTCTCCTCCGTACAACCTGGTCGCGCTGGAGGTCGGCTGCCTGGCGCTGTAAGGCCCAAGAATCTGAGCGCGATCTCTGCCTGCATTAAGGACCCGCTTGTGTCGACGGCCGGCAGTGCACATGCAGTTATTTTCCAGGTGAGCGAGTATTATCTGGCCATATTGTCTAAATATCAAATATATTTTCAGCTTGTAATGGTTACTCTATGCTGAAAATGTATCTTTACATTTCGAAAATTCTGAGAACACCTGCTTTGGCGACAGAAAGGTCGAGCAAAACAAGTTCCAATGGCAATTCGCCATCGGTCCTTTTTCTGACCTTTTTTCGTACCATGAAAGTCCCTCGGCATTTTGGCCACAAATGCTCTTTGTGTATATGGCCATTCCACTTTCGAGATTAAATATACAAACATGCATGTGGCCGCGCATATTTGGAGAGACAGTCATGTTGTCTCCCGCGACACTCCGTGTTCCAATATAGTACCCGAACCGAAGGGCCTATCCAGAAGACACCTTCGGCCTTTTACCCCGAGGTCAGGTAAAGGCCGCGGATATAGAAGCAAAGGTCATAGGCTCCAGACAGCCTCCGAGCTATTGTAACCCTTTAACGCGGGGCAAAACAGGAGGACCCGAGGTTTTGGCTTCTTGTCCTCAGGAATGTTAAGTGTCACACAGCCTCCTGTTACCTCCTCCTCCCTGTCCCCCGCCCTTGCCTCATGGGTAATTACCTCCCCACAAGAGGCGAGTCAGTGAACAGTGCACACAAACTGCCACAAAAACGCAGACGAAGGAGAGAGTCTTAGTCTCGAGTGCCCTCAGGTCTGTCGTGGTGTTTGATCAGAGGTTGCGGCCCCTTAGACCTTGCCGGCCATAATGTAAGCTGAACACCTTCGCGCTGTGACGTAACGGTGACTTTCAAGAGACGCGCGAGACTGTAAGAAATCCCATCAAGCACAAGAAGAAAGATATATTCGAGGTGAGTTGTCGTTTATGATTTGCTGTTTTTTTCAAAAGCTTAGCCGTTGGTTCTTCCTAGCGGCGATACTCATGAAAAGGTAATGCTCCTTTTCGATAAGTTAATTTCTCGTTGTTGTAATGATCCACTTAAGTTCGTTGAGTTTCCTTCTCCTTTTTTTTTCTACATCCATAATTCCATAAATCTACCGAAGCTCGAATAAAGAAAAGGAAAGTGATACCTCGCACAAAACAACAGCGTGATAATGACTCGCCACCCTGCAACACAACTGCTCGATTTAGCTCTGTGTTTGGATAAGGCGTGAGATGTGTCGCTCAGAGCCGTCATCACAGGGGCGTGACAGGCCATCCGGGTGACAGGGCGGGGGCACAACGCACTCATCCCTGGGGGAGGGGGGGAGAATTTCCTTTGATGTATTCAC
>NC_051407.1:23938797-23939377 GCF_015228065.2 Penaeus monodon
GGCCCTGTTCAAAAGCCATTCACGAATCCGCGTAAAAAAAGATTCTCCGCCGGCGAGCCTGGCACACGGAAGTAAGGCACGACCACACCCGAGACCTAATAATGGCGCCACACTAATCCCTTATCACCGCAGATTACTCCTTACCCTGGCATCGAAATCTCCAAACTCTCCCGGTTAGATTAATACTCTTTCATAGGGGAAGTGAAAAGATATACAAAGGATAAAGGGATAATTAGGACACAACTGATAAAGAAGAAGAAAAAAATAGCCAAGTCCCCCCATTGGAATTCGGAGGTCATCTATCCTGATAACATTACGAGGCGGGGAGCACTGAAGGGCACGCGAGGGGGGGAGGAGGCACTGCTGGACTATCCCCCCCTCCCTCCACTCCTCATGCCCCTTCCCTAGGGTAGGGTGATGGATACGCTCCGTTGCCCTCCGTTCTGCAACACGTACGCATTTATGCCTCTGGGATTGATTTTTTTTTCTCGAGTGATTGCAAGTTTGTTTTTTTCGTGGGTTGGGTGAGGGGCAAGAGAAGAGAAGAGAGAAAGGGAGAGAATAAGGGAGGCTTAGAAAA
>NC_051407.1:23939628-23939770 GCF_015228065.2 Penaeus monodon
TCAGCGGAAACACAAATAAGGAATAACTAGCCATGTCCTTAGGCATTGTATGTCTAAAAGAAAATCATAGCTTTAAGGCTTCCTCTAAACACAGGCAAATCATATCAGCCTGACTCATCGCTACACGGAATACTTCAGGATT
>NC_051407.1:23939806-23939958 GCF_015228065.2 Penaeus monodon
TCCAGGAAAATGTATTCGATGACAAAGGGCACTGTTTTTTTTCTATCCCCTTGGACGAAATTTTTCAATCGTGCATACCATGTACTTAGATTTTCATTAAAAGAATGATTTTTCGATCTCATAGAAGTGGTCCTGGGTTTCGACTCTCCCTT
>NC_051407.1:23940487-23940827 GCF_015228065.2 Penaeus monodon
AGTTTGCGGCAGAGTACGCTGTACTGATGATCTCATTTTTCTTTCCAGATTATGCGACCTGTATCTGAGTGTACTAACTGGATTTGCCTTGCTAATATCTTGATGATTCACTCTGAAAGCTATTTCCTGATGATACAAGATACTGCACACGCACACGTCGCCGGGAAAACTCAAGGAGAAGCGAACTGAAGCTGACCAGAACGTAATTCAGAACGAGAAGGGGAAAGGTAGGAGACAATGTGATTCAAGTAGGAACGATTATTGGAAAGGTAGGAATGGAAAGAGGGAGAAAGTGGGAAGAAATATCGGAGAAACTCTTAGAAACGAGTACTACGGTGGT
>NC_051407.1:23940857-23941325 GCF_015228065.2 Penaeus monodon
TCAGGATGAAAATGACGCTGGTTCAGATACCAAGAACCGAGAGGGTATTTGTCACGCGGGCATAAGGAAATGACCTTCGGAAGGGAAGTTAGAACAAGGAAGTGAGGGTGAAGATTCCTGGTCGCAGCCCTAGTAAAAGGGATAAAATCGAGCCTCGTTTCAGCGAGCAAAAAATGCCAGAACAGATTTCTAAAGAAGAAACTCGCGGAAGTGGCACGGGAGGCTACGAGCCTACTTCAGTTCCGTGGTCACAGTACAGGTCGACAAAGCTTGAAATGTCAGATAGTTGTTGAGAATTAAACGTGGTAGGAGGTCATCTAAAAGAAACTCCACGAAAAAAAAGATATCACAAAGAAAAAAAGAAGAAAGAATACGCATTAAATGACAGGTGTCGAAATACCACCGTAACCGCGCTATTCCGGGGATCTCCCGAGTACTTGAGCAACCCCTAGAAAAAAGGTGCGAACC
>NC_051407.1:23941361-23941877 GCF_015228065.2 Penaeus monodon
TGAGAAGAAGAGGACAAAAACCATTCCAGCCGAATTCTCTCGTACGCTGGAGTCAGCTAATCTCGAAATACCTGAAGGACTTTTCGGTAGTCCGAGCACCGAGGGGAAATCCCGGAGACCCCGCTGACCATACGCTGACGAAAAAAATCCGACAAAAACGCGGTTGTCCTAGTGAAGAAACCGCGACATGGGCGTCCTAGGGGGTTAGGGGCGGCGCGAGGAGCCTCGACTGCGCGGGTGAATGGGCACTTCGGGCACTGGGGGGGGGGCGCCTGCGTTGTCCCTGCGCGCGTAAGCCATCTTAAATGGATGCGATTGTGTTTTTCACATATGTACTTATATGTATGTGTGTGTTTACTTTAAATTGTGATGCATAAACATCGTCTTCGATTGATCACAAGAGGATTCATGTCTCGTATACAAATATGCGAGATATCTTCATGTATGCGTTTCGTTTTTTGTTCGGAACGTTTTTCTTCTATGGTTGCTTAAGCAATCGGGACATCCCCGGAACAC
>NC_051407.1:23942192-23942820 GCF_015228065.2 Penaeus monodon
TTTTTAACTGGCTAGCCGCAAGTAAAACTGGTTCGTGACTGCGCGTGGGAGGGAACAGCCTCACGGAAAGCCTTATTATTTTCTAACGAATATGTTGCTGTTGTGCTTAATCGCTTGACTGATGATCTCGGCTGACGTGAACAAGGTTGCAGACAAACCTGTCAAGGTTCAATTGCAATATTAGTTTTTTTAGGAATATTACTGACCGAATACTTCGACAGGCTAACAAACTAACCTACACAAGAAAATAATTCGGGAGAAAATAAGGACAAAAATAACAATAAAATTCAATTTTTTTTAAAAAAGGAAATAAACACTTCTCTAGAGCAGGATCCCGATCCCCAATCCTACCAATCCTAATTACGTCTGTCACGTCCTCCTCCTCCTGCCTGGCACGACCTCCAGCGTAATATCCTGCACACCTCACGATGGCGCTGAGGTCACGCATTGGAATGACATCACTGTTTCCTCCGAACTCACTTCCCCGGATTCAACGCGTGAGTATCTCCCCAAGGGCGCGACGCAGACGGAGAACACGATCTTCCTTGCGACGGGGGAGTAACTCGAGCCCAGGGAGAGAAGAGAGAAATTTGCCTGTTTAAGGCGAAGGCGGTTGTTTCTCACGAAT
>NC_051407.1:23943081-23943336 GCF_015228065.2 Penaeus monodon
GTAGAGGGGAAAGAGGACACGCTTTCGAAAGGACACCAAGCACATCCACGTCTCGCCGACGACTGCGCGGACACACACACAATGGAGGACGAAGGATGGACGACTGTCACGCAGGCGTTATTTTGCTCTCCCTTTCGCTCTCTTTCTTCTCCCTCTTCGCCTTCGTTCTTTTGCGCTTGGTTTTGTGTTTGTGTACCTTCGTTTAAAATCTGTGTCTGTTTTTCCTTTATTTCATTTGTCGATGTTGCTGTTTCT
>NC_051407.1:23943444-23943906 GCF_015228065.2 Penaeus monodon
CCTGTTCTCATACCTTTCTCATTCTTTCGTTCTCTCATTCCCTTTCTGTCATCCTCTCATCCCCTCTCTTTCATTCTCTCATTCCCCTTCTTTCATCCCTCCCTGCCTCTAATTCTCTTTCTTTCATTCTCCTATCCCCTCTCTTTCCTCTCCTTTCCTCTCCTTATTCCCCCCTCTCCTTTCCTCGTCTCATTCCCCCTCTTTCCTCCTCTCATTCCCTCTCTTTCTTCCTCTCATTCCCCCTTCTTTCTTCCTCATTCCCCCTCTTTCTTCCTCTCCTTTGTTCCGGTCCCAGGTCTCCGCCGCGTCTCTGCTCCGATGTGTTGGCTCACGACCTGATTATTGTTGGTTGTCTCCTTTTATTTTGTTCTGTTCATTGTTATCTTATTTGTTCGTTGAACACTTGTGATGCAATTCAATTAAGGGATCAACGGTATAATCTTGTATTGAATGTTCTCTTGT
>NC_051407.1:23944167-23944346 GCF_015228065.2 Penaeus monodon
CTAGTAACTGTAGACAGCGAAGAGTCGTAAAATCCTTGCTGCCGTAAATAAATTAGCATATAGATAATTACAGTGACAGGCCATATATAGAATGTTGACATAGAAACACGAATAAAGCGAACACTATATAGAGACAGCCGTTTACTTAAGTTTGCATGTGCACATGTATTCAGATAGAT
>NC_051407.1:23944521-23944638 GCF_015228065.2 Penaeus monodon
CTCAACATGTACCTCAGCTAATCTCCACGAACGATTACAGAATAAGCTTCCACATCAATCGCTGGAAAAGAACTACAAATACATATAATTTACTGAAGGCGCACCACATGACTCACG
>NC_051407.1:23944829-23945260 GCF_015228065.2 Penaeus monodon
TACTATCAGGGTTTCACTATTCCTATCCTCAATTCTAATGCGTGCACAAGAAGGAGTATCGAAGCCCTTGTAAATCGTACTCTGGGAAATTATTCTTTCGTATCTATAATGTCTATAAAGGAGATTCAACGATATCTCCGGATTCTGCGTAAGAGGCTGTTGCGGTTTTTGGCTTCGAGGATTTTATGTTGGTGATTTTTTTTTTAGGTTTCCTTCTTTGAATAATCTAATATGCGAATTTACTTGTTTTAATTTCGTTAATGGTTAGGATAGGATCAGCGGTTCTCAGGCGGAACGTTCTTGTTATCTTGAAGTTTCGTCACTGCAAAGAAAAAAAAGAACTTGAAGATATCCTAATAACGGTTTAAGATCTTATTGTTCTCCTTTCTGGCAGTTTTCATGATGCTAATGCACTCTTTGACAGTTTGATT
>NC_051407.1:23945356-23945871 GCF_015228065.2 Penaeus monodon
TCAAAGACAAAGACACACACCGGCTACATCAAAGCTGCGGGTCACAAAACGTTAAAATAGTAATATAAAATCCTTCCCGAAACAGATGTTCTGCGACCTTACATTTCATCCTTCAACTCCCCTTTCCTTCGCTTCCTTTCCAACGCCCTTTTTTCCCCCTCTCTCCCCCTCCCCCCAGAGCCTCCGCCGCGGTCGTAAAGATGGCCCCTGTGCGCGCCGACGCCTCTCGATGGCCCGTCTGACCGTAAGGAGCGCGGAAGGACCCGCACTCCAGATCGTCTCGCAGCGGGAGTTGTCGTTGAGGCAGTCACCGCGGCGACCTGTCTCGACTGCGAATGCTCCGAGGATCGTTTGCCTTTGTGTTTATATTCCTCGCTCAGCACGAACTCTGGCTCTCGTGATCGCCCTTACGGCCTCAGCAAGTCTTCGGCTGATTGCCTCTCTTTCTGGAAAATTAATAGCGCCTGCGCATGCACGAACAAGTTTGCACCAATCTGAAATATTTGTATATGTAA
>NC_051407.1:23945987-23946148 GCF_015228065.2 Penaeus monodon
ATGAAACTCCCATCCACACTGGTGTATGGATCCAACCAGTCAATCTCATTTAAATAACATATTATGCAATTACTTCAAACCTTTGCAACAAGGTAACCTAATATGTTTTAAATTCAGTTACATATGACCAATTACTTTCAAGGTATTCAACTACCCATTAA
>NC_051407.1:23946808-23947857 GCF_015228065.2 Penaeus monodon
AACAAGGGACCAGGGCGCACGACGAACGCTCGCTCGCTCCTTGGCATAACTGGCCGTCCCTTTTTGCGTTTCAGTCCGTCCGAAGGGGTTTATACCTCGGTTGGCAAGGACGCTGCTTTTTTCATGACTGATATTTGCTTGATATTTCAATGGCACCGGGTATCATGACAGCCGGAGTCATGGCTGCGGGGATCTGGCAGGCGCGTTGACCTTCCGAGTGGCCTTTCGTGTGGGAAATTGAGATACGTGTGAGAAGCTGTTATATAAACGGGCTGATTGCGGTGCTCGGTGATGAGTCTGTTTTAAATGTATGGTTTGTGTAGTTAATATATATATATTTTTAAATTCTGACATTCATCTTGCATTTTTTGGCACTAATTTTCTGTAATGGGTAATTGAGCTGATTCCCGAGACAAATCTGGTATTTGGTGAATAATACTTATATGTATTATAGTTTCTGACCTGGCTTTCACGCGACCCGGTAGTAATGAGATGCCGGCCGGAAGGTGTGTTACAAAGGAACTTGTCACGTTGCCCCCGGAGAGTGCTACCCCTCCCCCCCTCCCCCTCCACGCCCTCCTTCCCCCCACCCTCGCATCCCGTCCCTCCATCCCCAACCACTTCGAGTTGTCGCGACTTTTTTTTTTTGTTTACCGACAAGGACGTTTTGAAGGTCGGTTAGTGTAGCAAAGTAGACCCTAGCTGCTCCACTGGCCCAGCGCCCTGGACCTGACGCAACCTTTCAGACTCCATTCTGCGGTAATTTCGAGGAGCTAATGATGACAAATGACAGCGTCTACGATGTTACTTATATTAACACGAATGTAAAGCTCAGAAAAAAAAATGGCAATAAACAAACAAAACTTTATTCCTCTGTCGTCTCGCGTATAATTACTTTAATTCTCAAATGGCTTCTATGATGTGTTTAATGAGGTCGACCAAACCCTTCATAATGACCTCGCTGCCTTGTAACTCCTGAGAATCTGTTGAGCGAGATAATCCCCTCCCGCAGCCTGCAATGTTCCAGAAACCTCTCGAAGCAAGACCGC
>NC_051407.1:23949288-23949872 GCF_015228065.2 Penaeus monodon
GCTGCCAAGACCCACTCGCTCCCGAGAACCAGTGAGTACCTTTCCCCCGCGGCGAAAATTGTTATATTCAGCTGACATTTAGCTGCGACCTTGGAGGAGGAGCACAGCGGCTATTTTTCGCTCTGCTAGCTTCGGCCGACGAGGGTGAAGAAGGGGAGGGGGAGGAGACGGGGAAATACGGCTGTAAAGCCTTTTCGTCTGGTGTCTGCGGTGGCTGTGGAGGCGCCCGGGCGAGGGAAAGAGGGAGAAATAGACGGATGAAAGTGACCGAACTGGAACCCCGCGAGACGTCAGTCAGTCTGGCTCGGTGGCAGCTGTTGGCGAGTAGACGCTGACAACTTAGCAACTGAGCTGGCCCGACGAAGGGGGGGTGGGGAGGGGGTATGAACAGACGAGAACTACGTAAAAAGTAAGAAGTGAGCTCGACGGGGTGGGGGTGTTGGCAGAGAGAGACTACAGGTGGCTAAGCGAGTGTGGGTATCAACAGGAGTGTGGAGGTGGTGGTGGGGTGTCTGTACACAGAGGCTGCAGGGTATTGGGTTCTTGGGAGGTGGGGGTGGGGATCGAGAGACAGAAATTATAAA
>NC_051407.1:23950041-23950113 GCF_015228065.2 Penaeus monodon
GACTGGTGGGGAAGGAGTGGAATATTAACACAGAAATTACAGAAAATCCAATATGTGAGAAGAAAGAGAGAG
>NC_051407.1:23950269-23951326 GCF_015228065.2 Penaeus monodon
TGGGTAAATATGAACACAGAAACTGCAGGTTATGAGTGAGAACAGAACTGATAGGGGGGGGGGGATGATATCAAGGGGTGTGAACAGACAAAACATACGAAAGGGAGAGTCGT
This sequence comes from Penaeus monodon, assembly GCF_015228065.2. NCBI lineage: Eukaryota > Metazoa > Arthropoda > Malacostraca > Decapoda > Penaeidae > Penaeus > Penaeus monodon. The sequence continues at coordinate 23,950,383 of NC_051407.1, forward strand.
GAGGAGGCATCAACACCAACTTCAGATAAAAGAGAAATGGGACTGGGGGGGGGGGGGAGGAGGATGGAGCAGGGCTACCAACTGCAAGTTAGGAGTGAGAACTGAGCTGAGGCGGGGGGGGGGGTGTCAACAGCAAGACTATAGTGAAGAAGGTTGGCAGGGAGCACTAACTCAAACTGCATTTACGATAGGAGTGGGAGTGAGGGAGGGGGGGGGGACGAAGCAGGGGTACCAACAAACAGAAACTGTAGGTGGATATGGGGTACTGGTGGAGAGGGGGGAGAGGGGAGGGGGAGGGATACCAACACCAGACACAGTGGGTGAATACAAATGACCTGATTTTTTGATTTTCAGAAAAAAAAATGTAACTAAGAAGAAAAAAACACTCTTAGTTGACGGGTTGAAAAGTTGAAGCCGAGGGTCGCATAGTACCATTGTGCAGTGGGAAACAAAGTGCATTAAGAGACCTTATAATCGATGTAGAAATACTCATGGTCAAAACGCTGACCAAAACAAACCAGACAATCGACCATATCTGGAGAACCTGATAAGAGACCCCTATGTATGTTGTTGTTTTCTCAACTGCATATGCAAAACCCACATTAAAAAAAAACGCGAAAAATATTCAAACACGAGCAGAGACTTCTTTGCGTAATTTACCACGAAAAACAATCACGATAAAACCAAATGACTATATGAAATAAACAAAACAAAAGTGTGCGAAAGGGTTGCAGTTCCTTCAACATTCCAACGAAAGCAACAGCAAGCATTGCAAGGCCGCTCTAGTTGCAATGGCGCGAACATAAGGCGCTGGAGAACTTGCTACGGGTGCTCGGCCAGTTTTTTTTTCTTTGCAAATACTTCATGAATATGAAACCACCTCAGTTCTCCCACGACACGCGCCCGACGCGGCCCGCTCGCTTTGTCTTGCTTTGGCGACGAGC
>NC_051407.1:23952025-23952498 GCF_015228065.2 Penaeus monodon
AGAAAAAAGAAAAAAATATAGAAAGAAGAAAATAAGGAAAGAAGAAATAGAAAAGAAAAAAAAAAAGAAAATCGGAAAGGAATAAAATGAAAGAAAACAACAAGAAAAGAGAACAAGAAAAAAAAAATTAACATCTCCCCCCCCCCCCCCAGCCTCAACAACCACGGCCTCTCCTTCCGTCTTTCCCATCCCTAACCTCCTCTCCCGCCTTCCCTACGCCCCTGGGGTTGAGGGCCGTGGGGTCGGGCGGAGGGGCAGGGACAGCGACCTTCAGGGCTCTGGACATGTGGGTAAACCGGTATAACTGTATCTTTTAAAACTGGCGACATCGGACGACATATGATAGTAACTCAGGTGCAAAAGTGAGGGTCTTTATAGCGTTCCAGGACCGACTGCAGTAAGTGTGAGAGCGTCACGTTATCGTAGGCGAGGAGCGAGGCACGATTATGGGGCATAAGGTACGATACTTTTTT
>NC_051407.1:23952525-23952692 GCF_015228065.2 Penaeus monodon
TGGTGTTAGGGGGTGTTATAGTACTTTTATGGGGGCATCTGAAGGACATCCGAAAGCCATGGGAATGTGAGAATAGTGAATCAGTGATGGGAAATTAAGGTCGGAGATTATGGTGATAAGTCTTAGGAGAGGAGAGGGAGGAGCGATCTCGGCCCAGAATGGTCTAA
>NC_051407.1:23952715-23953401 GCF_015228065.2 Penaeus monodon
ACCGAAGGCCTAAAATTAGTCCCTGTCGCAGCCGAAGTTGATCTCGGTCTCCCTCTCCCTTTTGAATACGGATTCTCGTCCTTACAAAAACGGAAAAACGCGTTCTTGTAGGCCAGTCTTGTAGGTTGGAAGCCAGTGGCTCCACCGCTACTCCTTGAGCATGTTTTTATATAGGATCCTTGATAAATATCATGTCTTAGTATACAAAATATGCCGTCAGGGGAAAAAGACATTATCGAAGCACTGTTAACTTCGATATAATGGAATGCTCCAGGAAAGAAACATAGAATCAACGGGAAAAAAACGCACAGACGTTGGAAGAAAATAAACGGCAATAAACAGAGAAAGACGCACGCACACGAAAGACCGCAGCGCAGTTATGCAAAAGGGCAGATCCAATAGCCAGTCACACAGCAGGCGTTATTACCTCCCCGGGAAATGCAAACCCGCTCTTCCTTATTACACTTCTTCCCCGCATTACAGTATTCACAGCTTGTCTCCGCAGGGCATAATCCGGCCGCTGGAAGAAATGTCCTGCAAACAAAGCGAAGAAAAGGCTTTACCAAACCTTTCCTCAGCTTAGTTAGAGTGACCATAATACCACATAGTATGTAGCTACGCCCGCAGCACCACAGAAGGAGAAAATAGATTAAAAAAGAGTATCCTTATTCATATTTTCGATATTG
>NC_051407.1:23953461-23953794 GCF_015228065.2 Penaeus monodon
TGCATCCCTTACCCATTTTTTTTCCATATATAGATTTACACTAAATCACATGCACCCCTTTTCCCCCACCTTCAACAGGCATAATCTCATGCACCTTCCCCATTTTCACACGAATGACCCCTCCCCCTCTTTTAATGAATGGATTTTTTTTATAAGGACCACAGCTTCTTTCCGTAACATGACCAAGCAAAATAGTGTTACCCCCTGACCTCCCTGACCCATCACAGGAACCGGTTCGACGTCCACATTTTCGTGAGACTTGAGTTCAGAGACTAGTCCTCCCAAGCAATAGCTCTTGATCATGGCAGTTCAAAAGGGTTCATGACGGGCGTA
>NC_051407.1:23954299-23954520 GCF_015228065.2 Penaeus monodon
CCCTCTTTCTTTCTGTCTTTCCCCACACAAACGCTTCCGCTGCCTCGCCTTGCTCCGCCCCGGTTGTTAGCAAGTAAAAACAAACGATGCAAACAGACAAAACAGATCAGTAAATAAACCCCCTCTCTGCTTTTGTATCGCTGACCTTTCGTCGGTCGGCCACGGGGAGTTGTCGGCTCTGCGATCTCCAGTACGTTGGGTGAGGCAACTGGGTCGTGGGC
>NC_051407.1:23955570-23957365 GCF_015228065.2 Penaeus monodon
TAAAACATAGCAGATTGTAAAGTTAAAAAGCTCTAATAAATTCTGCAGACTTTATAATCACCCCCAAAAAAATATACGAGAGAAAGAAAAGCCTGTTCGACCTTGTTTTATAAATACAAAAGGTTCACGTTTGAGGTGAAAGGGAAGTAGAAGGGGATTAAATTAAATCTGAAACAAATGTCAACAGAATATATCAAGGGAACGTGATTATAAAGTCATAGCTAAGAGGATAATGTAGATCTGGAAGATACGTAAACCAGTCTTGTGAAAAAATACAGACGGATTGTGGAAAAAATACAAATAGTCCTGTGTGTAAAATGGTCGTCTATTGTACGTCAGTTTTGTTATTTGTGGAAGATATTTATATTGTTTGTGTTATGAGTTTTGTAGTGTCTTTTGTATGAATGATCCAGAATAATAGCGCCGACCCTTTTTTTTCGATTTTCTACCAAAATAGATCACAAACATATAACCGAAAGTAAGAGTACAAAGATTAATCGTAATAATAAACATCTACCTTGGCCAAAAGAAAAAAAAATATTGATAATATGACATATCTAACCTAAGAAACTCAAACCTGCCCACGACATTGGCCACTTGAACACCTTAAAGTAACCTGGTGTTGGTGGGCCGATATGGCTGGGTAGAGACCACTGGCACAACTGCTTTTTGCTCAGACTTCAGAGGGAGGTTTAACTGTTTGTTTCTTGCTGTGAATTTCAGGTGCAAAAATTACCCAAGAAAAAAAGGCTCTTTAGATAATGGATTGTTAATAAGTTCTGATTGAATTTAAAGTCTGTTTGTCGGTTTCACTCCTCGTGGCTTTGGGTAATATAAACACCTGCAGCATGACGAGAAAAGGAGAAAAAAAATAAAAATAAAAACTGGTTAGACCATGGATTCCCGGTCAGTGAATTTACCATTCTGTTTCAAATTTCGCTGAAACGGTATTTTAATTTCTGAAATATAGTAACGAGTATATTTACAACTTATCATTATAATGCTTTCCAGTTCATCATTCATCGGGTTCACATTCCACATCCGCGAAACTCTGTATATTACCCGACATTCAATTTGTATATATATGTAGCATGATAATGGAAAATCGATACATGTACCAATTACGATTTACATGCTAATCAAATAACCACAAGAATAATCAAGTTTCAGTGTTTTCTGCTTGTCGAACTCAGTAAGATTCTGTCAAGATTTCATTTCACAAGTATATTGCAAGTGTTGTACTACACACGTTAAACATCTCAAAATACCTCCCTATAGAGGGCCACGTCGACATGACAAGTTTACTAAATACCGGTTGTAAACACGTTTTTTCCCCCACATTATTATGCTTTTTTATAAATGATTTCCAAATTCCGACACTAAAATATAGGTTAGTTCGTATCCCTCCTCCATTATGTACAATTTCAATATGGTGTTTACCTTTTGTGTGATATTAGAGGTGTCATTATGGCACGGCGTTCCCCTGTAACTTCCCCAGAGTGCCAAGGTCGTTCTTGTCTGTTCTTTTCTTATTCTTTCGCTCTATTCGTAGTGTCGGGTAAGATCTAAATTCCAGGTTATCATTGTTCTTTTTTTAATGAACATCCGCAGTGCTAGAATTAAGTTTCCTGAATGGTGTAGTTTCATGGAATAACATGCCGTTGTTGTCAGCATATGGTCGTTTGATGACTACGTTAATTTGCATAATTGGCGTTGATGTATTTTGACAAGATCGACAATTTCACTGATTAGGTCGACTTGTTTCGGATTACATTTTACTTTCACATTCACCGTC
>NC_051407.1:23957400-23957478 GCF_015228065.2 Penaeus monodon
CATTTTTGTTTGTAAAGGAACTGGGTTACTATTGGTTATTCATTTTTTGAATGTATTTTTCATTAGTGGAATAGAAAA
>NC_051407.1:23957628-23957746 GCF_015228065.2 Penaeus monodon
AATAAGGGGGTGCAAGAACACGGAAAGAGAAATAAAAATGAAGGGAAGGCACAAAGTTAATAAACAGGGACAGACAGAAGAAGGAAAGAGAGAGATGAAGATAAAAGCTGTGACTCAG
>NC_051407.1:23958033-23958354 GCF_015228065.2 Penaeus monodon
AAGTGAGAAACAGAGCAAGAAAGGAGAGGTGTAGAAGGAAAAGAAAAAGATGTCAGAACAAAGGAGAGTAAATGAAATGAAGAAAGTCGAATAATAACGAAATGAGAAAGAAAAACAAAACAAAACAAGGGAATGGGGGATAAGCAGACGAGGAGACGAAGAGAGGATGAAGACGAAACCAAAGAGAATGTAAAAGACAGGGCCAAGAGTCACAGAATCAGGACAGGAAGTACGGCTGCTCCTAGTAGAAAAGGGCAAGGTCGAGCATTACAACTTATTACAACCCTTCCCCTTCCCACGCTTCCCCCCCCCCTCCTCCCC
>NC_051407.1:23958506-23958627 GCF_015228065.2 Penaeus monodon
CCCTTTCACCCTCCCCCTCCCCCCCCTTAGCAAAAAAAGGCGTGAAAAGTTTCTCTCTTTTTTTTTTTTTTGCGGCCGAATTTCACAACCCTTTCGAACCTGGATGTTTTGTGACTTATCT
>NC_051407.1:23958666-23958968 GCF_015228065.2 Penaeus monodon
TGCGTAAAGAGGGGGAGATGAGAAAGTAACAGGGTGAGGGCAATGTGGTGTTGGTATGTTCGTTGGCATGGTGATATGCGTGAGATATGTCTGCGGGCACGGAATTCCGAAGGAGGAAAAATTATGTTATGCGGATGGGGTGTGTATGTACTACGTGAGCGGAAGAGAAGGCGGAAAACGAAGGAAATGTTATCACGCGTATGTAAATTCATGTATACTATATGAAAGAAGAAAAATGAGGGTAAGAAATGATTTTAAGAAATATGTACAAATGTATATCCGAACAAAACAACACGTGACAT
>NC_051407.1:23959172-23959419 GCF_015228065.2 Penaeus monodon
TTCACAACCTTCTTTCCTTCCTTCCCCCCACCCCCCACCCCCAAAAAAAATATATAACAGCCAAAAAATCGAACACCGTTGCTGTCTCCACCATAGCAGTGACATTTCTTGCAAGACCTTGAGGCGAAGTGTATTGAAAGCGCTATAACGTATCATGGCTTGAGGAAGAATGAGACAATGCAACACTAATAGATTGCAGAATAGGTAGTTTTTTCCCCTGGTTTATAGTTTTATTTTGTTTTGGGTA
>NC_051407.1:23960667-23960771 GCF_015228065.2 Penaeus monodon
GAATCCGAAATTATTTTTTCTGTATAGGAGATGTTGTTTTAAACTGCTAATTGAATCAGACTGCGTCAACAAACAAACAAAAAAGGTGAAATGTACTATAGTTT
>NC_051407.1:23960818-23961214 GCF_015228065.2 Penaeus monodon
CACTTGACCTTATACGGTATGTGAGAGTTCAGATCGACAGAAAATGGGAACCGGATTTTCGGATGGGTGACTTAGCTAAACTCAAATATTTCAATTATCAACACCTTTTCATTCTGTTCTGTTGAAATTATCGGGCAGAAAGTACATATTATCTTTCTTGTTATTTACCAGTGTCTCTTCCCTCTCTATTGATTCAAGCTGCTTTCAGAAGATTAGATTTTATTGTTCATGGTCCGATTATTAATATTATTTATGGCCCATAAAAGTCACCGGTTTACTGATTATAAGACAAAACATGATATCAGATCTTTCTATATTTTTCTTAATCTAGGCGATGTCGTAACAGTTCGTCTTGTATATCTCTGAAACTTGGGAGAGTTATTAAAATATTAGAAT
>NC_051407.1:23961297-23961428 GCF_015228065.2 Penaeus monodon
ATTGAAAAAAATAAGGTTACGGAAATTGGCAAACCGTTAACGACTTTCGAAGGAATTTTTAGAAAATGAGGTTGTCTCCAACACTACTGATATAAATTATATGCATACAGACACATACACCTGAGTGTATG
>NC_051407.1:23961504-23961629 GCF_015228065.2 Penaeus monodon
TTGAACATGCACATGTAAAGGCAATCAAATACAATTTTTCTTTTTAAGAATTTTGTTATTAGTATGATTCTATCACATGGAACCCTTTTTTTTCTTCATTAATCTAATCAAGATATCCCTACGTT
>NC_051407.1:23962252-23963555 GCF_015228065.2 Penaeus monodon
GCCACTTTCACAATCGCCAATCCCTCACAATTATCTACGTGATCACAATCATCAAGTGCAATAGCAATTAATCACCACTAGTCAGTAATCATGTTTTGCAGAGCTGACGTCACAGATCTGTTGCAACTGAAGTAAGTAACGGAGTCTTTGGTCGATTTCACCTTAGTGCTTCGACCTTCCAAAAATCGACGCTTTTGAATATGTATGTTTGGAGGAGGAAGAGCTGTCAGCGGCAGAAGTGTTCTGAAGGACTGATGTGAACGTGCCTGTGTGTTTGTTTACGTTTTGCGAGTCGTTTTGTTTACGTGTTGGGGGCGTTGGGTGCTTGGGGGGTGTTGGTTCATGTGTCTGTGTTCGTTGGTGTGATTAAATAAAATACTCTAATTATTTATCACGTCTTACAATGAAAAAAATTGCCTCTTTTTTTAGAAGATATAGATTAATCCAATGAAAAAGAAAATATTTACAATAACCAAAAAAGGTACATCAAACTCCCCCTCTCCCAAGAAAAAAAAGTATGATAATGACACATCAAGATAAACAAAATCCTAAAGCAGCTCATAAAGGAAAAAAGGTAAACAGGAAGACAGAAACTCAGAACCTGTATCAACAAACACATAAATAAGTCAAGGGCCAAACAGGAGTGAAATACTGCCCCAGAATTCCCGCCAAGATAACGCGTAATGCTCTTCATTTTTTTCTGTCTTCCCGCTTAACACCCCACTCTTATTACGCGCTCTTTATGGCAGGGAATTGCATCGGTGAGTCACGAAAGTCAATGAGGGCTTATTCTATCTATATATATTATATAAAGGAGGAATTTGTAATATATTAGGTTTTCTTTTAAAAATGCGTCCTAACTACTGAGCATAATAAGCATAATCTTAAAAGGAATTTGTGACATTTTTCACACTTCAAGCTAAGAGTGAGCGGTGTCAGGATTCAGGTATAAAGAAATACACAACAATAAAAAGTCAGTAAAACCGGCAATAAAACTAAAGACAAACTGGTCAAGTATTTAGATATTTTTTCGTATTCTTTACAAAATACACACTTTCTAGTTGAACTCGATATGACCTAGTACGAATAACGCCAAATATGACAGCTATTGAAATATTATGTATTACACAAAACACGATTGTAATACTTGATCACAAATTTCAACATTACCGCATTCTGAAAAAGAAGGTTTAAGACAATGCAAAATTATTTTCAGTTAAGTAAATGGGAATGACTTGCAAGAAAATATTGAAAGAAATACTATAATTTTGATCATGCATTGCTGCCTTTCTAGGCCAGTACA
>NC_051407.1:23964216-23964385 GCF_015228065.2 Penaeus monodon
GCGACATCTGCTAAGGGAAATAAAACCTGTGCAGGACAAAGCGAAGCCATAAGGACGCTTTGTCAGTCACGATCTACGACATGGGAAGCACCAACTCTCCGTTATATTTTTTCTTTAGTCATTAACTGCCTAACTGTCGGTTGCCTGTGTACTCCAACGCATGAAGGTA
>NC_051407.1:23964447-23966395 GCF_015228065.2 Penaeus monodon
GACTAAATGCCCTTATGGATGTTGTTTATTTGTAATCTTATTAAGACGGTAATACAAATTGATGTAATAATATTACGTGCATTTAACATGCGCCCGCTCATGCGCACAGATGTCAAAATATATATAAATGTTATGTTTTCACGCATTTACTAATCCTTTGTAATCGCTATTAACTGTCAACGCAACATGTACGCAACAGACTCTTAAAACCTGCTTCATCTGTTACCAAGCAAACGAAACGAGAGAGAGAGAGAGAAAAAATATATAAAAATAAACAGCGACGGAGAAATCTGCATTGGCGAAATGACAGTATTCAGCTCTCTCAATGCAGCCAGCGAGGTACCCATCTCTTCGGAGTTATTTTTAGAGCACGCTGTAGTTGGTGAAGGTACCCCATACCGGGTTCTTCTCACCGCGGAAGACCCCAGCGGACAGGAAGTTCCCATGGCCCGATAGAGAAAATTTATTAGTGAGGACAGCGCTTAAAAGACTACGAATTTTCCAGTGTATATTTAATTTCCTTGTTGCGTCTCTGGTTCGGCTAATTAGGTGGTGGATAGAAAGATGAAAAAGAATTTCGATATTTCGTCGCGGCATTGGTGATAATCTCGTTTGTTTTGGGTACGAATACCGAATTATTTTTGTTTTATACGCAAGAATTTAACGTCTTTTTCTTATACTGCCATCATTTGCATATACATCTTGAATTACTGAAGTTGTAGGTCCAGTGCTTGCTATCACAGAAAGTCAATAATGGGTGAAAATTAGGATATACGAGGTAAAATAACCGGTGATTCGGAAACATTTGTGCTTGATTCCGTAAAACTGAAGTTATATTATAAATATTCACTCAATCGTTTGTTCTTTCATCACCTAGCAATCACGTCTTGTAAGTATGCGCGAATAAGAGAAAAAGAAATAAAATAAGATGAAAAAACGTATTTCTCTTTTGCTACACTCCACTAATCACCTAATTGGGCCCACCAACGGGTATATTTACTGTGGAAGCTTCATGTCCACTCACAGCCCGGCGCATGTTACAAATGTGCACAAGGCTTTCCTGACCGCCTCGCCACACCCTGCACAAAAAAGTGGTCTGTGAACAACTCTCCTCGATCCCTCTCCCAAGACGCTCGGGAAATGAAGGGGGGAGACTGCGACAGTTTTATAACAGCCTCGGGAATTGAGTCTTAATGTTCTTTTGCTGATTGATCCTCCAGTCACTCAAGATGCGATCGAAAGATTTGTTGATCGGAGGTGATAGTGGTGAATAGGAGATCCAGTCTTCCGTCAAAGGGGATTAGATCCCTTTGTAAGAGGATTATAGAGGATTGGGTATGGCTGGACGCTATTATATAGTAGTCAGTAAGGGAGAGAAATAGACGCGTCAGTGAGGCATACACTGCTGCTTTTTGTGTAGACATTTTTATTCTAATTCAGTGCTTTCACGTGGAGAACGATTAGTCTTTCCTAAGAAAAAAATCTATTACCCCTTAATTCAGGATTAGTTTATATTATTTTTTTGTCGCGGCCTGATATACATCCAATTAACTTCTTGATAACCAATGGCATGGTTGAACACTTCCTAGTTCTGTATATATTTTAACAACCTAGATAAATTAAACGCAGCCTTAAACACCACTTATTTATAATAAATAAAAACAAAATGCATTCGACTTATCCTGCTTAGAAACGGGACCAGAGAAACAACAGTTTTTAATATCAAACTTGAGAAACTAAAAAAAAAAAGGAAAAATATTATTGAGTCTGCCCTCAAAGGTCAGGTAGGTCTCCAGTGCTGCAAGAGCCCGCCGAATACTCACAAAAAACGGCAAGGTCAAGCGAAGAAGTTGAACAAAAAAGGCAACAAGGTCAACTTTGACAGCTAACATGTCCCCTTAAGGTGTATGTGAGAGGGAGGGAGATGGGGAGATAAAAAAAGAAAGAA
>NC_051407.1:23966480-23966557 GCF_015228065.2 Penaeus monodon
ATATAAAGGGTAAGTATGGTTAAACAGATGTAGGAAGGTACAAAAAGGAAGAGGAAGGGCAAGGCTAATATGAGTTG
>NC_051407.1:23967157-23967351 GCF_015228065.2 Penaeus monodon
ACACCAAATGCGCGACGTTTAAACCCCTCGCTCTAACCGGGAGCACGAAAGGGAGCGTGGGAAAAAATGCCCTTGGCGGAGCATTAGCCTGGTCCCCGCATCCTCTCTTTCCCTCGCGGAATTGCGTGATGGAATTTCTGTTTGTTGTTTTTTAATCATGTGTTTTTGACAATTATGAATCATCGGGGGAAGCA
>NC_051407.1:23967616-23967712 GCF_015228065.2 Penaeus monodon
ACAGCCACCATCCCACGACCCCATCGTTGCTTAATCGCCGAGGAAAAGGTCAGAGCCGAAGGACAAGAAGCGAAATATCAAGGCATCCTATAACAG
>NC_051407.1:23967751-23967882 GCF_015228065.2 Penaeus monodon
ACAACACGAGATGAGAGGAGAAAGGACTTAGTCACAGCACAGGAAGGGAGGCGAAGAGGCAGCATCACAACATAGGACGAGAGAAGGATCTTATCATAAAACGAGAGACGAAAAAAATCATCACAACACAC
>NC_051407.1:23968001-23968211 GCF_015228065.2 Penaeus monodon
ATATGAGAGACTAACGACACAAAAGAGAGTGGAGAAGGAAACACTCGCACTCGCAAACCAAACAGGGCGAGAGACGAAGGAACCACATCACCACAGAGCGGAATATCGTGTATCCTCACCAATACCTCTTGTGCAATGTTTTCCTCGGATGGCAGAGGCACGTGATTTTGGCTGCGTCTTCGTTTCCTCGGTTCACGGGTCGTTTTTCCA
>NC_051407.1:23968746-23969373 GCF_015228065.2 Penaeus monodon
GACGGTGGCGTCGGCGGTCGGGGCCTTGGGAGGGTTGACGTGGGAGGAACAGATAATATTATTCTGTTTTCCTCTCCCTCAGGAACTTGCATCTCTCCAGCCTAACTTCCTTCATAAAGTTATCTGATATTGGAAGTGTAAGCAAATACTCTAGATCAGTCATATATCGTAGTGGAAATCATTACAATATATCGAAAGAAACTCGGTGTCTTTTTATCTGTTCTTGTAAAATTGCATAGGTTCTCCAAATAAACTGCATGTTATATCACAAAACTGGTTCATCATCGTCTGCAAACCTTATGTCAATTAATATATTAAAGAAAAAAAAATCACAGGAAAATTCAATCAGAAAGGCAGAACTTTCACTAACAATATATCAACTTCATTCTTACAGTTATCAATTACATCAGCTGGAGGGGAAAAAAATTCAATTCTGAATAACTCCCTTGACTAACTCCCTCCCCATAGTCCTTTCCATGCCTTGTATAGTAACTGAGCGCTGCCGTATGAATACCTAATCAAAGTCAATAAATATTGTGTGAAAAAACGGCATTTCTTCCGTTGTTAACAAAGGCGGGCGTGGTGGCAGGGAGATGCAAGGGCGCAGGATGTTGTCAGGAGGTTGCA
>NC_051407.1:23969861-23970536 GCF_015228065.2 Penaeus monodon
GCCGGTGAGAACAGGTCGCCGTGCGGTTGAACTCTGACATGGCCGCCAATTTGAGCGAGCGAAGGTTAGCCTAAAACAACAACTGAAACGGCATTGAATCCACTAAAGGCATAAGGAAGTATATAATTATCTGTTATTTGAAACTAATCTAATTGATAGTACGAGGTAAAACAACCTAGAAGAGAAAGCCTCCTTTTTAATATGAATAAGACTTGCTCTGTGAGACTGTAATTTTCATCTCGGTGTGTTCACGTGTGGGAATTTTGGAGCACGTGCTCACCCTGTGGAAAAAAAATGTTCTCTAGATTATGACTTCAGTGTTATCTCTCCTTTAATCGTCAAGCTATATAAAAAGTAGGAAATCCCAAAACACAAACATGGTGGCATTGTTATCACACTTTTATAAAAAAACGAAAAAAAAGTAGAATATCCAAACAAAATGGCGAAATCGATGCCACGATCACCATATTCAAAGTGAAATAAAAAAAACAAAGAGCGAAGCGACTCCACCCCCCTCCTTCTAACCTCCCCCCCCACCGGCCGCAAGTACCACACAGTCAAGGGTCATCGGGTCTGCCTTGTGACTCGCCGGATGCAGGGCGGACCCAAACGACCATTATTTCGGTTACACGCGCGAACAAAACGCCTATTCTCTGACACAAAATTTTCGCCCCC
>NC_051407.1:23970607-23971403 GCF_015228065.2 Penaeus monodon
CAGTTACTTTGGTAACATTACGGTTGGGGTACAGGTATGCGTGGTGCGTTATCAATATTATATGTCGGGTTACTGATAGGAGTTTGATAAGACGGTGTACGGTAACATGCGTTGGCATGGTTATCTTCATTTCCGGAAGTTGTTCTTTGTTTACGGGGATGCTGGTTAATTAGAAATGATTAAGACGCATTTCTGATGAGGGAAGTTAAGTCATCTCCCGCTTATGTAACATTTCGGTTAATAGAATTGAAAAATTTTTATATTAGGTTTGCGAAGTTGGATTGATTATAAATGTATATTTGTTGCATTAGAAGGGGATTTGTAATGGATACTTAAGTAATTGGTTTTTAAATATAAGATATTTCAAAATTAGCAAACGAAAAAAAAAAATTAGATATCCTGACACGCAAAGTGTAACAAAAAAAAAAAAACAAAAGGAGAAGTTTTAAAACGTTTAAAACCAACCCCTTTCAGGCTTTAAAAAGGGGAAAAGGAGAAAAAGTTATAACCTCGATCACCACAAACAAAACCAGTAAACAGAGGAAGAGGAAAAGAAACCGAGAGGCGGGGATAAAGAGATGTCTGCGCAAAGCAACGTAACAATTACGAGAAGGGCAGGTTCACAAGGAGCCGTTTGCATTCTGTAATTCCAGCCGGTGTTGTCGAGGAAAATAGACGGAAATCCAAATAACCTTCTTTTAACTCAACCAATGTATTAATAATGATAATGATGGAGACATTTTGATTCTCTATGAAGTAACTTTTCTTCAATTTTGTTTATCATTAATATGTAGGG
>NC_051407.1:23971447-23971547 GCF_015228065.2 Penaeus monodon
TTCTTCCTCAATCCATTTCTTTGTAATTGTTTTTCTTTCCTCCTCGCTTCACACACCTAGAAGTAGGTCAGCTGACTGAAGCAAGGTCAACGGGACACAA
>NC_051407.1:23972423-23973510 GCF_015228065.2 Penaeus monodon
CTAACTGCGCATAGGTCAGCGGTTCACCGATCACAACAAAGGTCATTCAGAGGGAAATATTACACGACAAGAGGTTAACAAAAGTAAAAAAAAAGAAAGAAAACAACAAAAAACAACAACTTTACAAACCATTACAAACGCAGTTTAAAATCCCCCCAAATTGCCCCCAAAAACACTCAGTTGCTTATAAATCTTCCCTTAGTCCAATAACCCATGAAAGAGTTACGACCAATAAATGTTCTTCCTCTTTAAAAAAGGAAAAAGAAACGAAAAGAAGAAAAACAAAGAAAAAATGCAATAAATTCAAAGGCAATAAGAAACTAGATGGAATGTGAAGATAGCGGAAATGATCTTACTTGACCAGGTGAGTGACAGACAAAATCTCCTCATGCAAGAACAGTGAGGGTGGCGTGAAGGTGACCCTAAGGAAGGGAAGTGAAAATGAGAGATAAAAGTGAGCTGAATTTAACGGTAAAAGAAGTGAAAATGAGGGAAAATGATCTGGATTAAAGGGAAGAGAAGTGAAAATGAGAGGTGAAGTGAAATGAATAAAAGGTATAAGGAAGTGAAAATGAGGTGAATAAAGTGTAAAAGAAATGAAAATGAGAGAAAATGATCTGAAAAGAAGTAAAAATGAGAAGGCAACCTTAAAATTATAGGTAAGGTAAATTAAAAACACAGTAAAATGAATCGAATTAAAACAAAAGTAACATGAACTAAATTATAGACAAAGGAAATGAGAATGATCAATAAAGAAAAGAAAGAAAGTGAAAGGTAAAGATAACTATATCAGAGATAAGAAAAGAGAAAAGAAAATGAAAAAATGAACCAAATTAAAGGCAAGGGAAGTGAAAATGAAAGGTAAAAGGAAGTGAATTAAAGGCAAGAGAAAAGAAAAGGAGAGACGAGGAAAAGTAAAAGAAAAAGTGGAAATGATACGTAAAATAAACAAAATTACACGATGAAAATGATTAAATGGTCGAAAATGATCGGGAAAATGCACTGAATAAAAATTTAGAGAAAAGAAAATGATATTTGAAATGGACTAAAGAAAAAGTCAAAATGGATGATAATATGAATTATATGT
>NC_051407.1:23973536-23973648 GCF_015228065.2 Penaeus monodon
TGTAATCGGCTAGAGAAATGAGGATACCAGGTAAAATGTACAAAATCTACAAAATTAACATGAAAAATCAAAATAATGGAAATGGCAGGTCACATGAACTAGAGAAATGGCG
>NC_051407.1:23973668-23974158 GCF_015228065.2 Penaeus monodon
TGACGGTTGAAATAAGCTAAATAAAAGAGTAAGATAAGTGAAAATGGCAGGTGAAATTAAAACTGAATAATAAAGGAAAATTGAGTGCGAAATGTTAACTGAATTATAAGCAACATTAGCTATGTACTTTGTAATGATTCCGGCGTTATGATTTTGAAAAAAAAGGTCTCATTCAAGATTTTTTTTTCCCGCATGAAAAAAAAAATAATAAATAAACGCACACATGTATGTACATAAAAATAAATACTCACACCGCTTTCATGCGCACTCAAATAAATGAATACACTCACGCAAGCACACGCAAAGACATAAAGACACAGAAACGCGAGAAGAAATAAACAAACGCATGCATATCCTCACATCAAATGAAAATAAAACGCTCATGCCCTTTGCCGCATGATTGAAGAAAGAATTACCTTTGACCATAATAAGGACTCTGCTGTCACATGCTGAAGACGGTTAACATCATTCAAATTAACAGACAAGCGAG
>NC_051407.1:23974188-23974372 GCF_015228065.2 Penaeus monodon
CGTATCTTCGAGTCATTTAAGGTCAGAACTTTCCTATTTTAGTCGGAAAGGTCATGAAACTAAGTGGAGGCGAGTGTAAGGTCAGACTATCCCGGGTCGGTTATGAATCAGATGCAAAGATGCTTATCGCGAAATCCAATGAAGGTTACGCGGAGAAACAAAGGCTTTTGGTTCATCTGGGCGT
>NC_051407.1:23974713-23974963 GCF_015228065.2 Penaeus monodon
CAGCAGGGCAGTCACGGACGGGCAAATAATGGTCACGCGCGGGCAGTATCGGCCAATGCGCTCGTGAGTCGTCAGGCGGCGAAATGGAGGCGGCGTTTGAGACAGACGTGAGTAATTATGAATCGGAGGAAAATTCCGGAGATTACCTGCGGGCTCTTATCTCGAGTTAATCTCCCTTACGATGACGGAAGTGAGATTGATGGGCGATATCGGAGAGAAATAAGCGGCGGGTGACACGTGCCTGACACGC
>NC_051407.1:23975105-23975368 GCF_015228065.2 Penaeus monodon
ATAAAGAAATACAATACCCGCGCACATTCATAGACACATTTACAAACACGCTCGCACGACTCACACACATTTCTCTTTTTTTCTCTCCTTCCTCTTGATCTCAGAAACACACCTGCTTTTAAGCCCGGGTCTCCCCCTCCCCTCCTCCCTTCCCCCTCCCTTCCCCCCCTCCATTCCCTTATTAGGCGAGACCAAACAGGTGAGTCAGCAGGTGAGACACGAGCTGAGTAAGCAACATCTTTTCGAACACCTTTTTTCTGATT
>NC_051407.1:23975615-23975709 GCF_015228065.2 Penaeus monodon
GCCTTTTGCTTAACATGATTGATTTATCGGCAGTTCCTCCTTACTCTCCTTACGCGGGAACACAAGGGGAAGAAAGAGAAGGGCGGAGCAACAT
>NC_051407.1:23975760-23975825 GCF_015228065.2 Penaeus monodon
CAAGGTGAGATGTTCACGTTTTTATTCCATTTTTTGAGGAGGGTGTGTGGAGAGCGGAAGGGAAG
>NC_051407.1:23976252-23976622 GCF_015228065.2 Penaeus monodon
ATTATAATGACTTGATTTATAGGAAGGAGATTCAATTTGCCTCGAGATGTAAGGCAAGAAGTGACGGTGGAAAGGGGCGTGGTCAGACGAGGGGGGGGGGAGGGAGAGGGAGACTGGGAGAGAGATATAGAGAGGGTGAGTGAGGAAGGGAGAGAGGGAGAAGGGGAGGAAGGACTAAGGAAAGAGGGTGAGTGAGGAAGGGAGAAAGGGAGAGATGGAGAGACGGAGAGTCGAAGAGAGTGAGAGAAAATGAATGATAGAAAGGACGAGAAAGAGACAGAAAGAGAAACTGAGACAAATAAATAAATCGCGATAAACGCAGAAACAACAGTGAAAAATAGGAGAGAAAGACGAATAGAGAGTGGAAGAG
>NC_051407.1:23976729-23976802 GCF_015228065.2 Penaeus monodon
CGCAAGTATCCCTCTCAAGTGAAAAAAAAAAAAAAAATCCAAGATCCATAGGAATGACGCCCCAAGACAAATG
>NC_051407.1:23976831-23976983 GCF_015228065.2 Penaeus monodon
GCCCATCGCCGTGACTAAGCGACGCCCAGCCGCCCGCGCTGGGGTAATGGGCGTGCAGATTGGGTCGAGGCGGGAGGGGGGTGAGGGGAAGATGGGCGAGAAAGGGAGGAGGAGACGAGAAAGAATGAAGAAAGGAAAGGAGAAGGATGCAC
>NC_051407.1:23977084-23977255 GCF_015228065.2 Penaeus monodon
AATAATAAACGAAAGATAGATAAAAAAAAGGAAAAAATTAAATACAAAGAGGTTAAGAGTAAGCGAAAATGAACAGCAATAAAACGAAGGTTAGACTAGAAAGCAAGAGTTTATAGCTACGCAGGTTCACTTTCCCTGACTCGCCCTGAAGCAGCACATTTTGAATTCTTT
>NC_051407.1:23977516-23977845 GCF_015228065.2 Penaeus monodon
CGGAAAAAAAATCTGCTCACCTGTAATTCAAAACTTCCCGGGTCACTCTTGATAATATCTTCCCATAAGAAAAAAAAGGACAATTCTACCTCGCTAAGGCAATCCTCTAAGATTATATTACACGGTCGTTAAGTATCGGGTAAAACGTGCAAACTGATTATTTAGCGAAGGCCTCTCGACATGCAGGCAATTATGCTTTGAGATTATATGCCGAACGATATGCATGAATAAATGGGGCTTATAGTGTTTGTCTTATTCATAGGTTTATCACTAAATATATCGTGGGTTACTGCTCGTTTATGATGATTTACGATACAAGAGTGATTTCT
>NC_051407.1:23978245-23978495 GCF_015228065.2 Penaeus monodon
GAAAGGACGAAGGAAAGACAGACAAATCGATATAGATTTTAAGAAACGCCACATATATCACAGACACGTTTATATGCAAACGCATTTTTTACTCTTTAAGCTTGTCCGTTAATCAGAGACAGATCAGCCCATCAAGATGTTTTGACGGCGCAGTTCTCAGCATGCAGGCGCTGAATAACGCAACTGACGTCTGACTAATCTCCAAGGCACGTTATAAAAGCCCCTTCCTAATGGCGGCTATTAGTCCACA
>NC_051407.1:23978696-23978989 GCF_015228065.2 Penaeus monodon
TTAGTAAGCTTGTTGACAAACTAACTTCACAAAACACTGAGAGAGAGAGAATGACCAGAACTTCGAAACTTCCCTTACTCTCGCTTATCTTACGTCTGAATAATTCCCAAATATTCAACTCAGGGTTATTGGTTAATTGCAGCACTCAAATTACAAGTAACAAATGCGTCACGAGTGCGTCTCTTACTCCCCCACCTCCCTTCACTTCCTCCTCTGCTTCTCTTCTTCCCGAACCCCGCCTCAATGTCCAAACAAGGGCACAGGCGGTTTGTGCCCATTCGGCTGGGTACGCG
>NC_051407.1:23979152-23979564 GCF_015228065.2 Penaeus monodon
GGAAATCTGGCTGATTAAGACCTTCCGCTTGGAGGATTTTATATGAAAATAAAAACCTTTCTTGTGCTTTTTCCATCCCTTTTTTAGACCGTTTAGTCTGGTCGTCTCCCGGTTAAGCGTGCGTTCGAGGGTGAAGAATTAAGGTTAATTGGGCTGCAGGTGGTGGGGGTCTTTCTGCCGCGTTTTCGAGTCCCCGGAGCCACTCGGGCGGAACGCAGCGCGGGGCCAAAATGCTTCCATTTTTTTTTTATCGGGTGAAGTCTTTCTCTGGCTGAGCGACCTTCTTGCACTAAGCACCCACGAGGAAATGATTATGGCAACGGAGACACGTGCAGGGGTCCACACATGCAGAGAGTATGCTACAAGCACCAGTGCGATTGTGCAAGCACGAACGAATTTTCTATGTCGTATA
>NC_051407.1:23979666-23980340 GCF_015228065.2 Penaeus monodon
TTGTATTTGTTTGTCCCATAGGCACAAACACACAACACCTACTCGCAACAAAATGAAAGTATATATCTCAACAGATAAAGCACCATAAAAAACAAAAGTACTTACATATTCATGCATGAAACTGCTTTGAAAATATCTCACATTGTAACCACAGTCACTAAGCAGACAACATTACGAATAAGTGCCAGAAATGAGGTGAATGCCAGGTTAAGGTGAGTGCCAAGCTAAGGTGCCAAGGTGAAACGAAGGTAAAGTGCCTAGTATTGTCGAATGCCAAATTATCGGTGCCATAAAAGAGACAAAAGAAAACGAAAAAAAAACCAAAGTGGCCATTTTATATCCCATTTTTTGTGTGTCTTCCCCCCCCCCCCCCTTTACCTAACCTTGATCGAAAAGGCCGCCCGAGTGACAGATTTAATCGCGGGCGTAATCGGGCTGACCTAAAGTGTGAAGGGATTGTCAGCCCGATGATCAGACTGAAATTGGAGGATTTGGTAATTCACCCGACGCGATTCAACCAGATCAAGGCCATGTTTGTGCCACGTTTACCGGTCGGGAAGAGAGAGGAGCGCCGTGGAAGAGGAAACGGTCATTTTAGGTTTTACCGGATTGAGATAATGATGAAGGTCGAGAGTTTTTTTTCCTTCTCTCTCTAAGTTGTTGTTCGTTGATCT
>NC_051407.1:23980402-23981069 GCF_015228065.2 Penaeus monodon
GAAAAAAAAAAAATTCTAGGTTTTTGGATAATGAAGAAGGTCACTGTAATTTCTCTCCTTCTCTCTCTTTCATTTAAATTTTCGTATTTTGTTTATCTATCTTTCCGCTTCCCTTTCTCTCTTCTTTTTTTTACTTTTCTTACTCCACGAATTTCGAACATAAAGCGACGAATTGCTTTTGCGTTTTTTAGACCGCGACGAAAGCTGGTACGTCCCCCGCTTCTCTCATTTTCTTTCTTGTTTCTTTCCTCTGTTCTCTCTAATTCCATTCGAAAACCTGAGAAACAACGCCACAGAAAAGAGAACAATAATTTAACTTTTTTTTCTCAGTTGAAGGAATCTGCTGCATTCTTTCCCCCTTTCTCTCGTTTTTTCTCTTCACTCTGTTTCTATTTATTCGCGCCATGAAAAAGAAAAGTCATTTTGATTAACGTTTTCCAGACAAAGAAGGCCACTTTTTTCTATTTCGATTATTTTCATGGATCTTTTATATCAATCTGCGCATTAAACACACTCAATCTATAGTAATACATTATTTCCACATTATAATCAAACTGAAGGCAGGATTTTTTGTTGTGATCCACACTTCTCGTAAGTGTATAGGTGATCATTCGCGCCGATAGTGAGGATAAATACATATTTGGCAGGTTTACTTATGGGCAGTATG
>NC_051407.1:23981277-23981472 GCF_015228065.2 Penaeus monodon
GCCTTGCTGCTGCCACTGAGTGCAGAGTGATGATGCGCAAGGAATGCAAATTGCTGATAATGACCATGCATAATAATAGGAGGACATACCAAGAACGGGAAAATCATAAATGCTTTTGTATATTACACTTAGGAAGAAAACAGAAGTAACTCATGAAGGCAGGTCGGAAAGCAGCCAGAGTGATAAGGAGATGGT
>NC_051407.1:23981855-23981993 GCF_015228065.2 Penaeus monodon
CCAAATAGTCGCTGAAATTTGCACCCGGTCGTCGGCTGCTCTGCAACGAGATGGAGATGGATGGTCGTCCAGCGAGCGGTTTATGCAAATTGCGTCTCTTCTCGCTGATTGGGAGACCTGTTCTCGCTTTGTCTGGCC
>NC_051407.1:23982324-23982893 GCF_015228065.2 Penaeus monodon
CCTGTCACCTATGTGTATTTCTTTATTCCCATTTTTGCTTATCTCTCCGTCTGCAGAAAGTAAAGGAGAGGGAGGGTGACAAGGTGAATGGAACAGCGCGAGTAATTGGAGGGGGGACTAATAAAGATCAGGTAAACACGTGGATGAGATAAAGAGGAAGATATGTGGTAGAAGAGATAAGGTGTAGGGGACGAGGGAGAAAATCTGTGTTTGTAGATAACTAGACATTTAATAACATCTATTTCTAGATGAGGAAGCACGCGAATCGTATGTAAGAATGCAGATACTCAAGATTGAATACGAATCGTAAAAATATAACAAATTAAATCAGATTTAAATATTTATACTTCCTTATGCGCAGTATCCCGTCTCTCAAAATAGAAACACCTGTTTAAATTCCTTTGTTTTTTTATTCAGTCTATACAAAAAGAAAGATTTATAATAAACGAACAGCCCTGAAATATTCATTAGATGCCATTCTATCCCTAAATTTCCGCGTTGGCACACTTCCACGTCCTCTCTCTCTTTAATTACCATTTGTGAAAATGTGAGCAGCAAGGTCGTACGGG
>NC_051407.1:23983210-23983454 GCF_015228065.2 Penaeus monodon
TATGCAATAGATGAAAAATATTACTTAAGGCCTATACATGAACTGTGCATGTCTTTGTTACATCTTTTCCTAATAACAATAATGATAAGCAATGAACAGTGATGAATACAGAGCGATTACACACGCACGAAAAGACGAAAAAGGAAGAAGAGGAAAAGAAAAACGGAATAATACTCGACACACATACGTGGAGGTAATATTCACGTGCGGCGTGGGAATATGGCACAGACACGCGCACAAAGGC
>NC_051407.1:23983872-23984367 GCF_015228065.2 Penaeus monodon
ATAATGAGGATAGTTGCATCATCCCCCCCCCCCTATCTGCCCCCGCTCACCCCCGCCTCTCCCCTTCTCTCAGCTTACTCCTCCCTGGACAAAACTCTCCCCCACACCACCCCCATGCTTCTTATCCCCTCCCCTTCCCTTACTCTCCGACCCTTGCCCCCCCTCCCTCCCTCGCCACTCTCCACCCCTCCCTCCCTCGCCACTCTCCACCCCTCCGTCCCTCGCCACTCTCCACCCCTCCCTCCCTCGCCACTCCCCTTCTACCCTCTCCCTCCCTCCCTCTCCTTCCCTCTCCCCTAGCCTCCCTCGCCATCCCCCTCCCACTCTCTCCCCTCCCCTTCTCCTTCCCCCTCCCCTACCCTCCCTCACCTCCACTCTGACCCGCTCACCTCTCCCGCACCCCCGTCCCTGGGCCCCCCCCCCGCTGACCTTGCCGCGGGGTCAGGTCAGGGCCAAAGCAACTTCGGACCGGAAGACCCGATGCTGGCGCGCGTG
>NC_051407.1:23984419-23985298 GCF_015228065.2 Penaeus monodon
AAGATAGAATAAAGAAGAGAAAAGCAAAAGAGAAGAGTAATAAGAGAGATAAAGAGACGAGTGGAAAAAGATGGGAAAAGAGGTGTGGAGAATAGAGAGTAAAGAAAAGAGAAGAAAGAAATGGCGATAAAAAAGAGAGAAAAAATGCCGAATGAAAGATAAAAAAACGGAGAGGGAGAAGAACGATTCGGAGAAAGAATGGGGATGCCAAGCGTTGATAAACAAGAGAAGTGAAACTGTTCTCTTCTGTTCTAAAACTGTTCTATTTCCTGAACTGCTCGTAACTGATAACACTAATGATAACAATAATAAGAAAATGACGCCGTGGATGCAACCAACAACACCAAAATAACAAACATAAACGTGATATCAATACTGATAACAAGATATGAAACTATACTGATAATTATAAATATCTCAGGAACGTTGAATACAATTAAATGGATATTTCATGATAAAAGCAACACCTCTTATCACACTAATCTAAATCAGAAAGCATAAGCAGAGCGTTAGGATTAAAAAAAAAACGAGAAAAAAGTCATAAGATATTAACGAAATCATAGGAATTATATCGAAGAAAAAAAAACGTACCATAAAGAAATCTAACAAAAAAAAGTAAATCTAAAAAGTGTCTAAAAACACACACCATAAAATTCAATCTAATAAAGAAAAAAGACAAAAAAAGAGAAAAGAAATTTATTTAAAAAAAAGACAAAAAACCACCAAGGGAAACCTCAAGGGCAGAAGATGATGTTTTAGAAAAAAAAAAACCCAGGAACGGAAACCCTCACTCGGAAACCCAAAACAAATGCAGTTTGTGAAACCGCGCGGCAACCCTCGTTTGCATATGAAGGGCGCGGGGGCAGGCGATGCTGGGGC
>NC_051407.1:23986102-23986565 GCF_015228065.2 Penaeus monodon
TGTAAGACACACACACACTTTAACATTATATTGGACCAGCCAACATACTCATCGTTACACCGTAAGATAACCAAATACGGTCCCCTGGCTAGCGGGGGATCTGCATGTATAGGAACACATGAAAAAAAAAAAAAAAATCCCCACAGCTTTATAAGAAGCGTGAATTCAAAATCACACATGGATGTAAATTCGACATGGGATATAAAGATTGGAATGAATGATAGAAGCATCGTAATATCAAGGTATTGTAAGTAAATAGAGGAGTGACGAGCCAAAAAAGGGAATTACAGCAATAGAAACAGAAAATAATATAAGAAGTATTGGATCCAATCGTCGACGAAAGAGAGAGGAAGAAACATCATGAAGGAAAGAATAAACGAAAACAAAAATATAAAAAGAACAAAAAATAAAGAAAGAAAAATAGAAAAAAAAGATAAACAGACACACATCAAAACAAAATATA
>NC_051407.1:23986620-23986757 GCF_015228065.2 Penaeus monodon
GCAACGACAAAGAAACTCGATAAGAAAAAGGTCATAAACCTTGTCGAACAAAGGAAGATCTGGAAGCGAAAAGATGTAACCGCGTAAGAAATGGCGGAGAGAAGCACCAATCCATAACTTATCCGAAAGCACACCAC
>NC_051407.1:23986836-23987000 GCF_015228065.2 Penaeus monodon
CCTTTTTCGAAACAAAGAGAAGGATCGAGAAGCGAAAAGATGGAATCGTGTATGAAATGACAGAAGGGAGTGCGATCCTATTACTCGTCCGAAAGCACAGCAGAGCGCTAGGGGGCAACACGAACGCATGTGTGTATTCAGGAGGGAAGGTTCTGGAACACTGT
>NC_051407.1:23987313-23987429 GCF_015228065.2 Penaeus monodon
TTTATGGACCCGACGAAAGAGTAATTTCGAAGATTTAAATCGCAATATGGTGCCATAAACAAGTACTCCTTCTTCTCCCATATAATCAAATTTTCACACATGGCGCGTCTTGAGGG
>NC_051407.1:23987508-23987702 GCF_015228065.2 Penaeus monodon
TACTTTTTCGTCTCCCCTGACCTGCCACATCTTAGAAGTTTAACGAGTGCATTTCCCGAGTTAATTTGAAACTATAAAGCCGAGATTTGCATGCCGGCCACCCCCGAAGAGCGCGTTTACGAGCGAACACGACAGAGGTCAGGCTGGGTCTGTGTGTGCCGCGAGATTTGTAATGGCCGATCGCCTCAAGAAAC
>NC_051407.1:23987879-23988965 GCF_015228065.2 Penaeus monodon
ACAGCTAGAAAAGTCTCTGTCGTGTTATGAATAGCATTAAGCTAAAAAAAAATCTGTCTTTCTGTCTTGAGAGAGAAGAATGTGTTGACTCACATTCTTATTATTTTGATTAATGAGTTGTCCTGCGCTTGTAAGCATGGTCGGGTCCCCACGCTGAGCAACCCGCTGTGCACGCTAGCTGGTTGCCGTCATGCACTGTTACGACTCTCAATTTACTCAAACATTGTGAGGAACTGAAGGAGGTGACAGCAAGCAGGTGCAAAGAGAGAATGATTTATACTTCCAGTTATTGGTTATTTCGCAAGATCTGTGGAGAAATGATATTCATTTACGAAAACAGGTTACTCGGCCTTTGATTTGTATACTTCGGTAACTGTTCTCTAATTTAGTTTTGATTTACCGCATCGTATTTCATACCAAACTGGGAGGTCTTATTATATCAAAAAGACTATCTTCGCATATCGCAAAGTGTCTGTTATGGAAAATTAAGCATCACATATACAGTACTCCTTGCAAAAAATAAATTCATATTCTAATAAAAAGAAAAAGAGATAATTAGCGCTGGAGTATAATCACACAACAATAAAATTTTTTCGCAACCATACATTTGTTCCGATTGAGAGCGATTCAATGTTAATCAGATAGTAGGTTGAGAGAGTCCGCGGGTACAAAAAAGTTGCCTGCCACACGCACCCACAATACTTTCTCTCACTGAGGCTGGAAGAATGAAAAAAAAGGCCGCGCCCTCTTAATAAGAATTCAATATGCATATCCATGCAGGGTGTTTACCTGTCTTGATTATTAATTTTCATACTTCGACCTGTGAAAGCTATCGGATAAATTTGGCGAGAAACTGTTTCAAGATGGCTGCGTTCTGAATTAGGGATAATCCGCTTATACCTGAATGTTTTATTGCCTTATAAAATTTACGTTTCTGTCAAAGAGCAGTCTGCCCTTTTCTTATACGAATGTGACGAATATTGCAGAAAAAATTGGGAATGATATACAGAAGGCCGATTTATTATTTGTTTTCTGCTCTGAAGCTACGTAGCAGATATTGTTTCTTGAAATTATTGGGAAAAATGA
>NC_051407.1:23989122-23989406 GCF_015228065.2 Penaeus monodon
AGTGGGTACAAAAGGACACGGATAAAGAGACATACAGAGTACATATAGACAAAATTAATGAGCATTCGAATATTCTCCTCAGATTTTTTCTCTCCTATAAAACTAATTTTATCGCAGTATATAATAAATCCCGTAGCTCTCTATCTTAACGCGTCACGTTCATCATTGCTTAGAGAAAGAGCTGAAAATTTAGGATTTGGAAAATTTTTAGAAAAGGTGAAAATGAAGATGTGCTTAAGAGCGAAGATGAGAAGGGGAGTAGGCGATAACAATGGCGATTAACG
>NC_051407.1:23989454-23989572 GCF_015228065.2 Penaeus monodon
CTAAATAACAGAATAGCGAAGGAAAACTTACTATCAAGATAAATTTCAAGAGAAGACGAAAGAAAATAACCCTCCCCAGACAAAAAGACGATGAACATAACACAAAACAACAACAAAG
>NC_051407.1:23989681-23990464 GCF_015228065.2 Penaeus monodon
CCAAGAAAAGCAGACCCCCCCCCCGAGCGTCCCTGTGTCAACGCCTATATGCTCCGCCCCCTCCCCCGCAATGCCCCCCCTCCCCCTCCCTCCCCCACCATGCCCCCCCTCCCCCCTCCCTCCCCCGCCACGTCATATCTCAAAGACATAAAAGTATCTCTCGTTGACATCAGGAGGTCAGGCGCCCTTGTTTACGCCCCGCGAGGAGACGTTCACGACACAGGCGAGTCGTTGCTCCTCGATGTTGAAGGAGGTGGGGGAGGGGGAGAAGGGGGGTGAGGGAGGGGGAGAAGGGGGGTGAGGGAGGGGGAGAAGGGGGGTGAGGGAGGGGGAGGCGGTGCAAGGGGGGAAGTGGGAAGAGATGGAGAAGGGATTGGGGAGGAGGAAGGAGAGGAGACTGGGGAGAAGGGGGAAAGGATGGGGAGGAGGGAGGGGAGGAGATGGGGCAGGGGGGAGGGGAGGAAGGGAGAGATGAGGTAAGAGAGGATGAGGGAGGAAGGAGAAGGGATAGGGGAGGAACTGGGGGGGAGGATGGAGGCGGTGGGATGGGGAAGGTGGGGAAATGGAGGGAGGATGGAGGAGATGCTGAAGGAGATGAGGGAAGAGAGAGAGGAGAATGTGGGAGGAAAAGGGAGAAGCGTGAGGAAATGTTGAAGGAGAAGGGAGAAGAGATGGGGGAGGATGGAGGAGGAGATAGACGAGATGTTGAAGAAGATGGGGGGGGGAGGAGGAGACACAGAGGAATATTAAGATGGATGGATAGGAAGGTAGAGGATAGAGGGG
>NC_051407.1:23990561-23990771 GCF_015228065.2 Penaeus monodon
GTGGAGAGAGAGGAATAAGAGATCAAGAAAAGAGACAGGTGGCAACTAGAGAGAGGGGGGGGGGAGGAGCATAAACTCAAAGCCTACAAGTCAGTTGCCTCTTATTCTCCGGTACATAATAAAAAATTATATGCAATTTCGAGAGTTGCTTATCAAGATCATGACAGTGTCGAAAAATATCTGCGGTCTGAAGAGAGGGTGCTGCCACAT
>NC_051407.1:23991037-23993067 GCF_015228065.2 Penaeus monodon
CTTGCGGAGAGGAAAATTTAGACTAGAAATAGATAGGCTACTTATCTTAATACATAAACTAACGGCGAGAGAATGTGATAAACAGATGTAAAAGAATGAATTGAAAGAAGAATGCCATTAATAAAAAAGAGACTAAATACCGTATAATACAACGCCTTTAGTGGACGTAGACTTTCGTGGGCGAATGCATAAAATAGGGAAGGAACTAGCGTGGTGGTTGCTTTACGATTTGCGGGTCTGCATTTACGGTGCCTTTGAACATCATGAATTATTCCAGTCTTTACATGATACTATGGTTTATATAGATTTATGGGAAGGTGTATACAATTAGCTTGGATATAGATGGTTTACCGAAGAAGGAAATACGGCATAGATTAAAAACCAATGTAAAAAAGGGCCTTGTTTCTCTCCACTTGTTAAAGCGGAATGTATAGATTTTAGTTCCCAGGGAGAAAAAAATGTGAATACGTTTTAGACTATCCTTCCCGCATGAAAGCCGAACTGCTGCCTTGAAATGCAACATCCGTATTGCCAATATCAGCCAAACACAATATCTAATTGAGATTCATAAACGCAACATCAATATTTCATAAGCTTCAACACCAAAGAACGAATCAAAAAGGAGAGAAAACAAAATACACTCGTATGAAGGTCTTCCGGTCTTTAGGCGGATGTGAGCGAATGAAGAGAAACGAAACAAACGATATGCAGTCGACGGAAGTAAAGTGTTTTAACTCCAGCTTTCCGCGTGTGTGTGTTCTCGTGCCCTCCTAAGCGAACTCTCACATCTTTTAATCCTGACTACGAGATGGGCGAAAATGGATTAAAGTGTTTGCTTAAACACCTTAATGGATTTGCTCATTCATCTGTTTATCTTGGTTCAACTCTGCATGAAAGTCTTCCGAACTGTGCCGTATGTGATGGATGGATTTTGACAAGTGGGTCATATGAAGTAAGTGCAAGAAGCATGTTCCTGCGATCATGCACAGAAAAAATAAGGGAAGTGTATACTGTATACTGAAAGCGAGAGTAAGAAGTGATGCTGCCAGATGTGCTTCGAGGGTCCCTCTTAGCCTTGCTCTCATTGCATAGCGGGTCAGAGGGTAGCTAAAGCTGCTCTTCCTGCACGTCATTTTTACTTCTCTTTCTACATTAAACCTCGTGGTCATGTTTCTTACTTGTGTCTTTTTTATCCCTTTTATACACTCGGGCAAATCAAGTCAGTGTTTAGAATAAGAGTGTAGATATCACCGGAATTCCTCGAAAAGTGGCAGTATCTCGGAAAATGGTCGTCCTTCGCCACCATCTTTCCGCGCTTCAGTTCTGAGCTGGTGCGCGGTCTTTAGGGAAGAGGAAGCCGTTTCTTCCACGAAATGATAGGGTTTTGTCTTACAGAATGAGAAGGGAGGAGGAGAATGGGAAGGGAGGAGGGAGAGGGGGAAGGGAGGAGGGAGAGGGGGAAAGGGGGAGGATATGGTAAGGGCGAAGAGAGAATGGAGAGGGGGAAGAAGAGAAGAAAAGGGAATGTGGGGACGGGGGACGAGAAGGGGAAGGGGGGGGGGAACCCGAGCTATGGTGTAATCTGAGACACGCAGTTTGCACAGACTTGCAGGTTGTTCTACGTCAGCAGAAACATGGCTCGCCTGTGGGTGGCAGCGGTGCATGTAACATTTTTTTTTCATTTCTTTCATTCTTTCCTTTTTTCTTCTCTTTCATAATTTCAACATTTTCCCCAAAAGGCCAACATTTCGTTCGCTGACAAGACGTTCCCTTCCACTCCTTCCTGACGGCGGCCCTGGTGTGTAGCCGCTGCTGCTTCTGGCGCCGCCCTCCCCAAGGTAAGAGGGCGGGACGCGCGTGTAATAAAGGAAGTATCTCATTCCATGCAGGCAATCAGGAAAAATAAAGAATCCGAAATGTCATACCAATAAAATTTTACAGCAGTAGCTATCCGCCCGAAAAGATCAGCTCGGAGTTGAGTGAACTCGCGCGTTTAACGGAGTAACATGGGGAATGGAGACCGCGGGTGC
>NC_051407.1:23993355-23994172 GCF_015228065.2 Penaeus monodon
AAATAGAGAGAACACATTTTGAAAAAAAAGAGAAACAAAAAATGGCGATGAGAAACGATATTCGTTTTGTTGCCTCAACAATCGGATTCGCCGCATCTCAATATTTCTAACCAACGGACATTAATGCAAAGCCAAGCCATTAAATAGGCTGATAAGTGCATTGGAAACTCAGAACCACACTCGAGAACAGCGAGTATGGCAGAGCGAAGCCGT
This sequence comes from Penaeus monodon, assembly GCF_015228065.2. Taxonomy (NCBI): domain Eukaryota; kingdom Metazoa; phylum Arthropoda; class Malacostraca; order Decapoda; family Penaeidae; genus Penaeus; species Penaeus monodon. The sequence continues at coordinate 23,993,569 of NC_051407.1, forward strand.
GTAAACCGAAGTCAGGAATCCGAGGATTGAAACGAAGAATGTTGCTCTGGGCTTTTCCGCGTGTTCGCATTCCTTGACCCTCGTTGTTTAAATTGAATCACTACTGTGTGATCAACTTATTAAGGACGTGCGTTGTACATGGTCAGGAAATTGTATGACAGTGTAAATTTATAAATCTAATGACTTTTTATTAGAATAATGTTAAGATTGTTAATTGGAAAATTATCTATTTTGTAAAGTTTCACTTAAGGTGAAATTATAATCAATAAAATGAAATCTAAATACAAGTAGAAAGACTCCCCCAAAAAAGAACGATTGCAGAAGCAAAAATAAAACTACCGAGAGAATCCCAATCTGAAGATATGAATTCTTCCGACGTGGTCTAAAAAAGTTACCCCTTCGCCGTGGCATAGGAAATACTTTCATCTGAGAGGAAGCGAAAAAGGGACGACCTCCATACTGAAGTAGAATAAGAGAATAAGGTCCAATTACAGGCACTCACTTAGGAGAGTTCTAAGGGACGCTTTTTAAGTTTCTTTCGTGATTTCAATGCGCTTTAGATGGTTATCCGAAACGTCCACGGCTCCAGTATTAGCTACAAGTT
>NC_051407.1:23994485-23995048 GCF_015228065.2 Penaeus monodon
TCCGAATCTCTCCAGAATCCTTAGCGACGATACCTTTCACCAATCGAGCGTAGCAGCAACTTACCCAGACCCCAAAAACTGCTACTTCCTAGCACTATTCCGCTAATTGTCGCCTCCCAGCGAGATGGCGGAACAGGAGCTGAATCCACGTACGTTTTATTGCAGCTGCTTCAATCGGCGCTGAAAACACTTAGTGGAATTAAAGCCTCTTTCCCTATAAGGTGCGTTTGGTGGAAAGGTAGCAGTTAGCACGCGTCAGAGCTAGCATTAGCTGTGATTTCACTTGACCTGTTTATTTGTATTTCTTCCGGCTCTGTCACTGGTATAATTGTGTTTGCTGTCTTTTTGTTACGCTTTTCTTGTTATGAGTTTTATTATGACCGTTATTACGTATCTATATAACTATTTTATTTAATCAATTGTTGGTATTTGTGATCCTTTTTTTTATATGTGATTTCTAATGTTGTTATTTAAAAGTTTGTATTGCAGTTAAATGTTCGGTTCTAGTTTTGAAATTCACAATTCATCTTTATCTTTGCTATATAACCTTTTTTATCTCCTCG
>NC_051407.1:23995960-23996965 GCF_015228065.2 Penaeus monodon
CAGGTGGGCAGAGACGATATATGATGATGATAATTTCAACATAATTAACATTAATGATCGATATGCTAACGTACATGGAATGGCAAGGGTTTTAGTTTCCATTGTGCAAATACAGCATTATGGACACGATGTCAAATGTGACTGAATTTCGTTATTATCCATACTAATTTTTTTTTCAATATTTTCTTTTAAAAGTCAGAGACAGAATTTTCTCTATTACTATTACTGGATTTCTATAACTTTATCAATGATTTTGGCATTTTGTTGTAATTAGGAGATATGTCATTATTCTATCATCATTATCAAAATAATTCTGTCAACACCACAAACGCGAATGTAAATCACTCACCATGACGACTGCAGCATGACAACCATCATCATTATTACCAGCAATATCTTTGTCCATGAAATTATTGTCAATATCGTTTGTGTCAAAATTACAGCCATTAAAAATATGATTGCCATTCACATTATCTTGATAATGATTCCAGCAATGAATCAGTGATTCTTTTTCTTGTAAAGATAACTAATACAATAATATAATGATGGCAATGATCATAAAAGTCTTAGGCATTTCTCATGGCTATAATTAAACACGTTATATCCCTAAATGCTCACATTAGTATGCGTAAATGTATAAAATAATGCATTTTAAAGAGGTCTCGAGGGGCAACGTTCTTAAAAAGAGTCCAGGTTCCATGTTCACCTGATTAAGTCGCTTTCAGAAGCCTTAATCAGCCAGTTAATGAACTCCTTAACAAGAACTTGTCGTGAGAAAAGCCTCTTAAAACATTTAGATTAATGGTGCAGTCACCTTTGCTACCTCGGCATCTACTTTCTCTTCTGATTCCCTCTCCACTATCCTCAATTTATTCCCTATCAATATAATCACATATCCCCCTTGTTAACAGCGCCGAGGGACCCACCTTCAGTCAGGACTCAGTGATAAAGTTAGAATTCCTTCCTGCTGTAGCTTCTCTCGGACGCTGGGTCGTGACTTACCTC
>NC_051407.1:23997032-23999054 GCF_015228065.2 Penaeus monodon
CTGTCCTTTGAACGTCTCGGCGATGTCACTCTGAGAGAGCTTCTGCGAACGATAGTTTTTGGAATGGTTCGTTTGGATTTCCATCGTTTTCTTTCGCATTTGTTCGAGCGTTTCTCTTATGCTTTATAAGGTGATTGGCTTACATGCACATTTTTTTTCTACACTGTGAACTATAAGTCGCTCAGATTCTTTTTTTATATTTTCTGTTTTGTACAGTCCAACTTAAAAGGACGATGCAATTTAAAATATATAGTTTAGCATCGGCTAAACGCTTTCTACATAGTTTGACATTAGCAGCGATTTGCATTCAGTTTTCTTCGTCATGGCACGAATTTCTTCAAGTCGTCAGGCCAAACACATTTTTCTTAGCCACGAATATACGAAAACAGCACACGTTGACACACAAAACACACGTCGCTTGCTCTGTATTACGTAATCCACGAGGCGATGGCACTCAGAACCGGTTGGAGTCACTTATCAGTTCGGGCGAAGGGTGTCGGTGGCGTGTAAGTGTAGAGTGAGGGCGAGGGTGAGTAGGGGTGTCTATAGTATTCTCTATGGCTTACCTATTCGGGTGAAGATACATGTTGGTGGCGTGAGTTCGCGGCGACCACCAGCTTAACACTGACGCCGTACCAGCGACCCAGACAGCCTGCTCGACCGCCCCCGCCGCCTGACCTCGACAGAGGGCCGCCCTAGACCCACTCTAGGAGGTCACATGACCCAAGGTGACCCACCCCCACTCCGCCCCCAATCCCTATCGCAAGGAGCCACGCCCTGGGACCCCTCGTTGGTTCGATTATAGCATTATAGCAAACCTCCTGGCACTGCGAGGCTCTTATCTAGATCAACTTTCCCACAAAAGCACTTACGGTCTCGTGCGTCGGCCAAGGCGCGGGTCTCAGTCAAATCCTGCCCAGCTTCCCCGACGGCGCTGCAAATCATACTGAAATCGCACGAAGCTACAACTGCTTCGGGGCTGACATTTTCTGCCAGACTTTTTCCCCCCTCCGTGTCACACCCGCACCTGTCACCGTGTTAGACCCGCAAAAAAGGCGACAGGAAATATAGTAGTCCGCAACCTAGCAGCACACAGGGTCAGGCCAGGAAGCATTGCGGGGGTGGCGCTCCCTCCCCCGTCCGCCAGCCTTGACCCTCTGCCATCTACCTGTAGCAGCGACCCCACCCCCGCTCGCTCGCTGCAGGTTTCGCGCACTTCCAGATCGCTCGATATGCAAATCTTAACATCCTTCAAGCGAATTCTGTCTGCATTTTTCTTAAACGCAATCGTTCCACGTTGGGGGGCATTTCCAATTATGAATAAAACCCAATCTTCGCCGCAAAATGGAGATTCGATATATTAGGACAGCGACCGGAACACTTTCGATTTCCCGGGCGGCGGAACTCGGCTCCGCCCCCTGGAAGGAAGAGGGCGTGGCCACCTGGCACGACCGCAGGCGTATGAAACCGTCCCTTTAGGGCCGCCCTGACACCTGAGGCCTAAGGACACCTCTCATCAAGTAATAAAAACAAACCTAGTCCTGAACTTCACATCCGGACACAACAGTTCGAAAAGGGCTGTTATATGATGGGCAATTACGTTGACTTGAAATGATCTCCAAGGCGGGAAGAAGAAAAAGAGAGAAAAAAAATCAAATCCGACAAGAGAAAGTGCATCTCGGCTTCGTTTTCAAGGTCGAAGGACTCATGCACTGGTTAACCACTCGGACATCCGAATGCGAGGAATTTTGGCGGGAAGGACAGGATTTTCGTGAAGGGGTACATGTGCACAAAATTTACCTCAAGGGACTCCTTGCTCTTGTCATTCATACTCTGCTCGAGGTCATGCGATGATATTCCTCAAACTATGTTGCATATTAATTGATATGATATATTAGTAATTACTGGTTAAGAGAATGCATGAACTGCCCCAGAACGTATTTAAAAAAATGCTTCATAATAATAAGAAAGTAGTTTTTTAATTATTAAAAACACGGGTACCATATACGCGTGTAAGAATAT
>NC_051407.1:23999097-23999483 GCF_015228065.2 Penaeus monodon
CCGATATTCTCGTGGACATAAAAAAAATCCATTTCATCCAAGAAAAAAAATGTATCAGGCATCCTCAATACATATTAGCAAATGTCAAACCCTTGACAGTATCAGATGAAAAAAAAATATACTAATCTATAACATTTATTCTCGATAATCCCAAACACTCAGAAGGTCTGTGGCATGTGGTTCAACGCGGCGCAAGTAATTTCTATTCATTGGGCAGACTCTAAGGGCTTGTAAATATCCAGAAGTGGCCGGGGGATGAACTCTGTAACGTCAGGCAGTAACTCGGGGTTGGTTGGGTTGAAGTCGCAGACAGACGCGTCGTATACGCACTGCTAAACACATGTGCACGGGCACACAAAAGTAAACGCACGGAGACATGCACTCAA
>NC_051407.1:23999558-23999729 GCF_015228065.2 Penaeus monodon
AACCCATTCCATACATCACGACACTACAGCGTTAAGAAGCAGGGAAACAAATAACGACCCAATAACTACCAAACTGTACCTCTACTGCAGAAATCATGTACAGCGGTAGAATATGACTATTCGGGAAGCGAGAGTATAGAAAGAAGGAACAAAAGTAGTAAGGGAAGACTG
>NC_051407.1:24000258-24001475 GCF_015228065.2 Penaeus monodon
CAAACCGGAAACAGCCCACACCCCAAGACCGAGAATCAGCTTCGCGATTGACTCTCATCTCGCTCATCCAAGTCTCGAAGCCCCGACCTATCACACCTCCGCGCCAAAATGCCCGAACCATTAAGTTATTTTCGATGTAATTAACTTCCTCGCATAAAAAAAAAAGATCTCTTGGAAAAAAAATGCTTCCCGACTGAAGGGGTTCCCTTTTCCTCCTCTCGGCTCCACAAGGGTTTAAGTGGTGAAAGTACGTAAAGCTCATTCTCCCTTCGTTACTGCAGGGAATTTCGCCCTTCCGGTAAGATCGCGGTATGCCTCGTTGATCACCCGAGAAGAAAGCCTCCTGCGTTGCATACGTGACCTTGTACGAGGTCAATATCTGGTTGCCAGCTGCACGACGCGAGACACTGGCGAGACCCGCTTCTTGCGAGTCTAACCTCGACTAACCTCATATCACGGCGGGGAAGGAGAGGCAGAAGGAGAGAAAGAAGAAAGAGGGAAAGAAGGGGAAGAAGGGGGGGAGGGGGAGAGGGACATTGTCTTGTCTTGCTCTTAATTAAAGTTCGGCCGCTCGCTGGTAAAGGCGGGGGCGCGTAAGTATTCCCCCTCCCTCCCTCCCTCCCCCGCGGAATGTGAAAGTGAAGAACATTGTAAAAAACAAAGCGCGGTATCCCTTCTGTATATTGTAAGGGCCAAACAAGATGCAAAAAATAAGAAGAGAGAGATGAAAAAAGAAAAAAAAATAGATGAAAACATATAACCATGAGTAATGACTATACTGTCGGCTGTTCTTATCAGAGCCACTTCCCCCCCCCCCCCATGACTTTTATTAAGGCTTGATCTGACTTGTATGTTGTCAGTCATTTTCCACAGGAGAAGGGAGGAGGTGTGTTCTCCCTCGCAGATGCTAGTTATTGTTGCTTGCAATATGCCTTTCGATAAATCATTGCAAATTTAGATATCTACGTGTCTCTTTAGATCGGATTCATTTAAAAGTCGCACATGTATAACAAATGAGGTTTATTAAAAGGAGTGAGACTTCAACATTCGGTATTAAATGATTTTAACGCCATGTTTGTAGTTTATTGTACAAGGCAAGACAGTGCTCGCCTTTATCATTTTATTTATTGCTTACCCGTTTGTGGATTTTGAGAAATATTGTCGCCCTAAAATAGACTTTAATCTTTTTACATATGCCAGTCTGGCTCTCCCCCCCC
>NC_051407.1:24001835-24002379 GCF_015228065.2 Penaeus monodon
TAAGAAGAATGATAATCACAATATCAAAGCATTCGCCATCAGTATCTCCTAAAACTGGGATAATGACAAGGAAATTGCCCAAGTTAATCCATAACTTCATCACTTCCCTCAACACGCCCATTCAAAGCCAACAATCAAAGACGTAATTACGGCGTTAATTCACCTCCAAGAAAGCGATAATTACTTCTCGATCAGTCGTAAAGTAATCGAAGGCGGTGCCAATATTAATTAGCAAAGATTCGATCTAAATTACACATGCCATTGTAAAAAAAATAATACGATTTTCACCTGTACGTGTTATCAGCGCTGTACGCCCATGGTGGGCGGGGCTTCGGTGAAAATTCGTGTTTTGGATATCAAAAAGGAAGCCGATAGATTCACTGAATAATCGTTCTTATAAAATATTTTTTTTATGAATCACTTATGGCATTCTGGTTGGTCGTGGCCCATATATTAATGTAAAACATTTTGATAAGAGGAAGTTTGTCACACTTTATCATACTTTCACTGAATATTTCTAAAATAACTGATGAGTGTATCAGAA
>NC_051407.1:24003319-24003585 GCF_015228065.2 Penaeus monodon
AGTGGCGCGCGCCATGATTTGCTGCTCGGTTGATTGGTGCTGCGCGCGAGTCCGAAGCGATGTAATCCTTTTAATACTGGTACCTTAAAACCTTCATAAACCGGATTAAAAACGGATAAGCTCACGTACGAGATCCCGCTGCGTTAAATACTTTTTAATATACTCTATGATAAGATACAGGTTACAGGCATGCAGTCAGGAGGACATACAGGCCGTGGGAAATCCTTATATTTGCAGGGTTATCTTCTTTGGTATTTGTGGGAAAG
>NC_051407.1:24003829-24004045 GCF_015228065.2 Penaeus monodon
CAAAACAAAGACCCAGCCATTTATTGCGTCGTCTGCTCCCTATGAGGCTGTTAATGTTTTCTTAGTTAAAGCGACGCGATAAAAAGACGGAGTTTTATAGAATTCATTTTGTGTTCCACTTGGAAGGAGGTCGACTTTGTGTTTTATGGCTTGTTTTACTCCCGTCGCGAGATACTCGGCGGTTTTTCCGCTCTTCAAATAGATAAGGAAATTATC
>NC_051407.1:24004348-24004666 GCF_015228065.2 Penaeus monodon
AGAGTGTATGTGTGCATTCATATAAAAAAAAAGCCTAAACAGTCTGCTAATTCAATCTAATGTTTGCAAGGATCGCCCATAAAAACCCGAAAGAGAATAGACCAATGATAATAGGAACCTGCTTTTCGTAGCAGAGCGTTGCAAATGGCTTTTCCAAGGTGGACGTTGCAAACCAGATTTTGCAAAAAGTAGAGATAGGAGAGAGGAAGCGAGACTGTCGATAAGGAGTTTGAGTTAATGGCTTTCGGGCAAAGAAGGGTTGGACGTGCTGGGGAGAGGAGATCTTGGAGAATACTTGTGTAATTCTATGCAGGAAAC
>NC_051407.1:24006999-24007228 GCF_015228065.2 Penaeus monodon
GCCCCGCTTGCGAAACCCCCATAGCGCTCCGAGGGAACGGCCCCCGCGAAGACCCGAGTCCATCCTTGACGCGAACCTGACGCAATCTCTCGCCATAAAAGCAAACGCAAGCTACAAATCGAAGCCCAGGAAGCGTAAATCAGCAGGCGATTTCGCGTGTGGGAACTGACACACTGACACACTAGGCTGCCGTAGCATGATGATGACCCTGTTACGCATTTTTTCAAAA
>NC_051407.1:24007277-24007423 GCF_015228065.2 Penaeus monodon
CGCGCAGAGGATGCAAAAAGACTCCGTTCCTGTTCTTCTCGCCAAGGACGCATCGCCGGACATTTTCTCTCTCTCCGAACTCGCGAGAATGGGTCGGGAAAAAAGGTCTCGTGGGATGATGGCGCGATTTTTAGGACTTCCTACCT
>NC_051407.1:24007849-24008187 GCF_015228065.2 Penaeus monodon
AGAAAAGAAAACGCGTGCGATGAATATCTATAGGTAACAGGAAGACTTAAATAGCACTAAGCGTTTTTGTCTTAGTCTCTTGATCACACAGGGTATCGCAGGAATATGAAACACGGGCGGCCAAACAGCGTTTCAGCTGCGTCAAATCGACTGAGGTGCGTGAAATTACCATGTCAGTCTAAAAGTTTAATCTTCGATAAAAAAAAATCTATATATATAACCTATCTGTCACCCTTCTGTCTATTTAAGCACGAAGCACATATACATACATATTCATAGGTATACTCAGAGACTCCTACGATCAGATTTCCTGCATATTTGTCTGTTTGTATATCTGT
>NC_051407.1:24008366-24008442 GCF_015228065.2 Penaeus monodon
TCAAAACGTTCGTGGTACATAAGAATCGTCCCGCGTATAAAGGCATAGATTGAACAAGAAAGAAGAAAAGGAAGGG
>NC_051407.1:24008596-24008830 GCF_015228065.2 Penaeus monodon
CCCAATACCGCTATTAAGATTAGCAAGAAAGCAATGCTATTTGCTCTCTATAATTCTTGCTGACTCAGGAAGACAAACAACTAACTATAATAACGAAAGACTCCATAATTTATCGCAACACCAATGTATTTAATTGCAGTTGCATTGCACACTAACTGATGGTTTCGCTAAATGCAACTGACATCACTCAGTGCGCAACAACATTTCCGTAAACGTTTCTGGCCAATTAGGGAC
>NC_051407.1:24010002-24010311 GCF_015228065.2 Penaeus monodon
GCGAATCCAAACGCAAACGGCCCAACACCCCCAATCGGCATTCCAATCACTCGCTTGCAACTCACTCGTCGGCCGTCGAATCATCCCCTCTAAGCCGACGTGCCAGACCCCAATCCGTCACCCGCGTGAAAACAGCTGATCCTAATCTTTTTCTCTCACTTATCCTCTCCTTTCCATGCCTTGCTTCTGGTGGTCATTCCTTCTCTATCTCTTGATTTCTTTTATTTTTGTTCGATGTGATTTTCATCCGGTTCAGTTTGATTTTTTTTTCTGTTATGCATGGCCTGTTGTTGTTCTACGTTGTTATTA
>NC_051407.1:24010490-24010733 GCF_015228065.2 Penaeus monodon
CGTCATGACCTTTATATGTTCTACATTATTTTTTTTTCTGATCTGTATGGCCTACCTAATCTTTCTCTATTCTAAAATACCTTTTTTTCTATTTTATGTGGCCTTCCTCTCTTCTGAAGGGCCTATCTCTGTTCTTCGCAATTTTCTTTTGTTCTCTCTGACCTGTCTTTGTTCTCTATGATTTTTCCTTGTTCTGCGGATCTGTCCTTGTTCTACAGGGCTTTTCTCTGTTCGATCCTTTCA
>NC_051407.1:24010765-24011469 GCF_015228065.2 Penaeus monodon
ACCTTCCCTTTTCTTCCTAATCTTTCCTGTTCTCTCTATTTCTGTTCTTTCTGCCTTTCAACGTCCCATTTCTTGTTCTTTCTTACTCTCCCTTCTTCTCTATCTACCTTTTCCTGTTCTTTCTAGTCTTTTCATGTTCTTCCAGACCTGATCTTTTTCTTTTTTATCTGACCTTTATTTCTGGCCTTTTATACTTATTATACGGATTCCTTCCTATCTTTCCTCCCCTTTTCGGTCTATTTCTGTCATATCCGTTCTTCCTTCCTGACCTTTCCTGTTCTGCCTGACCTTTCCCTCTCCCGCTGACATTCCCTGGCGCTCGGACAAGCTCAGTGTTACCAGCGCTCTCCCGCGGCTCGCTTTCCAACGCCTTTCGTGTCGGTGTTGGTAACCCTTTTCCGGTGTTTTTAGTCGGACTCGATCTCAAGGTTAAACTTCATGGAGGTCAAGATGCAAGGATTTTTGAACATTATTTTGATGATTTTATGTATTTCTTATCTCTCCAGTTATTGCGTTATCATCATTCTTATCATCATTTGTTTATCTATTTGTGTTAATTGAGGATACCTTCCTTGTGGGATTAACTGACGTAGAAATATTTGAATGTCTGTGGCGGATAAAATGCGATGACGATGACGGCGAATGATGATTATTGTTGATTACTAATGAAAGGCGGTGATGAAAACCATTATCTGCTGCCGCTG
>NC_051407.1:24011535-24011810 GCF_015228065.2 Penaeus monodon
CAACTTAATAGAAAGTTCCCGCCATAAAGATTTGCAAAAAAAAACATTCAGATACCGCTGCCATAAGCTTAACAACCGGCGTGCACGGACTAACCTCCCAGAACCAGAGAACAAGGCACAAAAACCGCGAGTCTGCCACAGCATGTTGCCGTCGCGTGTGTCAGTTGTGTCAGATCTAGCGGCTGTGGTGAGTGTCGGCGGCTCATGACACTGATTCGGTTGGAGCGCGTGTGCGCGTTCGGGCGTGCTGTTTAATTTGAGGGGGGGGGTCGTTT
>NC_051407.1:24011921-24012235 GCF_015228065.2 Penaeus monodon
AGTATTTGTTCTATCTTAGTCTTTAAAAATTTTGTTTATCTATTTATCTATTTGATTGCGTCCATGTCTGTGTTTTTTTCATCGCACCTGTTTGTATCTACGTGATCTCTTTATGCGCGTGTATTTTTTGTACGCCTTAATGCGAATGCAAATCCGTACTTGTGTCCGAGCTTATGGCAGCTTATCTTGCTTAGAAAAAAGAACGAAAAGAGTTACTCGATTCAAGTATGCAAAAGAAGCACAGAGAGTGTAACAAATTTTGAACACTCATGTTGAAATCAATTTAAGAAATGAATTATGGATTATCAATCTCC
>NC_051407.1:24013067-24013203 GCF_015228065.2 Penaeus monodon
CCATGCGCAGCTAATAATTTTGCAAACTGCTGACCTTCCCAAAGGCATATCTGTCAAACGAGGCAAACAAAAGGAGGTGACATGAAGGACAACAATGCCTTCCAAGGTCAAGATATTGACAACCAAAAGACGACGA
>NC_051407.1:24014080-24014200 GCF_015228065.2 Penaeus monodon
GAAACAACTGACAGATTGACAGATAAACAAACAGATGAACAATGCAGATAGGTTGGTAGATACGAAACATTGGACAGTAGACAGAAATATAGACAAATAGACATAAACTTGTATATATAT
>NC_051407.1:24014294-24014715 GCF_015228065.2 Penaeus monodon
AAAAGAACAAGAATTCACTATCTCACAAACGCCAGGGAGGAGCAGCGACGGGAAGGGTACTGGAAGGACAAGGAAACACTGGGGCCCGTGACCTGCATGACGCAACGAGGAAGCCTTTGGAGGGGAGAAGGGGGGGAGGGGGTCATTCATCATTCGTCATGGCTTTAAAGTGTGAGGATGATACTGCGAGGATTTTACGTAAAGTGCGAATGTTATTCCGTGTGAGGAGTACTTGTGAGGATTTGGCTGGAGGATTTATCCAGTGAGACAAGTATCCTGTGAGAGTTTAATCGTGTGAGAATTTACCCTGTTTGGCCCTTTATCCGCGCGAGCCATATTTATTGTGTGTCTCGCATTGACTCACTTTTTGAACTCCTAATGGCATAGCCTTTTACACAATGGGCTAGGATGTACCACAATG
>NC_051407.1:24015027-24015741 GCF_015228065.2 Penaeus monodon
ATCGAAAGCAAAAAGTGCCAAATCAACAAAAATAAATCGTACGGAAATAGAAAAAAAAAAAAAATCTTAAAAGCTCATTTCTCCTTTTTAAACAGATCACACGAACCTTAAAATACAATCAAGTCTGAAACTCAAAGCTCACTTTTAACACGCAAGCTCCATGCATGAAACTGGAGTGGAAGGGAAGCAGGGAAAGACAGGTCAGCCGGAGAGAGGTTAACCACATCGCGGGCGGGAAAGTGGGCGGGTCTTCTCGCTGGAGCCATGCGGGGAGGTGGATGTGCGGGGAGGTGGATGTGCGGGGAGGTGGATGCGCGGGGAGGTGGATGTGCGGGGAGGTGGATGTGCGGGGAGGTGGATGTGCGGGGAGGTGGATGTGCGGGAGGTGGATGCGCGGGGAGGTGGATGTGCGGGGAGGTGGATGTGCGGGGAGGTGGATGTGCGGGGAGGTGGATGTGCGGGGAGGTGGATGTGCGGGGAGGTGGATGTGCGGGGAGGTGGATGTGCGGGGAGGTGGATGTGCGGGGAGGTGGATGTGCGGGGAGGTGGATGTGCGGGGAGGTGGATGTGCGGGGAGGTGGATGCGCGGGGAGATGGATGTGCGTAGATGATTGCATACATACATACATACGTATTTTTTGCGTATGATCTCGCATGAACTGATAGGATGTATGCGGGATATAATAATCGGATGCCACATTCATGCATGCATGC
>NC_051407.1:24016172-24016363 GCF_015228065.2 Penaeus monodon
TCAAGGCGCATTACAGTATTTTGAATTGCTGACAGATAATAAAATTCAATTAAACATCAACGCATATAAGATAAACGATACTACACTTTGTAAAAAAAATGTATATTAGACATATAGATAATTACGAAATTAACTGCGATAATCAGTAACATTGCTGATTGCCTCTTAAGTTCATCAAGCCCCCCCCCCCC
>NC_051407.1:24016513-24016869 GCF_015228065.2 Penaeus monodon
GCCGAAATAATAGTTACTAAGATTTCCATATATTTGATGATTCTAGATATTTCTAAGTTCCCACGCCCATGCTAAATCCTTATCATACTACTCATAGCGAAAAGTATGCGGGCGTCTGTAAGTGAATATGCGTCCTTGTGTGTATTTGCGTTTTAAATTCCGTATATTCGAGTATGGGTGTTCATGTATACTGATCTGATTGTGTAGTATGTTGCCTAAATATGCGAATATAACCAGAATATTTTATCTAGAAGGAACAGCAAAGTATCCCCAGGAATTTCTGATAACGAGGCAAGACTGTTTCTGCTCTGTGATTAACTTGCAAATTAGCGAGACGGGTTCCTTACTTATCAGCA
>NC_051407.1:24016956-24017401 GCF_015228065.2 Penaeus monodon
GTTGCACTGGTGAAAGTTAAGGGTGCGTGTGGTCTGAAAGCGATGGCTAAGGGTGTTGGCAGGTTGGTAAATAGACACTGTTGGCAAAGGCTGGATGGTGGCAGATAATGACCGGCAGGGGAAAAGTTGCGAATATGAAGTGGTGGTAGAGATGCAGTTGGTAGATGGTGGCAAGCCTTTAGAAATGATGGTGCCAGACGGTGACAGAGATTTAAACAGCGCCTGCAAAGTTAGAAATATGATGCCATAGTTCGGCAGTGTTGAATCAACTGGTGGCAGAATCTGACAAATGGTAGCAGATAGTGAAAGATCTTAAAAAGTGCCGACAAGTGGTAGTACAGTTTCATAACTAATAACAACAGGTGGCAGAATAAAAAAAAAAGTCAAGTGAACTTTTAAAAATGTGATGGACAGGGATGACAGCTTAATAACTAATAAATTCGTG
>NC_051407.1:24017432-24017680 GCF_015228065.2 Penaeus monodon
ATGATAATAATGATAAAAAACCTCAGGCCAGGGGACGGAGAGGCGCTGTCGTCCGTGGCAGAGTTTTAATGAAGGGTCGTGGCAGTCTAATGAATGGTGACAGCTGGTGGCAGGGTGCGATGCATAATGGCGATTGATGACAGAGACTGTAAAGGGGATTAAAGGAAACAGTATGATAAAGGACGTGTTGGTGGAGGGAACTGAAGGTTGGCAGAGAAAGTAGTCAGTAGCAATTTTACAGGAAGTGC
>NC_051407.1:24018113-24018255 GCF_015228065.2 Penaeus monodon
GAAACACCTCCCGCGAATTAATTTATGCAGTCGCGACCTCATACCCTAAAGTTGTGGAAACCAAGACGACCATGAATCGCATTTTTTTCTTATCATTCTCCTTCTCTCTTTCTCTCCTCTAATTATCTGTTTGTCGCCCCGC
>NC_051407.1:24018374-24018496 GCF_015228065.2 Penaeus monodon
ACTTCCTCACTTCTGAATTAATTTTCTGCCTGTTTATTTTTCTCATGGTCTCTGTTCTCCCGTTCCTCCATTTGCCTGTAAATCTGTTTGTCAACCTATCTGTCTGTTTGTCTATTCCTTCT
>NC_051407.1:24019450-24019536 GCF_015228065.2 Penaeus monodon
GTGCCCTTCAGTCTGGACAAAATATCTCCTCGGCCGCCAACTTACACGGAATGTATCGCTCAGAGGCAATAAACATGGAGACAGGG
>NC_051407.1:24019742-24020884 GCF_015228065.2 Penaeus monodon
GGTCGTAAAGTTCCAAAAGACACGAGCAGCAAGGAGAGGAATTTGGTAATGACCTTCACGCTCGACAAATAAATCCCCAAGATCCAAATAAAAGGTCAAGAGGGAAGAAAATGCAGGATTGGAAACCGAAAAAAAAAGAAAAAGAAAGAAATTAGCCAGTAAGGTGTCTTCGGGAAAACGAGGCGGGACGTGAAAGATGGGGTGGGGGAGGGGAAGGGGGTGGGGGAAGGGGGTGGGGAGAGGAGGTGGGGGAGAGGAGGTGGGGAGAGGAGGTGGGGGAGAGGAGGTGGGGGAGAGGAGGTGGGGGAGAGGAGGTGGGGGAGAGGAGGTGGGGGAGAGGAGGAGAAGAAGGGTAAGGGAAGGGGTCGGGGGAAATGGGGGAGAGGAAGTGGAGAAGGCAGACTGGGGGAGAGGAGGTGAGAAAGGGGAGAGTGGGGGAGAGGAGAATAGGGGAAGAGAGAGTGGGGAGAAAAGATAGCGAGGACTGAGTGAAGAGGAGAACAGAGGGGGTGAGCTGAGAGGAGGCCGAGGGTAGATAAGGCAGGGCGTGGGGGAGGGAGAGAGGGGGGAGGGAGAGGAGAGGGAGGAGGTAGAGAAGGACAGAGTGAGAAGGAGGGGAGAGCTAGAAGCGAGGAGGGAGAAATGAGGGAGAGTAAAGTGGGGGAGAAGTTGAGGGAGAGTAAAGTGGAGGAGAAGTGAGGGAGAGCAGAGTGGGGGAGAACAGGTGGGGGAGGGCAGAGTGAGGGAGAACAGATTGGGGAGACACAGTAGGGGAGAAGAGATGGGGAGCGCAGAAGGGAGAGCTGGAGAGGGGAGGCGAGAAGTGAAAAAAAGAGAAAGGGGGGCGGCGAGGAAACGAAAGAGGGAGAAGGCAGTGTGGGGGACAAGGGGTGGGGGAGGATAGAGTGGGGAGGACAGAGGGGAGTTGGTAGAGGGGAGAGCCAGAATTGCAGGGGAGCAGGTGGTAGGGGAGGCAGGTCGAGGTAGGGGTCGGTGAGGAGGGGGAAGTCAGGGAAGGCAAAGGGGGGGAGAATTGCTCAAGGAGGGGGGGGGGGGGTGGCTAGGAGAAGGATGTGGGGGAGGGAAGAGGGGGTGGGTAGAAGATATATCAACAGGGTGAAACGAAACGAAAGAGAATAGTG
>NC_051407.1:24021063-24021278 GCF_015228065.2 Penaeus monodon
GATAAGACCACGAGATAAGATAAGACGCGCGCACGGAAGAGAAAAGTGTAAACAGCAGCAACCTGCCATTCCCCCGGCCAGCTGACGAGGCTTCCCCCCGCCCGAGCAAGGGTGGCGAGAGGCGAAAGGTGCCGCCTGAGCCTTGTCCACGGGCGGCCGACTCGCGGTGGGCGGCGTGACCTTTCGCGGGGGCGGGGGCGGGGGGTGAGAGGAAG
>NC_051407.1:24021364-24022546 GCF_015228065.2 Penaeus monodon
GAGAGGGGAAGAGGGAAAGAGAGGAAGTGGGAGAGAGAGGAAGAGGGTAGGAGGGGAGGGGGTTGGGGTTGGGGCTGGGGTGAGAGGGAAAGAGGGAAAGAGAGTAAGAGGGCAAGAGGGTTGAGAGGGGAGGGGGTTGGTGTGAGAGGGAAAGAGGGGTGAGAGGGTGGGGGAAAGGGGAAGAGAGGTGAGAGGGTGAGAGAGGTGAGAGGGTGAGAGGGGTAAGATGTGAGGAATTAGGGTGAGAGAGGCGAGTGATGAGAAGAGAGGAATTGGGATGAGAAGAAAAGAGGGGTGAGAGGGGGGTTTGGGGCGAGAGGAGCGAGAGGGAAGGGTGGCGAGGGTGAGGAGGATGAGGGCTAGACGGATGTGGGGGAGGAGAGAGGTGGAGAGGAGAGGTGGAGAGGAGAGGAGAGGAGAGAGGAAGAGGAGAGGGTAGAGGAGAGGGGGAGGGAAAGGGGAGAGGAGAGGGTTAGAGGAGAGGTGGGGAGAGGGGGAGGTGTATGAAGAATAATGGATAGCGGATAGAAGAAGGAGAGAGAGGGAAGGCCTTAAAGGGGGAGGGGGGGGCTTGAAGGGGGGGGATGTGAGGAATGGGGAGGAGAGTGAAAGAGGAGAAAATAAGAAAGGAGGACGACGAGAAAAGAAGACGAAAAGAGGAGAAAAGGAGGAAGAGGAGCAGGGGAAAAGAGAGAAGAGAAGGGAGAAAAGGAGAAAAATCGAAGAGGAGAAAAGGAGAAATGGAAAAAGAAAAACAAGGGTGGAGGGGGTAGAAAAGTAGAAGAGAAAAAGGGAGAAAAGAAAGAAGAGCAAAAGGGAAGAAAAGGCGAATAAGAGATGTGAAGAAAAGGAAAAAGAGGAGGAGGGAAGAAAAAGGAGAATAAGAGAAGGCGAGAGAAGGAGAAAGAGCAGAAGGGAAGAAAAGTAGAAGAGAAGAAAGGGAGAAAAGTAGGAAGAGCAGAAGGGCAGAAAAGGCGAATAAGAAAAGAGGAGGAGAGGGGAAAGAGGAGGAGAGGGGAAAGAGGAGGAGAGGGGAAAGAGGAGGAGAGGGGAAAGAGGAGGAGAGGGGCAGGATTCGATTAAAGTCCCGACGTCTGACCTGAAAAATGTTCCGTTTTCTTCTTGAACACGAATCAAGGGCGATCTTGATAGCTCGGCGAGTGGACGAATGAATTTGCGAGT
>NC_051407.1:24022756-24023016 GCF_015228065.2 Penaeus monodon
ACCAAACAACCAAAGCAAGTGAGCAGGAAGAGGCAACTCCCGCCGAAGGAGAGGCAACCGGCGCGCGAGGGCGTCCCGCAGATGGCATTGGGGCAGGTTAAGGTCTGGCGGAGGAGGAACGAGAGGCGGAGGGCGTGAGGCGGAGGGCGTGAGGCGGAGGGCGTGAGGCGGAGGGCGTGAGGCGGTGGGCGTGAGGCGGTGGCTTATTTCCCACGGACCGAAAGGTATTTTGGGGGAAAATTGGTGTTTCTGAGTGTAAT
>NC_051407.1:24023238-24023349 GCF_015228065.2 Penaeus monodon
CGGCCTCTCAAGGGCGGGGCCGAAAGCGACTTCAAGCAGCGGCTATAAATCACGTTATTTATCGTGTCCGCCATGATCCATTGACCTCATTGTGCTGTGTTGGTTTTGAAT
>NC_051407.1:24023876-24024016 GCF_015228065.2 Penaeus monodon
ATACGACATTGTCAAGTGAGTTTCAGAAGCCTTCATAATCTCTCCATTACAAGTCCATTCGTCTTGTGTGAGATTTACTTGCCTGGAATATAATTTGTTCTTCAGAAAAAAAAAAAATATACACATCCCCACTCTCTCAA
>NC_051407.1:24024067-24024263 GCF_015228065.2 Penaeus monodon
TAGGAAAAAAAGGTGCTACTGAGTTTAGCAAATACGAAAACATTATCTCCCCCCCCCTCCCCACTCGAGAAAAAGAAAAGGGGAAAAAAAGAAGGAAAAAATACATAGCACAAAGATAATAACAGGTATTCCGAACCTGAAGGCATTTTCTCAGCATTGTGAACTTTCTTGCTAAAAGGGCTTGAAGGAATGGGCG
>NC_051407.1:24024612-24024743 GCF_015228065.2 Penaeus monodon
GCATCCGAAAGGCGCCTCCGCAAAAATTCTCGGGTCAAAAGATTCTCTCGTGTTTTTCATGATCCTTGATGTTCATAAATGTAAGTGTTTGTTATTAATCCCTATGCGGAAGTTGGGAGGTGGGGAAGAAC
>NC_051407.1:24025035-24025518 GCF_015228065.2 Penaeus monodon
CAACTAATGTAAGCAACAGCAAGTAACCTTCACACCGAACCCATAACCTGTTTGTCGCAGTAAAATTAAACATCATTTACAATCGGTGTTTAAATTGAACTTTTTACACCCGCTACATAAGTCTGGTGATCCTTTTCCAGGTCTAATACAATTTTTTTTCTCATTTTTTCTGTAAATCTAATGTTAACTAGTTTCCATAATAAGAGTAACTAAATATATACCACAACTTTGACTAGTTTCTCGCTCAGTTTTATTGTGCGCTCGTAACCCACGCAAGAAATGGTGAATTTAAATTTTGATAAGCATACAATGGCTTTCAATCTTTATCTACTCTTGAGATCGACATTTACCTTTATGAAGGATATGAATAAAGGCATGGGTCGATAGGCTATTTAAACATATTGAAAAGGCTATTTAGTCCCTTCGATCACGCTTGTTAGATGCTTAATGCTGGCGGGTGTTACTCAATTTTTAGGATGATTT
>NC_051407.1:24025945-24026270 GCF_015228065.2 Penaeus monodon
CGATAAAAAACATATGACATCTTATCAAATTCAAACTTCAAAGAAACTAAGCTCTTTACAGCACAAGTAAACGTTTCGCGGAAGAATACACGCGGTAAAACGGACCTTAATTTACGCGGGATTACACAATCTAGTTCCGCCTCCTGCGCTTAGGTAAGATACGTCTCTTTTTTCACTTTTCATTTTATTATCACTGCAGATGCGATTAGGTTTGAATACCACTGAAGATTGTGAGTCGTAAGTATGAATAATGATGGATGTCAAAAATGTATGATATTTGTATCTGATAACGAAGGCACTCAGTCACGACCGACGGTCAGGAAAA
>NC_051407.1:24027035-24028717 GCF_015228065.2 Penaeus monodon
AAAATCGAACGCCATAAACAGCCGACACTTCGCGGCCAAAGCTCCTCCGGCCCACGGATGCTCTTTCAGGAAACAAAATGGCGATCTTCATAACAGGTTTGCCTAGGCACAGTAGGTTCCTTTACCATTTACTTTTATTGAGAAGCAGTATCATTCAACCACAAAAGATCTATTGGTTTAAAAAACGTATAGACGGAGAATAGAAATAAGGAAGAATGGAGAACACGAAAAAAGCAAATTAGAGACCTCTTTTTCTAAACACCTCGGCCACATCTCTAAAGAACGACAAAGGTCCACTAACCTTTTCCC
Organism: Penaeus monodon; assembly: GCF_015228065.2. Lineage (NCBI taxonomy): Eukaryota > Metazoa > Arthropoda > Malacostraca > Decapoda > Penaeidae > Penaeus > Penaeus monodon. The sequence goes on from NC_051407.1 coordinate 24,027,345, forward strand.
TTCAGCGAATGGCGCCGCTCCGAAGGGCTTCCGATCGAAGAGAAACAAAAAGCGATCACTTCCACAGCTTTGGGGTTGAAGAGGATTCGGGCGGGGGGGAGGGGGGGTTACCTGTGACAACGAACTCTCCGGGTCCGTCTTTGCATCGCTCTCCAAGGGCCGGGAAGGTTGGGAAAGGTCGCAGCAGAAGGGGCGCTCAAGGTCGCGGAAGGGACTTTCGTGGCGGATGTTCCTCAGGACGCCGAAGGTGTGCTGGCGTCGCACTTGGCCCACTTCTAGGGCCGAGCTGTCCCGAGTTTTTTGCTCCTTTTGCTTCACGGCCAATGGTGTAATAGGCTGATATAGCCCTAAAGGAGGAGGCTTTTCCTCGGCTCAGCCCTTCAGCCTTCTTGACAAAGTGTCACGGAATGCCAATTTGATAGCCCCGTGTGAGAAACGTTCCGCAATGGCATGCAAATTCGTCGCGATATTACGAATCTGGATGCAGGTGGTACTGCATGCCATCTTCCGACCATGTTCGAATGGCGGAACAATGAGGAAATTGTCCTTACGAGGCATTTCGCCGCATTATCCCGTCATTCCCTCGCTCTCCCAAGCTAGCTACGAGACCGGCGCCTCTTTACGTGGAGAGTCCTTAGTGGCTGCACCACCTGCCCGTCGGCCTCCCACAGCCTCCGCCGATATGCCAGAGGTTCATCAAATTCGTAAAAGGTTTAGTGGGTCCTCGGGGAAGTCCCTGGACGGCGGGAGGAGCGTCGCGACCCTAATCTCCTCTGTTACCCCGCTTGTTACGTCGACACATCGGTTCGTGTGCATCGGAACGGGTTAGTATCCATGCCGGCCATAACTACGCATTTCCACGGCTATGGGGGCCTTTCCTAATCTCAAATTGGGTGGGATGCTTGCGAGATCTCATTGCTTTGGTGGCCTTCTGACCTATCGGAGACCAGCAGCGTCAAGGAGTTGCTAGGTTCGCGACTTTAGACATTTAATCTTGAAGTTCAAAAGGAAAAAAAAGCAGATGGTTCATGCCAATTGCCGGGAAGGAGCCGAATGCATATCCTTAAGTGTAGTGACTTTGTATTGACTTTGAAATGTTTAGGATGTTTTATGCCGATGTTATGGCAGCAAACGCTATTTTTGTCGTTATTGATAGTACAGGCGCATATATCTGTATGTATATATCTTGAGAAAAATACAAGAAACTGGCATCGAAGCATCAACTACTAGCCACTTTTCAGCTTTATTCATCCTTTTTTGCCAAATCATCATCGGCTTCGCAAGGCTCATGACAGTAAGGTCTAACGTGAAAATCTAAACACAAATGAAAATGATATTATTGATCACTTCACCCCTTTGTTATTAATAACCCC
>NC_051407.1:24028758-24029198 GCF_015228065.2 Penaeus monodon
GTATAACTCAGCACTCGTGGATAGCAACCCAAGCAGAACAACTCTAGAAATAGAACAAGTAAAAAGAACCAAAATAAACGCAAAAAAAAAAAAAATATATATATATATAAAAGAAAAAAATCGAACGCAAAGACCACCAAAAGGGGAAACACAAAGATAAACAACGAAGAAACGAAGAAAAAAAAATTACGAAGAATAACATTTCCCAGAATCAACGACAGACATCTCATCAAACGCACCATGAACAAAATCGTCTTCCTGTTGCAAGGCATGCAATGACAATCATCAGAGAAAGGATCCCTTGCAAGAATTCCGCGATGAAGACGGTTATCAACTTTATGCTAAAATGGAGGCGACTTTTTAGTGACCTTCATCTTGATATTATTAAGCCTGCGTCAGCGGCAGAGAAGGCGGAATCAAGATAATATGCAGCAGGCGGG
>NC_051407.1:24029454-24030214 GCF_015228065.2 Penaeus monodon
TAGAAAAAAGACGCAGAAAATTCGTAAATCGAACCTAGGGACTCACAACAAAAGAAAGAGTGAGATGAAGAGGAAGACATTATTGGAATCAAACAGTGAAAGTAACGACGCAGAAGGTATTTACGATCTACAGCCAATAACCACAAACATAAACAGATTTAGAGATACTTTCTTGAGAGACTGGCTGTTATCAAATGCTTATAACGACTTATCAAGGGCATGCTCGCCACAATAAAAAAAGAAAAGCTAATTATAAAACAAGTCAAGCTAAAAATCTTTAAACAGATCTAGCATCATACTTCAGAACAAAAACGAAAAAAAAGATATCGAAGTCAGAATCCATCAATACAGCCGAGTACACCTGCGCAGTCTCGCGTTTATACCTCCCTCGCCTTTTTGCTGTTATAAACCTTCTTCGTTCATCTATTCTACGAGCCCGACAGATCTTAGAAGGCAAACTGAAGGTTACCTCAAACAGGTGGTCCCGTCTAAGGGCGTTGGTACGATAATCAGGCTAAAAATATAGTAAATACAAATACCTAAAGGAACGCCTTTGGACTAACTGCGTTCGCATAGTAATCTGAAAACCCGGATTCGCGAACGGTTTTTGAGGTAAACATATGGTTACTCCCATCACCTTTCTGAAGCATTATTTGTTTATGTTTCATTAATAGATACTTGGATAAAATGTTGGCATAATGATTGTCAGGTTTCTGTTGAAATATTATTGTAACTGAAAGAAATGTGTCACTGCACAGTG
>NC_051407.1:24030891-24031097 GCF_015228065.2 Penaeus monodon
GATGTTCCAAAATATCTGTGGTTAACATTTAAGAATTGCCTGATTCATGCGCATAGAAATCCAGGTAATTCATCCACGATAAGAGGTTTGCTGAGTCCCAACGCATGCAAAAATATTCTCAAAATGACCAATGGTTTTCTGCTTCTTGCTCTGTGAGATTTGCTGAATTTATTATTTTTAGTACTAACCTTAATATGTTCAACATT
>NC_051407.1:24031162-24031282 GCF_015228065.2 Penaeus monodon
AAAAGCATTCAGTTGTCTGAGATTCAGACCACTGGTGGTGGAAGCAAAATTTCAAGCAACATACTTCCGCTTTCCATATGAAGAACAATTGTTTTGATAAGAAAAAGAGATGTTTTCGTG
>NC_051407.1:24031388-24031475 GCF_015228065.2 Penaeus monodon
TTGTTTGAGCTTATCAATTATTTTAATGGTTTTCTGTTTGCTTAATTAAGTGAAATTAAGCAAATAACCTTTTTTTCAAAACTTCGT
>NC_051407.1:24031671-24031963 GCF_015228065.2 Penaeus monodon
AACATAGTTTTCGCTTTACTTTGCTTCGTGCATCCTCCATATCGTGTATTTTCGACACTAACGAAGCCTTTCAATAATTGTAATTTCCGTCCGAGAACTTGACTCATGACTTCCCTTTTTCATCGGATTCTCCCTTTTTTCGAGTGAAATGTGACCTCGCTGAACGACTCGACAATGCTGTGTTGGAGCGTTTTCTGCGGAAGCTCTCTTGGGGAAAAAATGACGCGCCATGGCTAGAAGGCACGTCTCGTCATTTAGCTAAAAAGTGGCCGGCAGAGCGACGTATAGTGTT
>NC_051407.1:24032056-24032362 GCF_015228065.2 Penaeus monodon
TTGGGGGGGGGGGTGTATTGGTAATGGCGATGAAATCGAGATTTTTTTTTCTCCCGATAACAAACAAATGGTTATCATGATGAATGCGATTTATACACGTTTCATGATATATAGGAATAAAGAGAAACTAAAGGCAACAAAAGAAGTCTTTCTTGATAATAAATAGAAGAAGGAAAGTAACATACCAACTCAATAATAAAATGTTTTCGCCATTTATATGTCGTCGACCCATGCCGAGCACCTGTTTCCTGAGATCGAAATCTTTATAAAAAGAGAAGTGTCGTTTTAGAAATAAATAAATCGAGC
>NC_051407.1:24032439-24032717 GCF_015228065.2 Penaeus monodon
GAAACCTAACCCGCTTTTCAAAAACCTTTGTCCTACGTTAGGGATTCGTGGCAGTTCGCCGGGTTCGAATGACCATATACTGTGTTATATCTCGTTGATTCGGTACGGTTTCGGGGCCAGACATATTAGGGGCCAATTTTCAAAGGCAAAATGATTCGCCACGCATTCTTGACTAATTTTATGACGTGCTACAGGGTTTGTGTTTGATATTGTACCTGTCAAAGTCTATATATATTTGTGGTTTCACTGCACACATGTGAGTCGATAGAGAGAGGGAG
>NC_051407.1:24034337-24034775 GCF_015228065.2 Penaeus monodon
TTGCTCGTTAAGTGAAAATGCAGTGCATACAAAATGGACGAGCGAGTGCAAGAATAAATCCCCCCTTTTTTCCTTCTTCTTTTTTTAACGTTGTCGGCGCGCAGGGCTATCAAACTCTGGGGATTTACGGCAGGCGATTATCGAACGACAGATCGAGCGACATTTTAAGGTCAAGATTTGGCAGTTTTATTGCGCCCGAAGAACACCGCTTAGTAATAAGCGTTGAAGTTTGTGCTTTTCCTGTCCTTGCGTATACAGAGGGTTTGTGGTGCGTTTCCAAATATCGGATCGTGTTGATCGAAAACATACTGGTGTTAGAATATGGTCGAGTTGTAAGTACGCTCGGGGAAAAAAAATAATGGATTGCGTTGGGATGATCCGTAGTGAATTAACTTTTACCGTCTAATAGATGATTTATTCGAAATTTATGGTTCATGG
>NC_051407.1:24034996-24035346 GCF_015228065.2 Penaeus monodon
ACGAAATTATAATCAACATTTCAAAATAAAGAAACTAAACTAAGATTCCCTAAAAATGCACATACCAAAAAAGGAGAAAAAAAAGAGTGACCAGAAACAGGCCTACCGATCACACGCTGCCATTTTGCAAAGTACCCGAGGCGATAGCGCTCTTCTATCTTCTATCGAAATCGCAGTCTACGCTTTCTCGTTTCCGTTTCCCGGCCGAATCAGACAGCTTTTTACGCCTCCCTCCGATTGAGAAATAAACCAGGCGAAACGAGTTTTGAAATCGGGTCTGCAAGGGAGCCAGAGATTTTTTTATGCTTTTAATTGTTTGGAATGTTTTCGCTCACATGACGTGCGGTTCG
>NC_051407.1:24035659-24035877 GCF_015228065.2 Penaeus monodon
TTCTTCAGGGAACGCAGTCAGCCATGCTTGTAAGTGAACCGCTTATTTAAATATATTCAGACATGATGCTAGATCTTCGATAATTTATAAATATCGTTTTAGCAAATATTCTCTTGCACAAGAAAGTGGTTTTTCTTAAGCTTAGAGGACGTCTAGAACATTCTAGCAAATAAGGTTACTGAGACATGTGGTGGATAAAGACATGGATAAAGGAAATT
>NC_051407.1:24036214-24036380 GCF_015228065.2 Penaeus monodon
CGTAGAGCAGGGGAATAACTACCAGTATTGCCAAACACCCAGAAGACGTCGCGCGGGAGAAAACGAACACACCCTCCCTCGCAGACTCCGGAAGTAGCCTTGGACGGGTCTACCGAGACGCGGCAAAAAGCATCCTAAAGCCACGACTCATTGGGATCGTAAGTAT
>NC_051407.1:24036448-24036821 GCF_015228065.2 Penaeus monodon
GAGGAAGAACGTTTTCTGTGTCACTCCGGGTGATGTATGAGCCTGGGTGGCCAAGCGCGCGTGAGATGACCTAAAGGGATTCGACATGTAAATGTAGCGCGGCAAAGATGGATGGCAGGTGTAGCTAATATAAAAGCTCTCGAGCTACACATTATCATGGCCACTGCGACTTTAAATCGAAATTTGGAGAAGAGATTTTACCTACTGTTCCTGCCATATTTAGTTCGCTGATAATTCTCTGAAAGACTGACGATGTTTACAGAATAACTTTGTTTTCTTAATGTTACAAAACGGGAGAAAAAGGGTGCAATTTTTTTTCAAAGTTTATGCAAGGAACTTAAGTAAATCAGATATCAAATAGAATAAAAAAAAG
>NC_051407.1:24036871-24037003 GCF_015228065.2 Penaeus monodon
CGAAAAAATAATTAAGGCAGAGAAAATAAAGGTCATATGACGGGCATGACTTAAAAGAAAATGTGAGAGAATTAAGCAGAACAAAAAAGATGGAACGGAGGAGAAGAAATACGAAATGTTAAAGTCAAAACT
>NC_051407.1:24037215-24038744 GCF_015228065.2 Penaeus monodon
AGACCAGCTCAGAAATAAGACGTTTTCTCCCACAGCCGCTGGATTGGCCGAAAGGAGCGGCAGCTGGCTTCGGCGAGATTAAGGCAGATCCGTCTTCATCAGTCTCTTAACAAAACGAAATATCTGTTAAAAGATAATTAATTCTGGAATACGTAAGGCGAATTCATTTAGCTTAATCTTTTGTATTGTTGTGGATGAGAAGAAAAGAAATTTATAAGTGTATTATAAGTATTTTTTCGGTACTGCTCATAAGGTCTTTGTAGACCAGTAGTTCACCGGGTGATATAACAGGGAAAGTTAGATCCTGTTTCGATTCCCTTGAACTTTTACTCTCTTTCTATCAAGGCACTGGTTTTAAATGCCACGAAGAAACAACTTTCTCGCCTCATAAACAGCGATCAAGAAAAAGAAAAAACAATGCTATTTCGTCTAATCCTAATTCTAATCCTTTTTAATAAATCCGAGGCGCCGGGCAAGGGATGTGAACGAACTGGCGATTGGAGATAGAGAGGTTAGTACCGGTTCTCCCTTTGTGGAATTATGGTCATCCCAGGGGTTCATTTTTGCGTGTTGAGTGATCGTGACTATGAGGATTTTGCTTCTAGTGTTATCATCGAGGGAGAGAAATTTGCTATCGCCTCGGGTACTGGCTGACCCCTTCATCGCTCCTGCACCGCAGAATCATGATGGGATCTCTCCCCCCTCCCCCGCGTCTTCCCTTCAACCTCCCTCTGTTAACTCCCCCCCCCCCTTTCACTTCTTGTTACCCCAGTACCCTCCTCGTTAAAATTCCACCACCCTGTAAAACCCTTATTTCTCGACTTCAACTACAACTCTCGGCCGAATTCCCCAACTCTTTTTCGATCCTCTTCCTCCCCACCTCGTCAGCTCCCCACTTCGACAACGCCCTTCTGCAGCCACCACCTCTTCAACCCCAATTTCCCCCCACTGTTTAAATCCACAAACTGCATTTTTTCATTCCTTTTACTTTAACCCCCCCTCCGCCCCAACCCAACCCCGTCAATCATAAATCCCCACTTTTTTCAACCAAGATCTCCTCCTCGCCCCCCCCCCCCCATTTCACTAACCTTTCACTCTCCCCATCAACCCAACACTCTTTACAACCCTTTTATCCTCAACCCCCCCCCCACCCCCCCATCACCCCATTCCAAATTTTCTCTTCCGGAAGTATCACATAAATTAATTTCGAAACGTCTGAGATTCTGATTTACGCTGTAATGGGTGTGAGCGCTTTAATAAAGGTATAATTTCGTCCCGCTCTTGACTTGGTAAATAGAGGGAGAGGCGTGTATTTTCCCCGAGAGAGGAATAGGACGTAAGTGTGAGTAAACAAATCATTCCCCAGATCACAAAGTCTAGTTGATAAGATAACTAACTGAGAAATGATCATTGTTTATGAAATGACTATATTTCGTACAACTTCAGTGAAAAATAAGAGACGAAAAGGAAATGAGAGATAGAAGAACTATCTGTCCCTCTATATATCTACACAAAGATGTCTGTGTATA
>NC_051407.1:24038973-24039113 GCF_015228065.2 Penaeus monodon
TTGAAGAAAATTATCCAGACTGTAGTCTATGATTTCATGGTAAAAACATATCACGATTTCATCAGGTAGAAACAAATGGAAAACCCTTACTTACACAACACTATATGTGTGCAATAGCTCTTGCAATTCATGACGGAGTA
>NC_051407.1:24039581-24039784 GCF_015228065.2 Penaeus monodon
TTTATTTCCATTCTGTGTTTAAATTTCTCTACTGTGTTATCATGTCTCATATTTTCCTTTCGAGAAATGACATTAAGTACTTTTATATGAATATCATATCATTGTGTATATGACATGCAAAATATTTTTTGTTTAGTTATATGAACTTTATGGAAATATCTTTTTCACAGCTCGAAACTAAAAGGAAATTGAAAACCCATCTC
>NC_051407.1:24040289-24041741 GCF_015228065.2 Penaeus monodon
ACACACATGTTTCTGTAAGTCTTTGCAGATAATGAGACCTAAGACGGAAGCATCAGGCCGGAAAGCGAAGAGTCCTCACAAGAAGCGAGAGGCCGCTCATGGAAATGCGCACGACACCGGAGGGCAATGGTATTTCAGACTGACCGCCCTCCGCTGCTGTAAATTTAAGCCATAAACACCTGGTCATTTCTGAAATGGCCTCGTTCTGTCTCAAGGCAGCGTGTTCTTTGACCTAACAGTAAACGTAGTTTCATTATACAGATTAGAACTTCGTTTTCTTTAATTGATAGTTTTTTCTTTTCGTGGTGGGGTGAGATAATGGTTTCATAATCTATGTAGTTTGGGCAAAGCTCTGTGAATATCTGACGTAATTTTCGGTACACCTATCAGTATATAGACGTAAGTCTGTTTTCGGAGATATTTTCCTTTACATATATTTCTTTTCCTCCCTTTTTTGGTGGTATATTTACTTGGTTTTTGGACAATCTAATTTTCCGAACGAGAGAGAGGGAAAAAAAGACACTAATCTAATAACACACTACCTTGACTCCCGGACGTGTTATGCTTGGAAAACGACCGTACTTTGGAATTTCGGGTATTATTATCTTTATTTCTATTTTTTGCCGAAGGGGTGAGGTCCTTTTTCAACTAATTCAGGGTCGTGACGTGATGATTGAGTAACGAAAGGAACGGTATGGCAGTTAGTCTGGTCCCTGACACTCCCTGCTTGTGGATGGGTGTCCGTGTGGCCAGGGGCGTGCGTGAGAGCTGGTGGGGGGGCGGGATTATTAGAGCGGTTCTACTAGGAAATAATTCCATTTTTGTTGGACCTCGTGTAGCATGTTTAGTTGTCACGGTTGAACAGGCAGAAGGAGATCGCAGGAAAGTCACACTTGAACAAACAGAAAGGATGGAATGCCTTGATTGAACAAAGAAAGACGTAAGGCATGTCACAATTGTCACAGATGAACAGAGCTACAGAAAAAGGAGATTGGCAGAGTTGGACAGGTAGGAGTTAAGGAAATAAGACCGATTATCTCTTGTTTCTCTCTTTTCTTTCATTTAACTTATTTCTATGCTTCCTGTCTGTATGCTAGCAACTTCGGGGAGAGGTTTTCAAATACAGAAAAAAACGAAGATATATGCGTTTAGTATTCACTGTCGACATTTACATTCGATACTTCATGGTCTTTGAAAGCCTCATTTCATCTTCCCTGGAATTAATGTAAGAATATTAGTTACTGAGATAAATGAAAACAAATCGAAAAGAAATAAAAGACTTTACCAGAATCATCATTACTTTTCGCTGATAGAAATGTTCAAAGCTATCGACAGTTGCATAGCGAGAACATACATTAAAGTGACAGGTCGATCGAGCAACATTTCAACTAACGATGTAATGAGGGGAATCTATTTTTTTTTTTTTTGGCTTGGCGTGAAATGGTCATGTTA
>NC_051407.1:24041964-24042155 GCF_015228065.2 Penaeus monodon
ATTGTCGCTCGCGGTAAAACGTGGTCTATCCTCGGCTCCTCGTGACGCTGCCGAGGCTACCGAATGCTACTACTACAGCCTGGAAAATCTCTTATTAAAGCGTGTGATCTGACCTGACCAGAGCGCGGTTACAGGTCAGACAGGTCACGCTACCTCGTGCAATTTTTTTTCCGCAAGTAAGGTTGAAAGTC
>NC_051407.1:24042261-24042379 GCF_015228065.2 Penaeus monodon
TTGTGGTTTTGTAAAGTGATTTGTAAGGTCGTGGACAGGAAGTGTGTATTCGTGTGTGACTTTTTTCTTGCTAAGTATAAATCTTTTGTCAAAACCTGGAACTCAGAAATGAAAAAAA
>NC_051407.1:24042435-24043392 GCF_015228065.2 Penaeus monodon
ATAAATAAACAAAACTTATAGGTTTCGTTTCGCAATTTCATTACCATGAGTTCATACTTCCGCTCGGTTGTCTTGGAGTTTTCCATTTCATATTCATGTACATCGCGCTCTCAGAATTTACTGAATTTTATTCGAAATCGATTAAAGAATCATCACTTCATATAAAAGGGATCGGAGTGATAAGCATCAAAAAGGTGATCACAAGACTTAAAAAAACGTCAGATGAAATTGAGGTAAGATAATCAAGGTAATAGAAACAAATCAAGAAGATATAATTAATGATATCCAACTAAGAAATCAAACGAACAAAGTCAAGCTAACGAGTTAAAAGCTAACGAGGTCAAATTAACACAAAATCAAGCTGACAAGGTCAAATTAACACAAAATCAAGCTGACAAGGTCAAATTAACACGAAATCAAGCTGACAAGGTCAAATTAACACGAAATCAAGCTGACAAGGTCAAATTAACACGAAATCAAGCTGACAAGGTCAAATTAACACAAAATCAAGCTGACAAGGTCAAATTAACACGAAATCAAGCTGACAAGGTCAAATTAACACGAAATCAAGCTGACAAGGTCAAATTAACACGAAATCAAGCTGACAAGGTCAAATTAACGAGGTCAAACATACCAAACTCAAGACAAGGAAAGAAAGAAAATGATCTGACCTAAGAATTTCAACAAACAAGTTCAAACTAAAGACTTAAAATCTAACAAGGTCAGGTCAAATCAATACAAACTCAAGCTAACAAAGTCATATCATCAACAAGGTCAAACATACAACCTCAAAAAAAAGAAATCCTACCCAAAAAAAGAAAAGAAAATATATATCTTATCTAAGAAATTCATCTATCAAGGTCAAACCAAGATAACCAGAGCCCGGAGATCAAGCCAACGAGGTCAAAATCAGGAGGAGTCGACCCGAAACCGGACACGAGCGAGCAAGGTCACACC
>NC_051407.1:24043425-24043573 GCF_015228065.2 Penaeus monodon
TGACTGCAACAACAGCCTTTCTTCGGTCTGCTTCAGTGATTTAATTAAAGTTCAGCAGGTGATCATAACTTTTGGATTCGCGTGACCTTTATCGGTGTGAATATATTATGGGGGGGGGGGGGGGCAGCAGGGTTTCGTGTACTTTCTT
>NC_051407.1:24044263-24044569 GCF_015228065.2 Penaeus monodon
CCTTATTTTTTAAATGAAAATCCCGACCTCACGACAAATGAGGGCGATCGCGATACAGACAGACGACGCCAGTTATCATGATAGACACCCAACACCATCGCCAAATTGCTGTTCTTATCGATAGGATCTAAACGCACTGACACTGATTCATAGACATTCTTTTGTGTTTTTGATTTGCCAGTTTACGGAACGGATTTATAACATATGTTGTGTGTTCTCCTTCTTTTCTTAATGCAAAGGGGTTGTTTTATTGTGTTTTTCTCCTTTTCTTAACGGTTTCATTATCGGTATGGTGTACTGCAGCGT
>NC_051407.1:24045350-24045932 GCF_015228065.2 Penaeus monodon
ACTGTAAATGCTCGGGATTTCAGAATGCTCACCAGGCGGCTGAAACGGGGAACTCCGCTTGCGTGTGACTTTTATGTGTGTGTGATTGTTATAGTTATATGAAAAAATAAGGGTTATATATTGTTTCATATCAAAGAAGTTCCATTATACGGAAACCCGTCGCTGACAAATCGAGCTGCCAAAACTCAATTACCTTTTTTTTTGTATCGTAAAAAAGTAACTTTATATGACTTCCGAGTGTTTCGTATCAAGCTGTCTGACACGTTATCCACTTTGCATTGCGAAATATCCCTCAAGAGTATTATTATGATCATATTGCTACATCAACTTGATTTACATTGGCCACATTATACATGTTTTGAGAAACATGTTCTTTTTTTCCGTTGGTTAATTTGTCTGTCACAAATATCAAAAGTCTCCTGAGACAAAATGCAAGGATGTGGTCTTGAACTGCTGTTGATATTGATTCTAATAATGATAAAGAAGTTTTATTAAGTTCGAGAAAAAAAATATGACCAAGAAAACACGCTCTTACCTTGGTCACGGACGGCCACTGTCACGGCCGCGGGTGCTCACGCTCGA
>NC_051407.1:24046224-24046457 GCF_015228065.2 Penaeus monodon
AGAAGGATGCACGAGTGATTGCAGGTGTGTGGGCGTGCGGGCGTGAATCTCCGCGCTGGGGTTGACATTTAAAGAGACTTACGGGTGACTTTAACGCCCGCTGTTCCGGATTCGCCGAGTAAGAGGGTGCAATTAGGGGGTCTTACGGGTCTTACGGGGGTCTTGTTGCAGTTCGGTTGCAGGTCTTTCTTGCAATTACTCCCGGAATCGTCTTATCTCGGTTGGCCGATGCG
>NC_051407.1:24047044-24047419 GCF_015228065.2 Penaeus monodon
CAAAAGAACATAGATATAAAGACTTTGACCAATGTTCTCCTCACCTTACAATTTTTTTTTTTCACCGCGCAGGTCAAGCAGTAAGCCCATAGGCCTACATTCATCTTCACACCCACGCCCGCACACATTACACACCTACATCTATCGCATGTTCTTTATAAAGACTACAACAACATGTCCACAGCAGCAACTACATATAAGGCTTTCGCGTGTGACCCATCGCTATCATTATCGAGAGATTTCACCTTAACGCAACTCACTGAGATAATCGATAAGATCTACGCCAACGTCCACATTCGGAGGCTGAACTTCGGGCGGAATTCTTGCCGAGTCTCTCTCAGCCTAAAGAAATGTCAAGGATGCAGAGTTAGAAGC
>NC_051407.1:24047893-24047986 GCF_015228065.2 Penaeus monodon
TCGCGATTTCTTCCGGTATTCAGTAGCTTCATTTTTTTCCTCATTCATTTTTCCATTTCTATTTGTCTATTTGTTTGCCTCCTTGAAGCTCTC
>NC_051407.1:24049507-24050094 GCF_015228065.2 Penaeus monodon
GTATATAAAAAAAGACCGACATTAATTCATAACAATCGTGAAACCACAAAACACCAAGGAACTTTAACCCTTAAGTGATCTCCCCCCCCCCTTGCCCCTTCCTCAGTTAAATAGTAAATTGCTTTAAATCACCTCTTATATTATACATTTATAGATGCTCATAAACATGCTTATATCCATCTTTATCCGTAACAGAAGTGAAGTGACAAAGCACGCGTGGGTGCGAGATCACGCATTTTCCGAGACGGTGGGCGTGAAATAACGAGATTTTTCACCTTCCTGGATGACAGGCGGAACAACAGCCAACGGATTGCGCGGGAAAAAGGATTCGTCACAACACCTCCGACGTCGTGAGAAATAAAGACAGAAAAAGACTAGTTTACATAATGAATTACTTAATTAACGGTCACCCAGATAGCACTGAGAGAGCGCAGACCTCGATCACTGCTCCAAAACCCGGAGTGCGTCTTTATCTGTAAATTTCTTATCAAACTTATGTTCTGTGATTAATTATACTAACAAGGATTCCTTGAATTAGGTCCTTTTTCGTATGGAGATCCGTTTCGACTATATAAAAAAAAGAAAAT
>NC_051407.1:24050141-24050219 GCF_015228065.2 Penaeus monodon
CAATCCGTCGATAATCCTTCTAATAATCCGAGAAACCAAGAAACCAACAATAATAAAAAAGAGAAACCAAACAATAAA
>NC_051407.1:24050246-24050483 GCF_015228065.2 Penaeus monodon
ATCTTCGTTAGCGGAGGAAAAATACAAGAAACAGTCACACATGTCCTTTGGCCATACAGAAAATAAGCCAAGGGGAATATATGTTCAAGCCTTTGCTCGCGCCATTGGAAAGGGTCCCCGATATCTCCCCTATACTTTGACCGGCGTATATTATCGCGCTAACCTTTGAAAACATCCGCCAAAAAAGTGACATTGTACGAAAAAAAAATATTGAAAGGTTCCATGCTTCGTTGGTTA
>NC_051407.1:24051537-24051907 GCF_015228065.2 Penaeus monodon
AGAATGGCCAACCCCCGCCCCCTACGAGCCGAGGCGCGCGGAGTAGGCCTCCGAGGCCGCGTCGCCCGACCCCAAGGCCACCGCACACCGAAGGGCGCAGCGTCGCATTTCCATAAGTGCTTCCGAGGCCCCCGTGCAGCGAAACGGATAAGCGGGTGATTAGGCCCACCGATTGAGGTGACGCAATCGACCGACTGCTAATGGTAGGCTTAATTGGAATGGACTCTGAAGCTGCTGATCTTTGATAGACGAAAAGGGCAGAACCGAAAAAAAAAGATGGAATTACTATCACTTCCTACGTTGTCTGAGGGAGGTTCTGAGGCGCCATCTTGATTTGATATCAAGTACATTAGGCTTGGATTGAAATTAA
>NC_051407.1:24052141-24052243 GCF_015228065.2 Penaeus monodon
ATCATGTTCGGATGTATTATGAAATAAATTGGGCAAAAACGCACTTTATTTTTTCGTTAAGGTTTGAGTATTGTTAATCTTTAGCAATGATGACGGTAATGA
>NC_051407.1:24053376-24053636 GCF_015228065.2 Penaeus monodon
CAGCAGGATTTGAAAAATATGAAAGTAATAGCCATAGAATATGAACACAGAGACCCCGAGCCTAAACCGACATTTTTCCCGCGATTTCTTTTACAAGCTGCAACCGTCACTCACATATCAGTTAAAAAGAGTATAATATAATCGCTGATACGAAATATCGTGTTTCCCGGTAAATTGGTTAATATTTGCAAACAGAATATTTATATAGATTAAGGGATGAAATTTAAGCTCAAGGGTGGGCGAGTATAAGCGCACGCGCG
>NC_051407.1:24053783-24053985 GCF_015228065.2 Penaeus monodon
TTTTTAGTTTTCTCAAGTTTTCACTGACACGGGTTTGGCAGAGTATGCTACCCGCAGGTGAGGACAGACAGATATGCATACCTATTTATATTCTGCCTAAGCGTTTATGTTTATATGCATGTACACATACAGCCATTACATATTCAAATAACTAATATGCCTAACTAATTTTCTTTCCCAGCAATAAAATTCCATTACGTTT
>NC_051407.1:24054006-24054215 GCF_015228065.2 Penaeus monodon
GCAACAAAATTATCTTTTTTTTTCCTTTCGATTCTTGACATAAACAACCCCAGCTGATAAAAGAAACGACGCATCATAAATGGATATGTCTGAGTAAACTGTTATCGTCATATTTTCGTCATGAGATCCGCCGATTTACGAATTTGGGAAAACCCGCCAAGGGCAAAACAGGACTCCATAAAAGGCTCATGCCCCAAGTCAGTATCTCA
>NC_051407.1:24054630-24054850 GCF_015228065.2 Penaeus monodon
TATAATCCATGTAAACCAGTGTTCTCCAACAGTTCTCCAGTTCAGTTTCATGATTACCCTTATGATGCATTTGAACATTTATTTCTACATGTACTGCCTATTAACCCATAATTTCTATTTTCCCCCTACGCATTATTCTCTCTATCTATCTAACTTATATTTTGTATCCTTCTCATGTGATCAGCAGCCCACCTAGAAAACCCTTGCTGTAGATTATTTA
>NC_051407.1:24055029-24055356 GCF_015228065.2 Penaeus monodon
TCTTGTAAAATATAAACACGAATGCTTCGGAAAGCAGTGCCACATAAGAGCTTAATCTTGTTCAACAAAAATCTGGACTTTATTGCATATCATATCAAATCAACATCAAAAATCTGTGACATATGCTTTTGCCATATAAGAATCTAAGTAGATATCAAGGTCTGGGAAGAGACATGTTACACTGATCACGTGACCACTGTCTATTTCAACCCTACGTGACTATTTTTAGAATTATCAGTATCTGAGGCTATAAAACTTAACGTGGCTGTAAAAAGACTGATGTCTAGACGGTGGTTCCATTTTTTGTGAAGGGGGGGGGGGGGTCAA
>NC_051407.1:24056043-24056160 GCF_015228065.2 Penaeus monodon
TGATAATAACTCATTCGGTCTTGTGATTTGTGGTATTGTGGCATTTATAAAGATCTCGAACCACTGAAGTAGATCTCAGAAAATTTTTAGATTCACCGATGTCGTCAGTGTAAATCT
>NC_051407.1:24056378-24056948 GCF_015228065.2 Penaeus monodon
AGTTCGTTTTCGCGAAATTTTATCTACCTGCTCTTTCGCTGCAAATATCCGCCAAAGCGTGCAGGAAGATGTTTTGCTATGACAAGTTTCAGAAAGCATTTGCAAATCTTATAATTCCTTTTACGCAGTTATAGCCAATCGCTCTCTTTTTTTTTCTCTTTCTATAGAAATATCCACCGAAGCGAAAGGTATGTGAAACAATGCATAATATCTGATTGGCGACTTTTGCAGTTTGTTACAAATCTTTCGTTTTTCTTATCACGATTGAAAGCCAAGTTCAGCATCGTTCAGAACAAGCAGAAACCCAAAGAATACAAAACCATACATTAATCCGACCTTCGTTATATACAATTAAAACAAAAAAAAGGAAAGGAAAAAAGGCGAAATCCTAACGAAATGTTTCAATTAAGCTGTTTTTCATATGCCAAATTCTTTCGAGCTACAAAAAAGCAAACAGTTTTTCGCTGCAAATGTTCCTCGCATAAACAGCGAAAAAATGCATGATCATCTGATAACCAAATGTTCAAATATAGCGACTTTTGCTCTAACAAGTTTGATTACAATGAATCT
>NC_051407.1:24057291-24057416 GCF_015228065.2 Penaeus monodon
TCAGTCATCCCGAAGAAATAAAAAATATTGTTTGCATATATTTTGAAAGTGTTTGCATATCTGTCTGTATGCGTGTAAGTATGAACATTTTCAGTAAGAGAAAGAGAGATGAAAATCAGTAAAAT
>NC_051407.1:24057644-24057783 GCF_015228065.2 Penaeus monodon
GACCCCAAGCTCCATCCATAAACTGAAGATGACTGAGATGCTAACCAAACCTTCGATCGCTCCTTTAATCACATCTCGCAAAACTGACAGAAACCGCCATTCTTAACATTGTCCAAAACCGGTTCAATAACACACACAC
>NC_051407.1:24057808-24058062 GCF_015228065.2 Penaeus monodon
CATTTATTTTCGAAGTCTCGGAAATCTAGACTGATTGCTTGCATTAACAATTCCTTTTTTTTTTATTGGCAATTCCAGAATAATTTTAGTGTCTTGCAAAAGGGTTGTTGCTACGTTGTCTAGCAATGTCAAATCTGAATGAAGGTGAAGTCAGGTGGATGGAGAATCTATATATAACTCTGCTGGTTCTTGTTTCTTTAGTGAGCATGGGAGCATATGCTGTGTTGTCCGTACGTTACGATTACGCCAATTTA
>NC_051407.1:24058263-24058576 GCF_015228065.2 Penaeus monodon
GTAAAAAGAGAAAGAGAAGGAAAGAGAAAGAAAACGTAAGGGATATAGAAGTAGGGACAAGAGGAAAAAGGAGAAACGAGAAAGAAAAGGAAAGAAAAAGATATCGGGATAACGGACATGGAAGAAGGAACGAGAGGAAGAATAAGAGAAAATGAGAAAAACAGGGATGATAGAGGAGGAAAGAAATAGGAAAGATATGTAATGAAGAGAAAGAGAGAGAAATGAAGCAAAGGGAATGGGAGAGAAGTGATGTGAACAGAAAAAAAGTAACATGAAAAAAGGAACCGAAAAATAGGTTGTGAGACGACATGGT
>NC_051407.1:24059461-24059963 GCF_015228065.2 Penaeus monodon
CTACCTCAAAACTGCACGTATGAATCATCACACTGCATTTACGTCATATACTTCTGTCATTTGCATCCTGGTGAGAGCACAACATTTCATCACACTGATAATTTGTATCTTATCATTCCCTCTCTGAAGATATATATAGAATCAGACAAAAGAAGGACCAACACAAAGGCCCAGGGAGAGTTATTGCATACGAATAACAATATATCGGGGAGACTAATAGGGTGGGGGAAAAAAGCGCAATTCACGCGCATCAACTCAGGTCATCAGCGGTGTCACAAAGGACTTTGCTGACGGCGATGACAGGTTGCTGACGAGATGCTGATCTCGATATGGAGATCCTCTGTGACGTCACGCGGGAGGAGGTGTCGGAGGCGCGTGATTTTTGGTCGCGAAAGTGTTTTTTTTTTTTAATATTGTATTTTGTATTTCTATATATATATCTGTATGTCTTCGTCTTGTGTATATTCGTTTTTTTTTTTTTGTAAATGTATATGTATGCCTT
>NC_051407.1:24060076-24060483 GCF_015228065.2 Penaeus monodon
TTCTTTATGTCGAGGTGTCGCATTATAGTGCCGTTCAGGATTTTCTTTGGGAGGTAAAGGGAATTCCGTTTTCTATAGGGACGTCTGGTGTGTTGCCGTTTTCTATTGAATTTAGATATAAAGGTTATTTCTATAGAGGTAACTGAGTTTGTAAGTAGCTTTTAAAAGAAGGATGAAATAAGTTATTGATAGGAAAATAAGTACATTAAAAAAAATCGCGCTCAAATTTCAAATCAGAATCATGTATCAGTTTGTATTGAATTCAGAAATACTCGGGATACGATTGATTCGATGGCAATCAATCAACGGCAGACATCCTAGTGGAAGATTATCTATCAAACTCATTTGTGTACCACGTTTAGAAGTCAAACGTTCGGGCAGAACAATTATATCCCGAATGGCTACGA
>NC_051407.1:24060551-24060660 GCF_015228065.2 Penaeus monodon
CTCACCCAAATCATCACTATCCACTATCTATTTCGCGTCATTATGAAGGAATCTGCTCCATGCATAAAGAATCGAATGAAAAAATCTGCTGTCCACATGACTTTCTTGT
>NC_051407.1:24060717-24062287 GCF_015228065.2 Penaeus monodon
CTATTGTAAACGGGAGAGAAATGGAATAGGTAGAACTGCCGTAGGGAAATGTGAAAGAGGATTTGCGATTGTCATAACAAGAGAAAAAGGATACATTTTTCCCTGATTCCGTGTGTGGCTTGAGGGTTCGGTGGCGCGATTTCACACATGATTATCTACAAAATATAGATTCTGATGTAAAAGTAACGCACTTAACTGATCTTATGACACACGCCATTTCAACACTGAAAGAGGAAACACGTTAAGAAACAGCTCAAAAAGTGTTCGTTTCGCCACGAGTCCACTTCTGGGAAACGTCCCCCTGATTCACCCCGAAAAGCGATCATTCCCCCGCTGCCAGATCCGCGTCGAGACTGACTTACGAGGTGGCTCGTACTCACCGTTCCTCGGGGATGGTGAAGGTGACGCGCTGGGACTGCGACGACACCTTCCGGGAGGGGCTCGAGGTCAGACTCGGTGGCGCGGACTTGGGCGTCGGAGGCAGGATGTTGTGGCGGCCGAACACGGGCGTGACCTGGGGACTCCTGCGCCGGGGGCTCTCCGTGCCCTCCCGGTGCAGCGTGAGCAGCAAGGGCACCCCGTTGTTGGAGTTCTTGCTCCGAGCGCGACGTCTGGCGGCCAGGTTGGCGGCCTCCTGCGGGTCAAGGTTCATGGTGGCGACGTGGTACGGGATGGACGCCGGGTTGTTCAGGTCGAGCTCGAGCACGGGGGGCCCTTGGTTCACGGGGTAGGCGAGCGCTTCCTTCTTGAACACTTTCCTCATTCTCTGCGCTTGCGACTGGCCTGTGGGCGTGCACGGTGCGGAGGCGGGGAGGGTGAGCGGCGGGGAAGAAACCTGCAGGCGAGACCGGCCGGGCGAAAGCGAACTCCTCACGGGATCAGATGCTGGCGATCCTACGTCTGCCTCTGCACTCGAGGCTGACTGAGGCAGGCTCGGAGGGGCGTCGAGGGAGGACCTGCCTTGTGGGGCTGCCCCGCCCCCCGTCGGCGTCTGCTTCTCGTGTGGCGTAAGTTCCGGGCTCGCTGTTTGGGCGGGAGCATGACTCGTGGGCATCACAGGCATTGTTAGGGCCATTGTGCCTCTGTTGTTGTCGCTCGGTGACGAAAGACCTCGTGCGCTGTCCCGCGTCGACCGCGAAGTGTGGCTCCCTGGCGTCGAACCAAGATTAATAGCCCAGCGCGAGGCTTTTTCCAGGGATTAATTCCAAAGCATTCATTTTATGGTGGCATGATAAATGCATAAAGCATTGCATTATGATTATCTGTATATTTCACGATATCACCAAAAACATATCGGATTGTCTTATCAATCATTTAATCCACATTGCAAGCGCTCGCAGCGAAGAAAGACCCCATCTCGTTTCAAGTTTTCGTTTTGACCTTGAAATTGCCCTCACAAATATGATGATTACAAGCAAAACGCGAAGAAAAAACACAATAAAACATAAAAAGAGAATTTCGCGCATATTCTGACGTCTACACATTGCATAAACATTATACCGTCATACTGCTGCATATTCATTTATGACTGCAGTTTTCTAGAGCATGGATGTTAATTACACCGAGACAC
>NC_051407.1:24062396-24062779 GCF_015228065.2 Penaeus monodon
TCGTCGATCTTTAATGACCATAAAAAAAAAAAAAAACAGATGTAATAAAATAGAACCGCGTTTCCTACACCTTTCGAAAACACGTTATCAAACATAAGTCTTAACTTTACATTCCTTGTTTCTGTCTTCCTTTCATATTATTTATTTTTTAAGGAGGGGGGGAGGGGGTAATATAAAGTCTAAAATCGCGTCGAAATCGGTCGCCTTATCTCAGTATCGATTTTTTTTTTCGTTTCTTATCATGCTGTTTCACTTCATACGTGTTCAATCCCCGGATGTTACTTTCTTTTCGCTGATTTTCTGATGCTAGATTCTGGATTTCTCTTATCGTTATCAGCGGCCGGAGGGTTTGAAGAGAATTGCATTATGGCACGGTGATGCTG
>NC_051407.1:24063098-24063275 GCF_015228065.2 Penaeus monodon
ATCACCTGCATATAGACTAAGTCTTTGTTACGCAATGCCACAGCATTCTCTCTCAATCTACAAGGACCACGACACTCCTCAGGGTCTCATTGACAAATTCAAATAAGCATAATGAAAAATCTTTAAAAAATCATAACCAAACATGACATATCAAAATATATCGAATAACATCATAGC
>NC_051407.1:24063306-24063561 GCF_015228065.2 Penaeus monodon
TACAATTCCTTTCTCCCCCTTTTAATCCCCCTTTTTTCCCCTCCAAGGTTGAGGGAATTTTGGAAAAAAAAGCATCATGAACTATCGTTACTCAGCAGTAATAAAATGGGAAAGGATTAGCTTTCGCGTCTCTCTCGTGTTTGCTTTGTGTCTTCGGCGGCGCTCGGAGGGGATTCGCCAAGCTCTTCTGGGCTTTGGAGATCATTAACGATCAGTAGCTAGACATTTCTTGTGGATAACTGAGTAGTTAGGGAT
>NC_051407.1:24063969-24064212 GCF_015228065.2 Penaeus monodon
ATGTATGTATGCACCCACACACACACACATTTAATTTGTATTGATCGGAAATACCAAACAATTCAAACCCGGAAGATTCGTACACTTTCGTACACTGGAACTTTCCACGCTTTTTCCTTTATTTCTAAAGTCTCTTTCTGGGAATGCAACTGCGAAGCGGACGATTCCATTGCTAAAAAAAAAGGCGGAAATAAATATGAATTCAAAACGGTAAAGAAAAAAAAAGTTAAGTTAAACCATGCG
>NC_051407.1:24064810-24065261 GCF_015228065.2 Penaeus monodon
TAACAGCTTGACGAGAAGATGGCGGCTGCCGCATCACGCTTCGAGAGCCGCGAAGATGGTCACTTCATTCACTTCATTCTCACTTCATTCTCACTTCCGGGGCGGGAGAGTAGGAGGGGGTGGGGGAGGAGGGGGATAGGGATGGGTATTTGGAGGGAGAGGGGGGGGGAGAGGCAAGGGAAGGATGCTGGTTGGGGGTGGAGGGGGGTACTAAGTTAGGGGAGAAGGGGGGGAGGGGGGGAAGATGGGGCGGGAAGAAGGAAAGAATTGAGGGAGAGGAGGTGGGAGGGGGAGGGGGAGGGGAGGGGGGGGGGAGCGGGGAAACAAGGAAAGGATGCTAGTGGGGGGGGGAGGGGGTACTGAGGGGAGAAGATGGGGAGGGGGCGAAGATGGGGGGGGGGCGAAGATGGGGGCGGGAAGAAGGAAGAATTGAGGAAGAATAAGGTGGAGA
>NC_051407.1:24066028-24066255 GCF_015228065.2 Penaeus monodon
ACGAGTTTCACCAGCGCATGAACCATCATCGGATGGACACTTGCGACTCCCGTAAAAAATCACAGTTTTTTTTCTCTCTCTCTTGACGGTCTCATGACTCCAATCTGCCCAGACACGCAACGCCATTGTGTGTGCTCATAGACTGAGGGCAGCTGTGGCGTCGCTCTTTGTCAAGATTATAATTTTCCCTCTTTGGTAATCGACTGCCCATTACGTGTTATTATTAA
>NC_051407.1:24067431-24067613 GCF_015228065.2 Penaeus monodon
ATGTAATTTTCCATTGATCCTATCATATTTTCTGCCGATTCCATCGTATTCTCGAATTTCACTGTAATGCCTAATGAACGATGTCCCTATTTGGCCCCCCCCTCCCCCCACACACAAAAAAACTGTCACTCACGCATAGAAAACAGCAATGCACCTTCAAGCTACCTATTCCTCTGATTAAA
>NC_051407.1:24067692-24067776 GCF_015228065.2 Penaeus monodon
TCTCAGGTGTCATGCCAGATGAACGAGAACCTCCACGACGAACACCCATATAGGAACTACTACGGAGAAAGAAGATCGCTTTCG
>NC_051407.1:24067852-24068049 GCF_015228065.2 Penaeus monodon
TCTCAAGAGCCACAGCATGCCAGATGAACGAGAACCTCCACGAAGAGCGCCCAGGCAGGAACTATTATGGAGAAAGAAGATCGCCTTTCGAAATCTCCCGCCATTTCGGTACATCCCCGAAAACTTCCCCGTGAAAAACCTGGCGAAAGGGAAGATGGCTGGTGAGAGGCTGAAAAGGCGTTGATCTCTCTTTGAGC
>NC_051407.1:24068352-24068545 GCF_015228065.2 Penaeus monodon
TGTGGGAAGAACCAACCAGTAATTAACGAGGTGAAATTTCTTGATCCGGTTTTGCAACTGCAATAATTTCCCCCCTAAACCGGACAACCATTAAATTCACTCTAAAAAAGCTATACATAAAATCAATATAAAAATACGAGCTGGTAGCCCGCCCCGAAAAATAATGAATTTAAATAAGATTAAATTGCCAAGC
>NC_051407.1:24068579-24068725 GCF_015228065.2 Penaeus monodon
AAGTATTCAGCAAGAAATGGCAAATGATGCACAGGATTGATTGCATTATAAGGAGTTGCAAGTTTATAATTCAACTGATTCCCCGTTGACGCAATATATCTGATATTTTTTTTAACAACAGGCTAATGGATTTCCCAGTTTATTAG
>NC_051407.1:24069732-24069944 GCF_015228065.2 Penaeus monodon
GACTCCTATGAATATTTTTTCCCTGTATATGAAAAGCTTTTGCTACACGATAACTCTAGCAGTAATGATAAATAGATTACGATAATAAGGTGATAGAAAATGAAGAGAAAGATGAACTAAAGGAAAATTTAAGTCACAAGCATGTTAAACAGAGACAGTTATTAGTGAAAAGGTCGAGTAGGCAACATTCCATTCCAAGTCGGGACCTTTCT
>NC_051407.1:24069978-24070061 GCF_015228065.2 Penaeus monodon
GTTTTCAAGGTTGTGTAGCACTTTCGCCATTTCAGTGCGTTTATCTACCGTTGCTTTTCCTTTCAAAGAATTATGATGACTAG
>NC_051407.1:24070092-24070395 GCF_015228065.2 Penaeus monodon
AATGTGTGATTATTGTCTATTCTTCATGCTATGATTATTTTTCGAGTCCTGAAAATAATCTATGGTTGAATTGACTGCTAATTTTCACACGTGCGTTGGTCAGATTTACATTCTGATCTTCCTTTTGACATTATAACAACGACCCCTTGTCACAAAAAATAAAAATGTCCTAATATGCTGAACTTTCACCAATGGTGCTGATTTTCTTACACCGTCATCGAACGTTTTATATTAGGCCTATCATTTTCAGTCAATTTTTGTCTTTTTCGTTTTATTATGACTGCAAAATGAAGGGAGAGCTAC
>NC_051407.1:24071296-24071379 GCF_015228065.2 Penaeus monodon
CGGCGTTCATTGGTCATGATCAGTCTCCTCATTTAGGAAATGGGGTGGAATTTTCCCCGATATCGTTTATCATCTTGGACATT
>NC_051407.1:24071925-24072469 GCF_015228065.2 Penaeus monodon
AGGGTCAATAAGGTGATATCATTACACTTTTCTGTTCTATTGTACTGCCACATCACCTTGGATTCACCTAAAACTACGTGCACAAAACCCGCGTACTGTCCACGGAACAAACGGCCACGTATATTGAAGAATCGTGGAAATTATAACGTTTTCTTTTTCTCCTCTATTCTCCTGGCGTTGGAATTGCAATGAACAGGATTCATGAACAAAAGTCGACCTTGTTCTCCTTCTGCGTTTTAAAAATTTTCGGTAAAGTTCTTGCGAATGTCTTTAAATCAAGACGTTATTTCCAGCTTCCCATTTAGATATAGCACAATGCTTCCGTTTTTTGGTCTTCGAAAATGTCGCTTGTTCCTAGCTTTCTCTAATCACCTTTTTCATTGTATCATTATCATTTTTCTCTTGCTATTCTCTTTCGTCCGAGCGAGGTATTTAAGGACTCGGCCTTGTGAGAAAAAAAAGAAAAAGGGAGAAAGAAAAAGAGGAAAAGAACGTCAGGTTTTGAAGCTGTGGTTAAGGAAAACCGCTTAATAATGCATTTTGC
>NC_051407.1:24072644-24073127 GCF_015228065.2 Penaeus monodon
CCATAGTGAGCACATTTTCAAATATTCAGGAAACACGTCCAGGAAATAGTAATAAGTACGGATACGCGCGGGAGCAAGGTAGTTGACTCGCGCAGCAACCACACCCAAGTACCCTCTGGTCTCTCGGTCTCTGTCGAAGGTAAAAGGGACTTGCTTACACCCCCCTTAGTCTCGTGGCAATAGGAGATGGAGGAGCCATTATAATGCTATTAGCGCGAGGTCCAACCGCTTGTTAGGGGCTCTCGACACAACAATCATCACGCCACAATCGTGCGCAGGGACCGTATAGCTTCCTCTTCGCTGCGGGATTGGCCGAGGTCAAGAGGAGGCATAATTAACCCGAATAGTTGATAGACAGTGGATATGCTCCCTTGACCTCGCTTGACTCTCGCAGAGGCATGCTATTCGTTCTCCGCCGCGGCCGAACGTGGGTCCTTCCTCTCCGTCTGTCTGGTCTCTCAATGATATACGTTCCCATTGTAA
>NC_051407.1:24073180-24073753 GCF_015228065.2 Penaeus monodon
CTGTTACGCGACCCCTCTATCTCTCAGTCATATCTTCCATCCCCATTTAAGGGACGCATACACTCTGTCTCTATAAATACAAACTGCTCACTCCGCATACTCCCACACAGTAAAACCCTTTCGCAAAGGGTCCGCACATACCCCGACTTTCTACCCGACATGGTACACATTCCTTATAACTCTAGACAGAAAAAAGACACAAAAATCCGATTCCATAAGGATTTATAAAAAAAGAACTAACCGTGCAATTTCACATTTGCAAACTTATATTATCAATGTCAGTGCGACATAAACAACGTTTCCAATATTTATTTCGCATTCGTACTTTTAACCAATAAGACTCAAAAGAATGATATAAAAAAGTTTTCGTATTTTTTTCTCAAAGTGACGAATTCGAAAGCTGGCTGCCTTGCGCGCTCCGACCACTTCTTTTTTTTTTCTCTTCCGTAAAAGAAACTTATGAGGCAACATTGCTACGGGTAAGGATAGCTGTTGGTGAATTAGATTAATTATGATAAAATGGAATGTATATAAGTAGGTTTTTTTTTCTATTACAAATATTGATGTAGAGGA
>NC_051407.1:24074730-24074810 GCF_015228065.2 Penaeus monodon
TGTATCTTCTGCAGTTATATAATTATTCTTAATCTTATTTTATCTTTAAAAAGAAGGTTACTAAAATTAAATGTGATATG
>NC_051407.1:24075070-24075483 GCF_015228065.2 Penaeus monodon
AATAATATTAAAAGACCAACCCTCGATTCCAACTGACCGCATGTCAGGGCAAGTATGACATTACGAAACCTTGTCTGACCTCGCGCGCTGGGTCAACTCGCCTTGCCGGGGAAGAAAACGGAGGAATGAAGAAGAAAAACGGAAGAAAGAAAAACGGAGCGAGGAGGAAGGAAAATGGAGGAAGGAGGAAGAAAATAGAGGGAGGAGATAGAAAACGGAGACAGGAGGAAGAAAACGGAGGAAGAAGAAGAAAACGGAGATAGGAGGAAGAGAACGGAGGAAGGAGGAGGAAAACGGAGGAAGAAGGAAGAAAACGGAGGAAGAAGGAATAAAAAACGGAGGGTGGGTGAAGAAAAGGAGGAAGAAGAGGAAGGCGATGAAAGGAAAGAGTAAGAGGAGTGAAAGAATAGAGT
>NC_051407.1:24076212-24076291 GCF_015228065.2 Penaeus monodon
TTCTGCCCTCGGTCAAGGAGCTTAAACTTTCAGGAGGCGAGGAAAAACTGGAGGCGCGGAGGGTGTGGTTCGCAGCGCC
>NC_051407.1:24077187-24077813 GCF_015228065.2 Penaeus monodon
CCGAGCAGATGTTTTACGTGGGTGGCGCCCGAACTGGATTTCAGAACAGAAGGAACTTTGTGAAGGTCAAGGTCATGTCCCCCGCGACCTTGAAGGGGGAGAGGAAAAGTGAGGGACGGTAGGAAATGGGGGGAAAGGGGGAAGAAGAGGAGGAAGACAGACGAAGGAAGACAGACGAAGAGGACGGATGAAGAAAGGAGAGAGGGAAGAAAGGCAAGAACGGTAGGAAGAAATGGGGGAATATGGAAGAGAAGGAAGACAGGCAAAGGGAACACAGGAAGAAAAGGGAGATAAGGAGAAGGAGGAGGAAGAGAAGGAAGGCAGACGAAGGGGACAAAGGAAGAAAGGGGGGATAAAGAGGAGGAGGAGGAAGTGAAGGAAGGCAGACTAATGGAACGTAAGAAGAAAAGGAAAGAGAGGAAGGGGGGAAGCAAGGAGAAAGAAAATGGGAAGAAAGACAGACAAAGAGGACGTAGGAGGAAGAAAGGAAATGAAGAGAAAGGAGGACGAATGGAAGTGAGACAGACAAAGAGAACGTAAGAATCAGGAAAACAGGAAAATATGAAGCCACGGAAAGGGAATTTATAAGGAGGGAAAATTACAAAGATTAATGAAAGAGTCACAAC
>NC_051407.1:24078081-24078180 GCF_015228065.2 Penaeus monodon
ATAGAAGCTTATGATATATAAAAAAAGGAAATGTGAAATGAGGTCGTGTATCATGTTAAGTTTCCGACATGAACAATGACGAAGCTTATCGGCTATGCT
>NC_051407.1:24078468-24078817 GCF_015228065.2 Penaeus monodon
GCGATCGTGCCCACAGGCCGCCTTCCCGAGCGTGAAACGAGGCTGTTCCTCGCTTGTTAACAGACAGCTTTACGGCGCCATTTCCGGTCTCCCATCCAGGCCTCTAAAAATACACCCTCCGAAATATATACGTTATTGCCTCTGACGCGTATTAAAGCCCGTACGCAGTCTCGTAAATAACCTTTATGAACACACTTGCAAATGTGTGCGGGGCAGAAAGCACCCACGCACGCCCTCTTGTGTATGGGCGTCGCGCGAGGGTGGCGGGGCTGAGGAGCGCAGATTTTGGCTGCTCTGCTCGGGCTGCTTGAGGCGTCGCCCGCGTACTAGGTTTTCGTTCTCTTGTCTA
>NC_051407.1:24079027-24079568 GCF_015228065.2 Penaeus monodon
CCTGCTCAAAAATACAGACGTACACAGAGACAGATCGCGGAGACACACACACCTACTCATAAAATTCACGAATACGTCTTATCATCCATTCCCTGCCTTACGCACCGACCAACTCGCTTAAGAATGGAAAGAAAAACAACATAAACCTACAGACTGACACGTGATCATAAACCTTATAATCTAAAGCAAACACAAATAAAAGCACATGCAAATTGAGCTACCCGGGATCGCTTTACAAAGACGTAAAAATAAATATACTTCAGTGAACCCAAAAGTTCGTCAATTACAATTCGGAAGAAAACGGAAAAAATATGAAAGCGAGGAAGTATTTTTTTTTTTTCTCAAAAACATCTTTGCTCTTATTCGTTTCGATGAATATAAGTATTTTCTTTCATTATCCTCATTAAAAAAATAGATACAACTATCTTCAATGAGCTAATGCGTTTAAGATTCCCCGCAGTTGCATTTCTTCTGGTAAATTAATCTCTTTGAATATCAAATAGGATTATAGACCACACAAAAACAAACAGAAAATCTGATG
>NC_051407.1:24079735-24079810 GCF_015228065.2 Penaeus monodon
ATTTTTTTTTCAAGAGCTTCAGACACGGAGCAATATTGCGAATATTAAGTTCAACCTTCACCCCCCAAAAAAAGA
>NC_051407.1:24079835-24080064 GCF_015228065.2 Penaeus monodon
AAGACATCACTGAATCAGAATGTTGATTTTTAATTTAAAAAAAAATCCCGAGTGAGAAAATGACCTCGAAATGTCATGTTCTTCTGCAGTGACTTATCAGCTTTTGTGACCTACGAGATTTGATCATTTATAGCGATCATGATAACCGCTCGAGTGCTACTGATATTTTACTTATGTAACCGCAAAGAGGTAGTGTATATGGATAAAAGAATGAACACGTGGAATTTTT
>NC_051407.1:24080256-24080389 GCF_015228065.2 Penaeus monodon
TTTCTTGTTTTTACTGTTTTTAAGAATAGCTACACTAAAAAAAAAAAAATAAATGCCGGTGAAGAGGATCGCAGTCACTGTCAACGGGAAAAATATTGATGGGAACGATGAAAAAAGTCTATCCATAAATAAC
>NC_051407.1:24080803-24080899 GCF_015228065.2 Penaeus monodon
TCTATAATCACATCATCTATTTACAGACAAACATATCTCATACAGATGCACTTAATCTCGAATATATATCCCACAATGAAAGCATGACTACAGTAC
>NC_051407.1:24080926-24081223 GCF_015228065.2 Penaeus monodon
ATGAAAAGATGAAAACAACAGAAAGTAAAAAACACTGATAATCATAGCAAGGATATCTTACGCCGAGAAACTTTGTTCATATTCTCTCACCTTGCAGAGCTTGCAACTGGATCCTGTTCTGTTGCAACACTGGCACTTTGGTTTTTATTTTCGCTTTTGCTGGATGAAAACGACTGCTTGTTTGTTTGACTTGCTTTTGTGCCGTTCGCTTGCTTTCTCAATTAAGATTATGAGGGGTTTTATGCGAAGGCAGGGAGTGTGTGTGGAAACAAATATCTTTTTTCATGAGGTATATCA
>NC_051407.1:24081970-24082194 GCF_015228065.2 Penaeus monodon
ATTCTAAATCAGAAGTCCAACCTTGGCATCTGAACTGCTAGGGTCAGTGGAAACGATACACAGACAAATAAGCAGACAAACATATGTGTTATATTTATTATGCGTAATTATTTATTGATGTGTTCTGGGAATCTATGAAGAAGGTAAGATTTTATAACAACAGGACTGTGTCTAAACAAAAACGGAAATGCTTAACGAAGGGCATGTCCTTCGTATATTTACCA
>NC_051407.1:24082405-24082821 GCF_015228065.2 Penaeus monodon
GTATCCATCCCTGCATCTCGTCAACACTCAGCACTAATTAGACCAACCGCCTCTTATAAAATGTGAGAGTGAGACTAATCAACAGGCAGCCGACGCGGGCACACTGAGATTTCAACATCTGCAACATATATGGTTTGATCAACTAAGAAGACAAAAAAAAAGTGCTTCGTGTTTATCAAAAGGAATATCGCGGGGTCACTACTCCACGAGAGGCTGGTCTTTGGCAGGGGATGCTAAGGCTGGGGGACAAGGTGAGATTTCCCCTTTTGCATGCTGACGGTGTGTGTGTTGACTCGTAGATAAAGCTGTTTTGCCTCGTTCAAATGTCTGCTTCTCTTGGGCGCATGGCTGTTCGATCCTTGTTTATGGGTTGAACTTCCTATGTCTCTGTCTCTTTCATTCCTTTTCTCTGTTTA
>NC_051407.1:24082905-24083093 GCF_015228065.2 Penaeus monodon
ATTGTCAGTGAAGAAGCAGGATCCTTCGAAATGTTACCGACGGAATGTGATGAAACCTTATGTATGGTTGTTCTATGACCCAGGAACTAGTTCTTAATATTTTGAATGTGGACTGGATCCGAGTCTTTTTTCAAGTTAATGCATCCAGTGCGATCACTCATAGAAAATGGGTCTGCCGTGAAATCGAA
>NC_051407.1:24083275-24083399 GCF_015228065.2 Penaeus monodon
TCGTCCTGTGACCTCAACATGTGCGTTTCTCCCAGAACTATTAACAAGATCTACAAACCATAATAGACAGAATTTAATGATAGCAATTTTACGATATACGTAAAAAGAAAAGGGAATTGCAGTC
>NC_051407.1:24083423-24083898 GCF_015228065.2 Penaeus monodon
GAGAGAACCTGAGATAGTAACAGTTATTAAATAAACACCTAGTGCTATGATGTCAATACCAACATAGCGACTTTGACACATGCCATGTTGATTTGATTGCCCCCTTCAGTGTATAATAATTTCTCACGTGATGGAAGCCAGGTGTTATTATTAATTCAACGGAGATAAAAAAGAATGTTATGACACACCCATTCGATATGGCAGTATTACAAGACCATAATTACTGTACTAGCATTACATACAGTACTCTTGATAACAAGCCGCAAAATTATACAGTAGCTCACTTAACAGGGACTTCCTGCGGTCACATTCTCTACTGAGGCAATAAAAAGCTTTGACTCTTGGCATGAGTTAGGCCTCAAGCTGCACCTGTAATTTTACGTCTAATTTGTAAAAGGTGGGGGGGTGGCGAGGGCGAGGAGGAGGTACATGCGGTACTTTCTCTTTGCACTTGACCTTAGCTCCGCCTCCGTCT
>NC_051407.1:24084618-24084902 GCF_015228065.2 Penaeus monodon
CGAATGAACGCGCGTAGTTGCAATCCTTGACGTAATGCATCAACTCCGATCAAGGGACCCGATCAGGATGGCGGCGTGATCGCACCTGCCTCGCCTCACGTACCAGCTTTTGCAAAAACTAGCTTTCGATCCAGCGAGTGTGTGTACGCACGTGTACGGCGGCGAGAGGGATCACTGAGCATAAGGAACTGTACTCTGAATACACGGAGATTTGTTGCACTGCATGAGAGAGTGTGGTGGTTGCGATTGGGGGAGGTGTTGGTGTGTCTTTGCTTTCCTTCGAA
>NC_051407.1:24085577-24085723 GCF_015228065.2 Penaeus monodon
TAAATCGCTAAAATACCAAGCATATGTCTGGCACGAAACGACTCGAACCCACGACCACCCATCCCCCCCTCCTCTCTCCCCATACCCCCCCAACCCCTGAAAGCCTCCCACCCCAATCTTCCCCCTCCCCCAGAGAGACTGCCTTG
>NC_051407.1:24085790-24085950 GCF_015228065.2 Penaeus monodon
GGTCTAAGGTCAGATGGTCATCCTGGAAGTGAGATATTACTCGGAATGTCAAGGTCAGGGCGGTCTGTTTGGGTTGATACTGGTCATTCGGGGCGGGGGTTTGGTCACGCGTGGGTGGGGGGAGGGGGAGGGGTGGAGGGAGTAGTTGTTGGGAGAAAAA
>NC_051407.1:24086122-24086198 GCF_015228065.2 Penaeus monodon
CAAACAAACGACTATATATACTGTACACTTGCACAGTCGTCAAACAAGTACTCATTCTCTTTCCATCGTGGTATGC
>NC_051407.1:24086430-24086967 GCF_015228065.2 Penaeus monodon
TGCGAACCGCCATGCATGATAATAGGCTTAATCACTCGCCATCATCGTAATAATGTTATCCACAAAATCGTGACATGGAAAACCTATCATTATCTGAACCTTGCTTAGTATAATGCAAGAAAAAACACTTTGTGTGGATTTTAAGTACCGTCTCGAGGTTTTATAATTCATCATGGTGACTTTTAATAATAGAAAACTTATTGCATTTTGATTGCATGTGACGTATTACGGGAAATAACTGCTGCATAAATTGTCGGAATGTATATCCACGATTTTAAGACCACAAACCACATTCTTGTTTTAAACGTGGCGGTCACATGTAAAGCAATTTTCAGCTTAACACGATGGCATTTATAACGCGTAATATCTTATTTATTTTTTCTTATATATATATATTTTCAGCTTTTGCACTATAATTACAGTTGCGTTATCGAGTGGTTGTCTCGCAAGCGTACGTGGCGTATATGCTGTAATGTATAAAAGGTGATTAAAGGAATTAAAATATTTCTTGTCTACTTGCTGTTTCTTTATCGCATT
>NC_051407.1:24087600-24087713 GCF_015228065.2 Penaeus monodon
GTTGAGGCACATGATTGGCAAGTGGCATTTTGGGGGAATAACCAGCGGGTCGCACCTGCTTCCCTGCCGCTCAGTTCTACGAGTGGTCTTACCTGCGGCGCTAATCGCTTGCT
>NC_051407.1:24088370-24088553 GCF_015228065.2 Penaeus monodon
TCTCCGTGAAAGAACAATTGCAGTCCATTTCTTTGGTGGTTAGAAAGATGAACTCGAGAGTCGGCCAAACCACAGACATACGACTTTGCAATAATGTTTCAAGATTTCACCTCAACCACAGTGTGAATGTTTTAGCATTTGCGAGTGCAAAGGTTAGTGTTTACGCAAGGAACTTTTGTCTGC
>NC_051407.1:24089607-24089905 GCF_015228065.2 Penaeus monodon
CCCGCCCAAGGCACCACCGCCCAAATTGATAGAAGTGGCACTGCAGGGGTGCCATTGGTCACGTGACAGGACGTGGGTGACGAAGGAGACAAGAAACTCTCTCCCTTAAAACCAGCTATCGTAAGGATCAAAGTCTTACTCGCCGAGCATACAAACATAACCTCTACAAACCTGGGTAAGCGGCTGATGCTATATCAGGTGCTAGCTTGCGCCCAGAACTAGTTTCTAAACACCTAAAAAAAAGAAAAAAAAATCAGGTAATTTCGCAATGTGATCTTGAGGGGGTAATCGTTTCTTT
>NC_051407.1:24090321-24090454 GCF_015228065.2 Penaeus monodon
TTTTAAAGACTACTCAAGGGCATTTAAGTAGGTAAAGCTTCCATATTTAACGGTCACTTGCTTGAAGTAAAAAGAATACATTGACTAGTTTTGCCTTTCATGCAGTGCTTAGGGTTGCCACGATTTCCTGTTT
>NC_051407.1:24093783-24094223 GCF_015228065.2 Penaeus monodon
TCATTTGAATTATTACTAAATTAACTCTTTTCCTTCCACTGCTGATGCATCTACATTTTTTCTCATTCTGGCCCGCATTTTGAGGGAAAATGCGTAGATCTCGAAGTATATCTCCTGCTTCTCCAATCATCTAAAACCAGCAATATTTAAGACCGTTTGTTCATCATCAATTTATTCCACTTTTTACCTACAGGTCCCGAGACACAGGCGAAGGGCGAGGACCTGAGAAGCGTGCTGCCACCGGGCCGCTGCACCACGACGCGTCACCCCTTTTTTATCCGTGACTTTTGGCAGAGCAAGAGGCGGCGCGCGGGTGCAGGCGCCCTGACCTCCGGATGGGCCCCGCGCAAGCCTTTTCCGAAGGCTGAATTCCGCCCTTGAAAGTCCCCGGTTTCAGACTCGAGAACAGGCGGAGGGGAATTCGCTATGAGTCCCGTGCG
>NC_051407.1:24097603-24097785 GCF_015228065.2 Penaeus monodon
GCCTTACTGTATGAAGTTATGAATCATCATTTATACATTTCCTACCTGTGAAAGAACTAATATATGTGGATTAACTATCCGTTTATGTACAAGCGAAGCATAATGAGACACGGGTACATTTTTATATATACCCTATTAATGCACGTAGAAATAATAAGGATAGTAGTTTAGGGTTTAGTGAC
>NC_051407.1:24098006-24098801 GCF_015228065.2 Penaeus monodon
GAAAATATAGGTGGATAGACATATTCGGTGAGAAAGGTTCCATTTCACAATAACTCATAAAAAAAAACAATCTCTATAAAAACACATTATTCTCTTCCGGCATTCCTCTACTAGGCAAGAAAAAAGAATAATAAGGAGATACATTTAAAACATCCAAGTCATTGTGAGATATTTAGGATCTTATCATACTGGAACAAATGACAGGGCCGGCGCGGCTCTGCTCTCGCTGGTCAGGGCCATCGAATCCTCTGGAAGCAGCGCGCATCCTGGTGACGTCATTGTTCTAGAGCTGATCACGTGACCCCAGTACGTTGCTGATTTTTTTTTTTTGAGGTGGTCACGTGATCAGATGACGTCATTTTAGAGATAGTTACGTGACGTGTTGATGACGTCATTGTTTTTTTTGTGATGGTCACGTGACCTAATGGTGTTATTAGTCATTAGTCATCGTGGATCTTTTATAATTGCTTTATCCTCTTCTAAAGTATTGGTTACTGGTGATGCGATGCAAATGTTACATGAATAATGAAAACTTAGTGTGTTTAAGTTATCTGAATCATTGCCACTCTCTACGCCCTACTTATTCGGAAAAAAATCTTTCTAATGAAGCTTTGCGAAAAAGTTTATAACAAATATTACTATTAAAATGAGGCGACAACAGCTATCTACACCTTTTTAGGTGTGCGAGAAATTGGTCAGTGATATGAGAGCAGAAAACAAGGTCTATTATAAACGGTGCTGATTTTATCATTATGCTTTTATAAAGACTTTTAAAAACCTTAAGCATTATCCGAG
>NC_051407.1:24099090-24099314 GCF_015228065.2 Penaeus monodon
GATAAACTAGTGGAGAGAAAGTCTGAATAAAAAAAAGCACCCAGATCTCAGATGCACACCCAATCAATAAATCCCCGCCCCCCACCCCCCAAAAAAAAATCGAAACCATCGTATTTTCGTTGACCTCTTCCCACCGAAAACCAATTCTTTAACGTAGACACTTTTCTTTAAAATTCCCTTCGTTAAAATAAAGCCAAGTCACTATTGCTAGCTTAGACCGACTC
>NC_051407.1:24099611-24099722 GCF_015228065.2 Penaeus monodon
ATATATATATAGTTATGATAATTAATGATAATAAAATTCAACAAAAAATAATGATGAGGATTTAAATTTTCATAGTGGTAATGGAAATCATAGATAAGAAATTTAACAAGA
>NC_051407.1:24101976-24102336 GCF_015228065.2 Penaeus monodon
TAATGTTAATCGCTCTGCAGTATAACCAGCTAGCTTCAGTTGCACCAGCCGACGTTACTGCCGTTTCAATTACAGTTAAGTTGAAGCTTCGAATACAATTTGCATTAAGTTTATGCAAAGAACATGCTGTGATTATTGCAATAATTAACACTTGCTGGAATGAATAGAATGTAATTATACAACTACCGTATCATCACTAACGGCCCTTACGATGGAAATTGCTTGTCACTTGTGAAATTAGCAACATTGTGTATCTAAAGTGTCTGACGTTGAGATAATTAAATTATTACGCCCGAAATGGTATTCTAATGATTATATTATGTTGCAATATTATGTTACAATAACTGAACAGGTTTGTTA
>NC_051407.1:24102489-24103148 GCF_015228065.2 Penaeus monodon
GTGTGTATCTTTTGGATACGATATCATTATTCCAGTACCTTGCAGGAGAGAAGTTGAACATGCTACTAGTTTTAGACGCATCCGGAGCCAGTCATCTAATAGTAATACTGGTGTACTAAAACAGTGTATTTTGACCGAAGATACAATACCTATACGCAGAGCATAAGACAATATCGGAAGGTGTTTGTCAATAATATATATATTTTTGGAAGATTTACAAAGACACCATATCATTTGGTAATGTGTAGCTGGTTACAACACTACACTAACGCCGTGAAGTGTCCTTGTGCAGCAGATCGATTTTTTAAAGATTTGTTTTTGGTAAAGATTCTAATCATTCTCTGAGATTTCGAGCAATTAATCAAGACTAAAACCCTCTTGTTTATTATCATCATTATTTAATTTCTGTTCATGTATTTCTTTCCGGATCGTAGACAGGACCGATTTTTGATTCGAATCCTGTTATAGATCTGTGAATCGAGACCTTCCTGACGCTACGAGATCTACAAAAAGCTCCCGTTTGGTACTTTATTCTGCAATAACATCACGCAAAATGTGTTCGTCATCGTGAAATGTTCCGCAGCCAGAAATAATGGGCGAGTTATTACCCTTTGTTCCATCGGTTAAAAAGGGACTGTTTAGCTCTTCTTGGCGAGGAG
>NC_051407.1:24103280-24103565 GCF_015228065.2 Penaeus monodon
TCATTCGTGATTTTATATTTTAGTCTGTGCTGTTGCCTTCTTCTTAGTGAGGAGGAAACAAGATAAACATATAAAAAATAAGAAACGAAACGAAGAGAGAAAGATGGAATGATAACTCGTAACTTTATATTTTTTGCCGGTTATCCGTCCCAAAAATCCGGATAAAGGTTGGATTTAATTTGTTTCGCATCAAAATGCGTCACAGAATCTTTATTGTGTTGCTTGTCAAGTAATATGATTAAAAGAGCGGTTCTTGGGAATAGAGAGAAAAAAAGACATTCCTTG
>NC_051407.1:24103617-24103749 GCF_015228065.2 Penaeus monodon
TATATCCCAACAGATGCACTCGTTCCCTCGTGTCTTCGTCTTGTCATTTAATGATAGACCCATTTGTTCAAGGTCTAAGAATTGCTTCGCCAAGATCAAGGACATTCGGGAGCACATGTTACTCTTATATAA
>NC_051407.1:24103947-24104229 GCF_015228065.2 Penaeus monodon
CACTGAAGATCGTGCAGATTCCCTATTCCCTTTAACATTTTCCCCCAGTCTTCACCCAAGCATCCTCTCCACCCTCGAGACACAGCCACACTTTTGCGAACTTTTTGCAGCTCAGGATCAACTGGTTTGGTTTACAAGCCCGATGCGATATATGGATCGTCAAGGTCAGCTCGGCCAATGTTTTGTGCAGGTGTGGATTCGATGCAGTTTCTGTTGCGTTGTTGCGTAAGTCGACTCTTTCATCGGGATAGTTCATTTATTTACACGGAGAAATAGTGAGAA
>NC_051407.1:24104523-24105604 GCF_015228065.2 Penaeus monodon
TATACGCAAAGGCATAGAGCAGCACCAAACTTGAATTCCAGATCATCCTAACTGTCCAGAACTCTAGACGGCGCCTTCAACTATGCAACAAATCTCAATGATGCAGACGGAAGCGCAGACGATTCTGGTGACGCACTTGCCTCACGCACTCTTTTGTTGCGTAACAATATTGGGCCGTTTATCAAAGTGCAGGTGTGAGAGCTAAGTGGCAATAATGCGTCTGTGCGGTATATCTACTACCAATCTGTTTTTTTTATTGTTTATTTACAGACTTGACTTTATGGTTATTGCGTTGATTACGTGTGTGGGATTTTCAGATATTGCCTGCTTGGATGTTTCTTGAATTGTAAAATGCTTGCAAGTTGGTTTTGGTTGCATCTTGTGTCGTTATCTTGGATGAAACTCGTCTTGCTTTACAAAGAGGTATGGGTGGGAGTGAATAACTTCAGAATGCAATGTATGTTTTGGAAACTACTGAAGTATTAATGATATACCTTTCTGAATTTACTCGTTCGTTGAAATACGTTTCCAAATACCGCTAGTTTAGCCAAAACTGGCTTAATTATTCTAAACAAAATGCTAGAAGATCATTTACATGACAGTGACCAATATTACAATTACGCAAACAATAACTATTTTTGATCATGACTGTTGCATAACATAAACAGACCTGCATTTTGTACCTGACTTCCCGATGTCTCACTGGAATTTCCCATAATCTGCAGCGTGATAAGATACTCAACAGACATTGAAAACAATATAGAAGCGCCACAACCAAACGAACAAACAACACCCCCTTCCTCAAGATGTCATCCCGCACACAATTTAAGGAGGGCAGAGTGCAAGTCATTCAAAAATGTTTCAAAAATAACTTTCTGCTCATCCGATGCGCGCTCTCCCTCTCCCTCGTGGTCACGTGATTGCGTCCATTGCGTCACTCCATATCACGTGATTGTGTACACTTTGCCACTTCTGATCACGTGATTGTATTTATCATCTAAATGCCGATTAAGTGATTGTTTTCAACACCCTAGTGAATGCTTCAGTATCGACGAGGTATGCTGCAACTCAAGATCTAATT
>NC_051407.1:24107213-24107812 GCF_015228065.2 Penaeus monodon
TCGTTCTGCTGTTGTGAGCACCTAGCCTCTGCCACACCGTATTTAAAGACCTAAGATACGAAACAACATAACACATTCACAAGAATTTCCATGTTAATTAAACCTTTTAATGATCATGTTAATTAAAACGTTACTGAAAGAGAGACATACAGAGAGGATAACGAGGAGCTCAATCGTAAGCGCCGACAACCAAAGGGTATTTTAAATGGTTAAAAAAAATATATACACGGAGGTAAAAATGCGTTAACGAGTTTCCAAATCGTAGCGACCCGACCAAAAGGCTATAATTATCGCTCGTGTCCGGATCACGCTCGAGAACCAAGCGGTGATGTCAGAGGTTTGGATGCGGTTTCTGTACCTGTATGCAATGCGGATACAGGAGAGGATGGAGTGTTTGTTGCCCCTGTATTTGGTATCACCCGAGGTACCCGCCCGCCTCTGCCCGCCTTCCCTCGAGTGGGTGGGGCTTCTGAGAAAACTAGGGCAGTACTTCCTTATTTTGCTGCTTCTTTTATCCTTACTAGGCATAGTCGACGATCCTAAGAATCAAACGGTGCCATTATAATGTTTATTAGAAGATCTGAACAACATCTCTTTCC
>NC_051407.1:24107859-24108276 GCF_015228065.2 Penaeus monodon
CGGAACTAAGCGCCGAGAAAGGCCAGTATAGAAAACGGGAGCACCTGCGAGGGCGTGAAGACTGACCGTAAGTTTTCCAACCAGTTTTTGCTCCGCCTTCCCGAGCTTTTTGCGGATCTCCGGGTTGCGGGCAGCAGAAGGCGGGGCAGGGCTGACGCAGGGACGACGGCGATGCACTTGTGTTCAGCGATATACGTATATAGTCTAAGTTCATGTGTATGTTGGTGTAGAAAAGGAGGGTGAGATAGGAATATGTAATCCATGCTAGATTAGTGACACGTAGACCATATAGTAATTGTTAGAAACAATGACATTGGGAAGGAAAGAAGGTAAACGGCGCTGCCGTGCGTGACGCGGGAGAGAAGACTGGAATATTTGGGAGTTTGGCCGATTTCTCGCTACTGACCAAACCCCTTA
>NC_051407.1:24108966-24109366 GCF_015228065.2 Penaeus monodon
GCGATGAACAAGTGACGTAAACAGTCTAGTAAATCGTACTGTTGCTGTCACACTGATAGGTAAACGATTTCTTTTTAAAAGAATTAACAGGTTCTTTCGAGTTGACTTAACGGTTAATGTTGGAAGCTATGCGATAAACATAATACAAAACGACCTTTTTTGGTATTTTCAGTTATGGACAAATGCACAAATATCAGTCATCGTGCACACGTACGTTAAGTGTTCACAGATACGCTTGTCATGTACGATATTGGTGAGCAATAACAGATATGCAGGGAGAATTTCCGAGTAATATAATGTTTTTTCTTAGAATATCATTTATCTTACCTTAGATTCTTTCCTGACGAATAAGTCTCATTACTCTTGACTTTTATCAGATTACCTTTATTTAGTTACTTAG
>NC_051407.1:24109771-24110067 GCF_015228065.2 Penaeus monodon
ATGTACACGCAAGGCAATGGCAAGCAAACTAGATATAAATGACTACAAATTACTGCAAAAGTAAGACACGGACAAACGAGAACGAATATCATTTGTAGTAACGATCTCCCGAAAATATAAGATACAAACGCACACGCGTGAAGGTTAAACAGAATTGGGTGTGGTGAATCTCTCTCCTTATCTCTGCTTCATCCGTTTACGTAAGAGGATGGAGAGAGAAAAAAAAGGAGATGAGACGAGATGAGAAGAGATTTCGAAACTTGTTAACGGAAGTCACTGGGGAAGCAAACGAATGC
>NC_051407.1:24110093-24110275 GCF_015228065.2 Penaeus monodon
CAGAATAGGAGAATAGTAAATTTCATATCAGAAGCCGAGTGAATGGACAAAAATACACGAAATTGTTACAGAAAAGATGATGCAATAAAAAGAGGAACAGAGGAAAGAAAGGCAGTAGAAAAAAAAGAAAGTCAAACAGGAAAGTAAGTGAATAGGATGAGGAACACGGAATAATATTGACC
>NC_051407.1:24110393-24110547 GCF_015228065.2 Penaeus monodon
GTTACCCACTAAGGAGCAAAATACATAAACATATCGTCTTCGCAGGTAATAAGAAAATAAATAAAATGACACATGACTGCAAAAATGTAGACAAGAAAGCAAATGTCATAATTTTTTTTTACAAAAGTAATAGAATAGAATAAAGTGGAAACCC
>NC_051407.1:24111316-24112537 GCF_015228065.2 Penaeus monodon
GACGTCTACATTGTCAGAAAAAAGTAAAATTGAGCAAAAATAATAATAAGAGGAAAAGTCACAGAGAAAACGAGACCGCGATATTCCTTTTACAGACGAGTGAACATGGCTCTGTCTCTGCGCTCTCTGTGGTGATCGAAAGGCCAAAGCAGCGCAGTGAAAGTGCCTTTGTCTGATTCAGTAAATGACTTCTAGTAACTGCAGGTTATCGTAAGATAAAAATGTGGATTCGTGCAGTGAGAATATGTACAATAAGAATTATGTAGGGATTGGCAAGAAATCACGTATTGGAAGTGTAATCGTTGTTGATAATGACGATGCATATATCTTATTCACAATTATATTTCTATTGATGATTGTTTATACATAAAGGACAATGGTTAAAGATCATATTCGAACACGGAATTGTCTTCAAGAATTATGAAAATGGTTTGAAAGAAAAGGGGAGATAAAACCATGGATAAAAAAAAATAATGAGAATGTATAGAGAAAAATCGGTCATTTAAGATAGCTTTCAGGAAAAAAAGAGTTAGATGATGAAATAATTATTTAAGGCAGAGACATGACCATACAGATGTGAATACATAATGCTTTAGATAATGGAAAACGCCACGTCAGATAGAAAAAAAGGTTTGTATATGCAAAGGTGTTATAAAGATTGATAAGATATTTAAGGTAGATGTGAAGTCGTAGATTTGAAAGTAGATGAAATAATTGAATTGGGAGAGGCAGGGATGGGGACCTAGATGGAAGATGGAGGAAGGAAGGGAGAAGAGAGATGGGAGGGAAGGATGATGAGTGGAAAGATGAATTATGGGGGGATAAAGGAGGGAAAATGAAAGATGCAAGGGAAGGATGGAAGACAGAGAATGGAGAAGAAAGGATGAGAGAGTGGAAGGGAAGGATAGAAGAATGAGTAATGGGGGAGATAGAGAAAAGAAAATGAAGCATGCAAGTAGACGATGGAAGGTGGAGAATGGAGAAGAAAGAAGGAGAGAGTGGAAGGGAAGGAAGGCTGTGTAACGGGGGATAAAGAAGTGATAATGAAGGATGTAAGTGGAGGATAGAAGAAGGAGAATGGAGGGTGGAGGAGAAAAGATGAGAACTGAAGTAGAGTGGAGGAAGATTAAAGGATAGAAAGAAAGAGATGTAGGAGGAAGGGATGATGATGGATGGAAAATAGAGATCAGAGAAGGAAGTATTAACATGAAGGATGAAAAT
>NC_051407.1:24112582-24114042 GCF_015228065.2 Penaeus monodon
AAAATAGATAATGGAACGTAGAGACGTTGGGGGATGAAGACGGGAGACAAGAGAATGGAAATTAAAGGATGAAAGATGAAAGAAGAAGAAGAAAAGAAAATAAATAAAAACTAGAGAAAAGAAAGCGAAGGAACGATGATAAATGGAGAATAAAGGAGAGAGGTTAAAGGATAGAGTCAGAAATATTTGTGGTTAAGGTGGAAAAAAGAATAATGAAGGAAATATAAAGAATGAAGAAAAAAGGAAATGTGAAGAATGGAGAAAGAGGGAGATATAAAGAATGGAAAAGGATAGAAATATGAAGAATGAAGAATGAGGGAAATAGGAAGAACTGAGAAAGAAAGAAATGGAGAATGGAACAGAAGGGAATATGGAGAATGGAGAAGGAAGGAAATACAAAGAAAAGAGAGTTTAAAAATTGTAGAACGTAGAATGAAGAAAATAGGAAGAACGAAAAATGAAAGAAAGATAAAGAAAAGAAAACGAAAGAAAAATGAAAAACGGAGAATGAAGGAAAGGCGACGAATGAAAAAAAAAATGTAAATATGAAAAATGGAAAATAGAAAAGGGAACATGAAGAACGGTAGAATCAAGAAAACACGATAAAGGGGAAAACGAGGGAAATATAAAGAATGAAAGAAACACGAAGAACGGAGAATAAAGGAAAGACGAAAAATGGAAGAAACGGAGAACGAAGAACAGAAAATAAACGAGGGAACAGAGGTAATAACGAACTAGTAGGCAGGAGAGCAAACGCCATATCCTGGTCTGCTTTCCTCTCGAGTCAAGGTTGTTGCATGAGGATCCTGCAGATCAATCAGTCTTTTGTATTCTCTCTTA
Source organism: Penaeus monodon (assembly GCF_015228065.2). NCBI lineage: Eukaryota > Metazoa > Arthropoda > Malacostraca > Decapoda > Penaeidae > Penaeus > Penaeus monodon. The sequence continues at coordinate 24,113,423 of NC_051407.1, forward strand.
ATTCCACTTCCTCCCTTCTATTCAGCCAAGGGGAGGAACGTGGGAAGATGGAGAGGAAGGAGGACAGGGAAGTGGAAAGATTTGATAAAGAGGGAGACACGAAGGAGGAGAGGAGGTGGGTGGTGTGAGAATTGTTTTTTTTTGTTTTGTTTTTTTGTTTTTGCTTGATTGTTGGATATGTTGTTTATGTGTTTGTTTATTTGTTTATTGATTCGTTGGTTTGGTTTGTCTCTGTGTTTATTTTGTTCGTTTTGAGTGACTGTGCTATGGGATATATGATTATTGGAATAATTTCCTTTGCAATGCTATTTTTTTGCCATTTATAGCACGATTGATTATTAATATGTCGGTTAAATTTCTTTTCTTTCTTTTTTTAAAAATCTCACTGTGACCTTTAGTATCATTATCATCTCAATAATCTTTGGTATTGCTGGTACTGATATCATTACCGTTTTCCTTTGTCGTCTGATCATGAATTATTTTTTCGCTTTCTCAAAATCTTCCTTATTATCCAGCCATTAGAATTCCGGCAACACTGCGTCATTGTTGCCAACGTGCTCTGCTTTCCCATCGTTGCCAGCGAAGGAATTCTAGCAAGAGAACCTCGGCGCTGGAGGTAC
>NC_051407.1:24114336-24114807 GCF_015228065.2 Penaeus monodon
AAAGGAATAGAGAGGTTGGAAAATAAATAGTAGATAGACTGCAAGGAAAGAGAATAAATAAATAAATAGTAGATAGACTGCAAGGAAAGAAAGGGGTTAGAATGGGGAAAAAAGGAGGGGATAGGAGAGGGAGGAGAAGGGGAGAAGAAGAAGAGGAGGGAGGAGAGGAAGGGAAGAAGAGGAGGAAGGGAGGGGAAGGGAAAGGAATAGAGAAGGGGGAAAATAAATATAGATAGACTGCAAGGAAAGAAAGGGGTAGAATGGGAAAAAAGGAGGGGATAGGAGAGGGAGGAGAAGGGGAGGAAGAAGAGGAGGGAGGAGAGGAAGGGAAGAGGAGAAGGAAGGAGGGATGTTGTTCCCAAGGCCAGGGTTACGGTGCCATCTCGGCTCCTCTCGTGGTATCAACTTGGCACTCCATCCTTTACCATACCTCAGACGAAAACGGGGGTTGGAAAGCAATGAATATAACTC
>NC_051407.1:24114833-24115660 GCF_015228065.2 Penaeus monodon
GCTAGCATTAAGCGTCCTTTGGGTGTCATCAGTCACCGCCTCTTACACTTTTCATGGTCAAGGTGAAGCGACTCCACCAGCCTTCCTTCAAGAGAGAAAAAAAATCTTTCTCTAACGCTAAAAAAGTCTTCAATCGAACAATCCATCATACTTATACATCGGCTTTTAAAGACGGTTTTTAATGTAGTCATGGGGAACTTCGTAGAAAAAAATAAGAAAAAAAAGAGCGCGGCCTCTCGGTGGCAATTTTGGAACCGTGGTCGCTGTTGCCAACGCGGGGAATCCCCTAATTCTTCGCCAGCAACAAGGTTTGCAGGTGGAATTGCAACCGCGGTGCTTTGCACAGGATAAGATTGCAGATTGCATTCAGTCTTCCAGTGTAATCATGAACTAATTGTGGGATTCTGAAGATGAATGCTAGGTTATCCATCAACCGGATGGATAATCATAATGATTCAGTCTTTGTCATACTCTTCATCAAATGAAAAATAAACATTGTTTTAACGGTCCACATCAGGAAATTTAGAAAATAATTTGGTCCAGAAGTAGAAAAAAAAGTCCTGCATTCCAAAAAAAAAAACCAAAAATCATAAAGATTACATCACCATCACATTAATTCTGTTGACGTTTTTCCTTTGCAAGAGACCACAGCTGACCGGAGCGACCACGACGCAGAAACATGACTTCCATGACTGGCCAGGCACGCAACGGCTCAAAAAACTCGTGTTGACAATACGGTCCGCTGCTTATCGTGTTTTTTCTCGGTTGGTAATACAATGGAAAGGGTATTTCATTCAGTTATAAAGAGATAAAAATGTTGGTATTTT
>NC_051407.1:24115877-24116222 GCF_015228065.2 Penaeus monodon
CTGCCAGGATGAGAATGTGCATACGTAAAACCCAAACGGATATATATGGAAAGCAAACCTGACTTGCAAATTCGCGAAAGACATAACTGGCAAGAACATTAACATCAAATTATGAAAAGATTTAAGCCCATTTGAGACAAAAATAAATCAAATCTAACTTGATGTGCGCTTTGAACTTACAAATAAAACGCGGCAATTTGATTAACTGTATGATTTAAATAGACTTTCATGATTAAAAATATGTAAAATCTAGTGTTAAGCATGTTCGTCAGATAGACTTTATATGTGGGAATGTGTGGCATGTCAAAATTCATTTATTTCTGAAGAAAGAACAAATATCAATGA
>NC_051407.1:24116503-24116752 GCF_015228065.2 Penaeus monodon
CAGAAATTCTCTCACCCGAAATTCCTGCGAAGGCGGCCAGAAAAACAAAGTCATTTTCCGAATCCTTGTGGAAATGCAGGCATCCTCGAGAGTATTTTCAGAAGAAGGGCATCAAAGTTCTAATAAGGAAAGACTGCCTTGCAAGATAGAATTGGATCTTAAGTGATATGCTTTTCGGAAGATCAAACACGAACGTCTGTCTGTACGGATTTGGAAACCACGCATGAAAGTAAACAAAATTTGCGTGAA
>NC_051407.1:24116938-24117011 GCF_015228065.2 Penaeus monodon
CGTTATTTGTTGTTAGAATTACACGCAAAAATACCATAAACTGTATGTCGAAGTATAAATGTGTATACAAAAA
>NC_051407.1:24117355-24117996 GCF_015228065.2 Penaeus monodon
TTCTTGTGCAGATTCGAAATGCTGTACACAGACCAGAAGAGAATATGTTTGTACTCAATGCAGTTGCTGAGATATGTTTTGCATAAGAATCGTAACATGCTAATTATTTATCATCTTCTTCCTCGTTTTGATTTTATTCGCTTCCTACTATTTCTTCGTTTTCCTCTTTCTCCTCCTCCTTTTCTTCTTCCACTTCTTTTCCCTCGTTATCTTGACTTTTTCCTCTGCTTGGTCACCTCGTTTTTTTTTCTTCTACTTCTCTTCTCCTTTATCATTTTCTCCTTTCACATCTCCTTCCTGTTATACTTATATCTTGTCCAAGTTTTTCAATTATTTCTTGTTCTTTTTTCTTATTATTTTTTCCTTTTATATTCTTTATCATTTTTTTTTTTATTTCTTACCCTGTTACCAGTTTTATTTACTTTAGGTTTCTTGTCATCGAGAGAAAAAGAAAACGTTGTTCATTACACTACATTTATATTATGTTAATTTCCCGATTGAGTTTTCTATAACATGGTAGATAGAAACTCTCGTTGTTTAGAAAGACTCCATTTTATTTTCCGTTTTAATAGTAGTGGGTATCGTAACTTTTTTTATTTTCGTTCACTCTGTGTGTCTGTTTCTATCTGTATGTATATATG
>NC_051407.1:24118106-24118943 GCF_015228065.2 Penaeus monodon
ACTCCGTGCGTCCCTCTTCCATCACATATTCCCCCTAATTTACTCACTGTCTGTCGCGTGTATTTTTCTCACCTGTCGTGAGAGTGGCTGATTATAGCATCGTTATCAGCGATTCCCCCTTGCTCACCTTACTGGATTGCTTGCTATGGTTCATTCGCTCTCTTTCTTTTTGTCTTGTTTTTTCTTGGGTTATTCTTCCTTTTTTCATTTCTCATCTAAGAGGATCCAGGATTTTACAATTAATTTAATCCAACTAAGGGAATGCTTAACCAGTTTCAGCGAGCCTTTCTTGCCTTCACGCTGTGCTCCCGTTGGCTGTGCAATACTTTATCTTTTTTAATTACATGTTTTTCCGATTTTTTTATCTATTTATATCCGTGAATCAAATATTGCATTTAGTGACTATAATGATATGGTTAGGTTTTTAATGCGTTAAATTTTTTGGATTTTCTTTCTTCATATTTCTTTCTTTTTATATCTTTCCTCATTTCCAGATTCAAACTTGCTACTCGCTTCAGGGATAAAACCAATTGCATGATGAGGCCTTTCAACATTATATTTTTTTGATTTTTTAAGGGTATTTTGATGCATATATTTTTCTTATTATATTAATTTAATTTCAATGAATAAAAAAAAATTTTCTTCTTTCAGCGAGCCTTTCTTGACCTTCACGCTTGTGCATCCCGTTGGGTGTGCAATATCTTTATCTTTTTTAATATAACATGTTTTCCAGATTTTTTATTTATCTATTTATACCGTAAATAAATATTGCGACTTTTAGTGAATTAAATAGAATATGGTTAGGTTTTTAATGCTTTAAAATTTGAATTAATGAGA
>NC_051407.1:24118990-24119125 GCF_015228065.2 Penaeus monodon
TCCTCTGCTTTCCTCATATTCAAACTGTTGCTACTCGCTTCGGGGATAAAACCTGATTGCATGAGTCGAGGCCTTTGCAACAATTCAAAATATTCTTTTATGACTTTTTTCAAAGGTTTAGTTTCGTGCGATGTA
>NC_051407.1:24119156-24121005 GCF_015228065.2 Penaeus monodon
CTTTGAATTTTCAATCGACGAAAAAAAAATTTCTCTTTCTTTCTTTCTTTTTCCATGTTTACCATTCGGCTCTTTATTTACATTTATCCTTCACTGATTTATTCTCTCTGTGGTTATTCAATTCTTCATTCATATATATTCTATTTTTTTTTCTATTATCCATGCGTGTTTCCTATTCTAAATATATTTCTTTTTTTTCATCTTTATTTCCAGTCATTCGTGTTTCACTTCAGTTCATCTGTTCTTTATACGAGGCTTCAGTTCTTCATTTTATACACGGATCATCAGATTTTTCAGTTTTCCTTTATTCATCCTCAGTTTTTCATTCATTATTAGTTATTCAGTCATTCATTAAATAGGCTACGAGGACGTTCAATTCTTTCTATTTACGGTTTTACTTCTTCATACTCATCTTAATTCTTCATTCTGAATATTCTTCATTCTGCATTCTCAATTCCTACACTGCAATCTGTTACCCTTCATTCTTGATCCTAGTCTTCATTCCTAGATCTTCATTCCAATATTCATCCAAATCTACCTGCATTTTAAATCTCGCCATTCCTTCATTTCGTCATTCCTGCAGTACAGTTCTTCCACCTTCTCATTCGTTTCCAATTCTTTTCCCTGATCCAATTCCCCTTCCTGAATCCAATTCTATTTCCTAATCACATTCTTTCATTCCTGAATCCAATCTCCTTCTAATCCAAATCATCTATTCCTTATGCCTTCCATTCCTGAATCCAATTCTTCATTCCTGAATCCAAATCTTCATTCCTGAATCCAATTCTTCATTCCTGAATCCAATTCTTCATTCCTGAATCCAATTCTCCATTCCTGAATCCAAATCTTCATTCCTGAATCCGATTCTCCATTCCTGAATCCAAATCTTCATTCCTGAATCCCGCTCTTCACTCTCCACACAGATCTCCCCACAACACGCGAACCCATACAAAGGAGAAGCGTTCTTCAACAAAGCATGGGAAAGAGGGTGGCCATGACCCTTCCCTTAGCCACACCTTTCGACCTTTTTAATATTACATTTTTCAACACTGCAACGTTTCTTTTCGTGGGTTTCCTATAAAAAAAAATATTTTATTTGATGTCGATATTTAGTTTTTATGAAGAAAGTATTGGCTGCTCTTTGTTTAATCTATGCTATATAAATGTTATGTTTTCTTTGGTGTCATATTACCGGCGAGTTTCAATTGGATAAGACTCGCTTATATTATTAAATACCTGTTATTATCTACTTCGAAATTACAAATAGAATCTGGTTTCCTTTTTGTGGGGCTGAAATAGGAATTATATTTGTGGGATGCGTGGCTAACTTTTAATTATTGTTTGGTTAATAGTTTTGCTTAGAATCGCTTTTTTTTATAATAATCATGCCGGGTAATTTTCCCCGTGATATATAATGCTAATTATAATATACTCTTGTCATTGACCTTATTTTTTTTATATAAGCTGTAACTGTTTTATAAAATAAATAACTACTTTCTTGAAACCGTACGTATATTAGACCAACATGAACTTTATTATCATTTGTATATGGCTGATAGAAAGTATTATTATTAATCAATTAGATAAGTTAATATTCAAATGTCAAAAAAAAGGATAATGCCCCTTTCATTCCCCGAAATAAAACTCACCAGCAAAATTAAACAACGCAATTAACATAAACACTAATTCACAAAAGAAAATGATCTTAATCGCGATACTAAAAAAAAACTCGAAAATGAATGGATAATAACAGCATTCATAATTGTTCATGCTACTTTTTTTTTCTCCTTTCATAAGCAGAGGCTCAGTTTCACCTCAAGACAAACTGCTCAGGTCGAATCGGCTGGCG
>NC_051407.1:24121043-24121135 GCF_015228065.2 Penaeus monodon
AGCCAGCGTTCAGGTTTGATTTGCGGTCGTGACCGGACGCCGATTTATTTCATTAGGGCTTTTTCTCTTTAACGTTTGACCTTTGCTTTAAT
>NC_051407.1:24124103-24124436 GCF_015228065.2 Penaeus monodon
GGAATCCACTCGATATGTAAACCGTACATCTCATGAGGTGGCAAAGGTTGTAAACAAACACCTAAACACTTGCTTCCTGACCTCAGCGCCCTTGGTGGGAACGGAGGTCGTGTCGGCGGCCATGTCAGCTGATTGCCCTCATCGCTCTCCAGCCGGCGATTATCCACACTTAAAGGGTGAAATAGGATCTTTTTATAGCTTTATGGCCCTGGGATAATTTTGTTTTAAGTGCGTTTTAACTCTCCCAAGAACTGATATTGAGCTTAGGGAGGATGGGGTTTGTTGCGTGTTAATAATGGCTTGTGTTTGGGTGTTGATTTATAAGAGGGGCTA
>NC_051407.1:24124843-24125474 GCF_015228065.2 Penaeus monodon
GTTTGAAATGGATTGCAACACAGAGTTAAATAAATAGATAGTTAACGGATTACAGACACGCAATAAAGTCATCATTTAAATTAATTAAATGGTATATAGGCAAGTCGTGCTTTGTTTATTTTCCTGATTTGTTTGTTTGGATTGTAATTCTTTCCTCTGTTCATTTTACGAATTTACATTTTGTTTTCTATAACATACCTTTACCCTATTTTCTTCAGTTTTCATTACTGTATTTCTTAAAACCATAATCCTATTTTCACACGTAAAGGCAAACACAAACATGCACATTTTACACAAGCAAAATCTCTCTACAGCCGGCACCCCCTATATATCTAATCACAATACTTCGTTCACTATTTCCGCACTTATAACTTTCACTTTTTGGTTGTTATCGTTTCCTTGCAGTTGCTGTGCCATAGAAGACAACCCTTATCCGCACAACACGATTTTCCACTCTTTATTTATCAGTAAACAAGTAGTTCTCCAGTTTATCGCAAGGTTGTCGTCATAGAACTTTCATATTAATAATTTTCGGTGTTTCAAGAAGGACCTTGTATGTTATTCATTATTTTGTTTATCACTATTCTTTGGCTTGATTATTAGGAGAATTATGATGACGCTGAGAGGGATT
>NC_051407.1:24125508-24125582 GCF_015228065.2 Penaeus monodon
GTCTAGTGAGGAAGGAGGATACATCTTGACCCACAATTATAGAGAGAAGGGTGGAGGAGAAAGAGATGAAGGGG
>NC_051407.1:24125654-24125724 GCF_015228065.2 Penaeus monodon
TTTTGCATCATAAAATCATGGAAATGAAAATCAAGAACTGTTATTGCAATATCTTAAAGGAAATTACAGC
>NC_051407.1:24127595-24127807 GCF_015228065.2 Penaeus monodon
TTGTAACGTCTTCGATTCAGCACATCTAGACTCCTGGTGTTGCGCAAATTCGTGACTCAGCTGCTTTATCTGCTTCTCCATTCAAAGGCAGCCAAACCAGGACCTGCACCGGCTGCCGCTGAGACAATAGGCAGGCCGGTTTGTATCTGGCTGTTTGTATGAGAGATGGGACAGGGTGAAGACCCTTGGGAAATTATAGAATGGCTTTGGTT
>NC_051407.1:24131173-24132743 GCF_015228065.2 Penaeus monodon
ATTATATAGACTTGCACAGTGAACAACCATCTCTGTGTTTGTGTCCGTGTAAAATTGTGAATATAAATTCACGTAATGCGGAAGAGAAAGAGAGAAAAATGGGGTGTGATTGAGGGGGGGGGTAAACATAAAAAACCTCCCTCAGTTGCATATGCAATTTCAAAGCAAGAGCAGAAGAAACTCTGAACCGAAGCCCGAGGGAATGCCTCCGAACGCCGTCTCCGGGCCAAGCCTCACACGACATCTTCCAGTCGTGTTGCAAATGTTGCATGGCTCGCGTTTCCCTGTAGGATGGCCTTGTAACGATGCAAGTGGAAGGGAGGAGGAGAGGAGGAAGTGGCGTCACGTGGAGTGATGAGAGTTATTGCAATGGAGGAGAGGGGGGGGCGGCGTCACGTGGTGTGATGTCAGTTATTGGTTGCATGTGCCGCTTATTTCCAGGGGCAAGTGGACAGTGACTTTGCGTTTTTTCTTGCTGTTCCCATGCAGTCCCCCAGGAGGTCGTCCGGTTCGTGGTGCAGTGACCCCTTCTTCTTCCTAGGTGGTTGTCAAGTGACCTGGGGTTATTCCGGGGGGTTATCACATGACCCAAGGCCATTCCGGGTGGTTATCACATGACCTGTGGCAATTCGGGGTGGTTATCACATGACCTGAGGCCATTCCGGGTGGTTATCACATGACCTGTGGCAATTCGGGGTGGTTATCACATGACCTGTGGCAATTCGGGGTGGTTATCACATGACCTGGGGCCATTCCGGGTGTCTATCAAGTGAGCTGAGGCTATTCTGGGTGGTTATTAATTGACCTGGAGGTATTCAGAGTGACTGTCACGTGACACAGTCTTCTTTCAGGTGACGATAATAGCTCGTGGGGTTCCTCCTGTAATTATAGAATTAAATGACGTTATCCAAAGTCAGAAGTATTCACCCTTATTTACTTACCTCTCACTTGGTTATGCTTTAAAGAGATTACAACATGCCACCAGTTTTCTGCAATATACATAAAAGTAAATTCTGTAAAATGGTGCAGAAACTTAAAATGCCATGACATGAATATCGTTGTAAAATGGTGCAGAAACTTTTAAAATGACATGACATGAAATTCGTTGAAGTGACTAAATACCCTTCATGATGCTTAGCAAAAATGATTTACTCGTATAAATCATAAAATCTCACTTTTCACATCACAGAAACAAATTTTGGTCCTACAAGCCATTATCTGGGAGGTCTGTTCCCAATGACCCGATTCCGCTTGCCTATTACACGAAAAAAGTCAGATATGCATTATAAACCTTTAATCACACTCACTATAACCGACCGTGATGGAAGAGCGTCACCGGCAGAGGCGCAGCATCCGGGAATTCCTCTGATTCCAAGCCTGATACGGGGAATTTCGTTCTCGATTCTCATGTTGGCACGAAAGAGGGTTGGGGGGGGGGGGGAAATGATATCAATTTCGCCCTCGGCGTGCGCATTAAAATGGTTCCTTATTGCGTTTATTATATCTTTATATCCACGTGTCGCGCGAAGAGGAAGAAAACGAAGAAATGTAGAGAGAATAAGATATACAT
>NC_051407.1:24132948-24133268 GCF_015228065.2 Penaeus monodon
CAGAGCCAGAGATTCTGTCTCGCACCCACACACCAACAAACAAACATACACCTCCTACCTCCCTCCCTCCCTCCCTCCCCTTCCCCCCTACACACACAACCCCGCATTTCCGCCCACCGTAACAATAGCCCACAAAACGAAAACTCCGGAGCCTCAGTGTCTAGGTCGTGAGAGAACCAAGAGCCATAGAACCGTGATGAGAGACCCCGGCAGGCGTGACGGAAGGCCAAGGCGAAGGCGTTTCGGGTTTGTGAGGTTCCAACTCGCGGCGGAGATTCGAAGCAGCTTCGAACGCGACCGAGAACTGAATATTTCGAGTC
>NC_051407.1:24133287-24133574 GCF_015228065.2 Penaeus monodon
GAATGGTGTCAAGGTTTGTTTTGGTTTGACTTGGAGGTTGTTTATTTATTTTTCTTTTATTAAGTTATCTGCTTTATGTTTTTTTTTGCGTTTTTATTTGTTTATATGTTTTATATTCATTTATTTGCTTCTTCGTCTATTTCATATTGATTAATTCATTTATATGTTTATTCATATATCTATGAACTGTTTATACTAATCGATAAATTTATTTCATTTGTTTTTCTTCTTATTATTTTTCGATGTTTTATTATCTCTGTTTGTTCGTATGGCTATTTCTTTTCTAT
>NC_051407.1:24133820-24133981 GCF_015228065.2 Penaeus monodon
TGTACATTTTGATAAGATTATTCTTATCAGATTAGCGCATCGATCTTAGATAAGACCGGAAGTGAAGGTGAAGGTGGAATCCATCTGATATAACAGTTTGTGAATTCTGTAGATTAGTTGTCAATAAAGTTATATTAAAAGTCCTTACTGTTTGCACATAA
>NC_051407.1:24134234-24134387 GCF_015228065.2 Penaeus monodon
GCTGCATTTCTTCCATACGCAATTACATCTCTTTCATATGGAAATATTTTGCATACAGAAACAATTATGCATCTGATTCGCTATTCATAAATATTTCAAGTACTTCATATTTTTGCGTACGTCAAATTACCACAGTCACCCCCCATTCTCCCT
>NC_051407.1:24134472-24134790 GCF_015228065.2 Penaeus monodon
GGCTGTCCGCCTCTTTCCTTCTTTCTGCCTCTCTAGTTCTTCCTCCATCTTATAGCCCCTTCTCCCTCCCTCCTTCTCTTCCTCTTAAGTGCCTCCTCTCCCTTCTCTCCCTTCCTCTTTCTCCCATTCTCTTTCTCCCTCACCCATAACCCCGCTTAAGAAAGAAAACGCATAGCAACAGAAAACGGAAAACCACAAGACACTCGGGAGTACTAACTATAAGAATTGTTCACGTGTCCTCTTTTGAGCCTGAGGCAACATCCTTCTCGAAATCCGGCTGGTTGTCACGCATGCGCCTCCGCTGGTCGCGTGAGGAGG
>NC_051407.1:24135553-24135999 GCF_015228065.2 Penaeus monodon
CGGCAGGATTGGTCCAGGATCCTTGACTAGGAGGAGAGGTGGAGAGGAGAAGGGGAGATACCAATGGGCAGAGGAGGAGAGGAGAAGAGAGGGAGAGAGACCGAGAGGGAGAGGAGAAGAGAGAGGGAGATACCAATGGGCAGAGGAGGAGAGGAGAAGAGAGGGAGAGAGACCGAGAGGGAGAGGAGAAGAGAGAGGGAGATACCAATGGGCAGAGGAGGAGAGGAGAAGAGAGGGAGAGAGACCGAGAGGGAGAGGAGAAGAGAGAGGGAGATACCAATGGGCAGAGGAGGAGAGGAGAAGAGAGGGAGAGAGACCGAGAGGGAGAGGAGAAGAGAGGGGGAGATACCAATGGGGAGAGGGGGAGAGACCAAGGGGGACAGGAGGAGACCAGAAGGGGAGAGGGAGAGAGACCAGGAAAATATAAGGTTCCGAGTGATGAAAAC
>NC_051407.1:24136018-24136113 GCF_015228065.2 Penaeus monodon
AAACGCGTTGCTATCTGTTGATGTACGAGTATTATAATCTTCCATTCGCCCTCACTGATGCCGGGAAAGACCACAGAGGAATGCAGATCCAGGAT
>NC_051407.1:24136137-24136353 GCF_015228065.2 Penaeus monodon
TGCAGTAAGAGTTTCCGCGCGGAGCAGAAACGTCAACAGGGAGGGGGAGGGGGGGGTTAAAATCTCCCCCAAACCCGCCCGCAATATGGATTCGATTTCCCGATGATATCTTAACTATTGACGTGTTTGTTGGTCACTGGATAGTTCCAGTTCCCCCCCCCCCCAGTGCCCATGCTTCGAGATCTGCAACCCGTATCAAAGAGGTATCTTTAACAA
>NC_051407.1:24136591-24136887 GCF_015228065.2 Penaeus monodon
ATTATCCCCGTCCCCGCCAGCCGTGGGTGCAGCTGCGGCCCTCATCCGGCGCACACGTTTTGCCTCGTGGTCCCGGCGTGGCTTAGCTCCGTCTTGCCACTGCTCTTGAGTCGTCGCCCCCCCCCCCCCGGCTCGCCCTCGCATTGCATCTTCCTCGGAGGCTGAAGGAGACTGCACAGATGCCGTTCCTCCCGCTCTCAGGGCCGGATAAGACGGTTGCCGGATAAGACGAGATGAGTTCTTTTATGCTCACTACACGTAAATCTTGAGGATTGTTTTCTGAAAAATGAGGTACA
>NC_051407.1:24136921-24137003 GCF_015228065.2 Penaeus monodon
GATATGTATTTATTTGGAATGACGGATATACCATTTACACAATTTTTGAATAAGAAATATATCTACCACGAAGGATTTCTTA
>NC_051407.1:24137048-24137246 GCF_015228065.2 Penaeus monodon
AGTTAAACGTATGATGCAATCTCGATACACCTCCAAAAAATGCATATATTTATCTAAATTGAAGGAACTTTTATATTTCGAGCAAGAGCTTACACGGGAGAACCGGACGGCGAGCGAGATCTTCCTGATGGTGTGTTCTGGGCACGTGTGGTACCCATGACCTCCCTCGTGCATCTTTTTAAAGCATGTTCAGGCAAG
>NC_051407.1:24137274-24137587 GCF_015228065.2 Penaeus monodon
GCTGTGTTATATTATCTGCTTAACTGCACTTTCATTTTCTATAGCTCTTCCCTTCATGGTTTGAGGATAGATGTTTGTATCTTGGTTTGCGAGATAATTGAAATGAATCGAGAACGGGATGAGAAAGAGGTTGGGCTTGTTATGTGTGCTGTATATAGTCTTCATATTTTTTGCGTTTTTTACATCTCTAAACCGTACAACATGCGATGCACACACATGTGTAATCTTCACTCAAAAAGGAGAAAAGGAAAATTTGGAAAAATGCACAGATGCACCAGATCCCCCCCCCCCCTGCCCGCCCCCTCAAAATATA
>NC_051407.1:24137665-24138202 GCF_015228065.2 Penaeus monodon
CCCCCCCCAAAAAAAAAAAAAGGACTTACCAATAATAGCAAAATCGCAAAAGCATTGCACGGTACATAAAATGACATCAATATTCCGTTGCTTACATCCCCAGCAGGGTGCATGTAAAGTGTCAATCAGCAAAACCTCTAAGGAAGAATTCGTTGTCAGGGACACGGACGCAGATAAACACGCACGTCTTTCGATCTTCAACAAACGTTCCTTGATGTGCGATTCGTCTGTTGCTTATATTTTGGTAACGTTTTCAGCAAATGCCTTAAACGTTACCGAGGTCGGGGTATGTGTCTCTGAGGGTAAAGACCAACAGAAAAAAACTTTAATACCACTGTTTATTTTCCTCTCTGTGGTTATTTAAGTCCGCGGTTATGGTAACAGTAAAGTAAAATAAAAATATCAATATTCCGTTGCTTGTATCTTCGGCACGGTGCTTGTAAAATGTCAGTCGGCAAAACCTCTACGGGAGATTTCGAGGCCAGGGACGTGAAGGTAAATAAATATACACACCTTGTGATCTTGGACAAACATGCA
>NC_051407.1:24138239-24138334 GCF_015228065.2 Penaeus monodon
AATAAACCTTCAGCAATGTCTTGTACGTTACCGAGGTCAGTGTATGTGTCTCTAAGGAGAATGGCCGATGGAAATTTGCATGGAGGTTTTATAGT
>NC_051407.1:24138554-24138963 GCF_015228065.2 Penaeus monodon
AACCTGTGGTTTCTAATGAGGTGTTTTCAAATGAATATCTATTATGGACAAGTCCGGGTTTAGCTACACGTATGGAAAATGTTCGTCCTGACCTGCTTAATACAGAGCTTGCTGTGGCCTGAGAGCCTTGTCGAAACTGCAGAACAAATTATTAACTGGTTTGAGTTCGGCCCTTGTAATGAGCATGGCGGGGTGGGGGGAGGGGGGAGGGGAATATGCGTTTTCTATGTGTCAGCCAAAGACCACGCATTTGGGACACAGTTGGCGATGTACAGTATTCCGGAGTCTAATAATAAACCGCATGTCCGCATGTAAATATATTGTTTGAATATGATTTGTTTTTTTCTTTACGCGAATGCAAACAAGTTTTACTATCATACTGATTGATAAGCTTTATTATTATGTTAAT
>NC_051407.1:24139050-24139138 GCF_015228065.2 Penaeus monodon
ATATTTTTTTTTTCTTTCTTTTCTTTCGATCGGTCATATTGAAACATTCCATCAAACAAAATGAATAAAAAAAAATACAGTTTACTTT
>NC_051407.1:24139166-24139383 GCF_015228065.2 Penaeus monodon
AGGAGTATGGGACGCTACATTCTCAAAGAACTGATGGTACTGTACCGTTAGCAGCGGTACTATTCATCTCAAGAGTTTTACTTTCTAAGGTACTCTTCTTGAAATAAATGACCTGTTTTCATAAGCATAGATTATGATCATATTGTAATATTCCGAGTTTGCAATTACGTACAAAAAGATAATGTGTTTTTCTCCACATTGATCAAGGAAAAAGAAT
>NC_051407.1:24139518-24140096 GCF_015228065.2 Penaeus monodon
GAGCAACGAGAGTTGATAATTAAAATAAGCATTTTAACAGAATCGTTTAATCTCTACACTTGGTTACACTAATAGTGAATACTTCAGTTAGAGAATGCAATTCTGTTGATTTATCAGTTCATGTTGAATTGTTCAATTGCTCAAACATTGTAAACAGCGTGTGATGATAATTCTAACACATTAAAATCTAACACATTAAAATTCTAATACATTATTCTAATTTAAACAACAGAGCACAAGGACATTTTAAATTGTTCGCTAACTACCAAACTACACGAGACGGACAGGGTACACCCAAGTAGCCTCGAACACGAATTACTACGCATGACTGTACACCAATAAATAATTCTTACAAATGAAAAGAATGGACCGAATCCACTAAATCATTCTCGAGAGAAGGGGAAAAAAATCACCGTGTTCATTAGACAAACATACAGCAGCGGACTTAACTGGGTCCTGGTGACGCCCATATGGCAAGAGGTCCCGCTGAGACCCCCTGGTATGGAGAATGGGTCACGTGACCGGAATATAGGTCTACGTGAGTTATTTTAAAGTCTACCCCTGGTTAAAATGGTGAG
>NC_051407.1:24140619-24140957 GCF_015228065.2 Penaeus monodon
TATTTACTCCAATATTTTCTTATTTATTCATTTCGATATATCATCCACAATATCTAACGTACGTATGTATGGAAAACAAAAAGCAGTTCTAATTAACACAACAACGCAGGGGCTTAGAGCTATATAAATCAATGTTGTCTGGGGGTCGCGAGTCCGTGTAAAAAAAAATATTTATTTATAGAGTTCCTTAAGAAAGTGTCACTGTGCTCGGAAATGTGAGGCGGTGGGGGTCGTGGTAGCAGAAAACCAACCGCAAGAGCGGGCATAGTGATAAAAACGTTTAAAACAAGACACGCGTATTTTATAAACCCTTCACGACAGACGCTACCAATATTAAC
>NC_051407.1:24141789-24142523 GCF_015228065.2 Penaeus monodon
TATGACAAGGGCAATTAGCCAGCTAATTACATTTACTGAAAATATAAATTGAGGGGAAAATTATGACATTCTAGGCAAGAAGATTAAATTTAGCCATGGATACTGAGCACGAACCTATTCACAAGAACAAAAACAAGAACAAGAACAGGTTTTACCAGAAGTTGAAGCTTAACATTACGTATTTCCTTCCTTGAGGAGGAAAAAAACAAAGCTTACGTCCACGATAACTGACACACATCGGGTACAAAACTACAACATTTATACCCAAGAGCAAGTAATATAAGCATATATACATCAAGAACAACCATGGACAAACAACAAAAGCAACCAGATGCACATTTGGTCAAAAGATCTGATAATATTTACCCAGACATGTAAAAAATGAAAGCAAAAAGAAATTTGAGCCAGCGGTCTCAAGACTGGTTCATCGATGCTAAAGCGAAAAGCACGTTTAGGCTAAAAGCACGTTTTTATGTATTCTTAAGGAAGTCTAACGCTTAATGGTCTAAATATAACACAAGTGAGCAATAAAAAGAAATTCGTAGATATATCCTGGATAGATACAAAGGTTTCTTGTCCTAACTTTGAAAGGGTTCGTTCTATATCGCGAAATATAATTTACGCGTGAATAACCAAACGCATTTAAGAGGAGAGGAGTTGCGTGTATATATCCGAGCAAGAAATGATTTACATGACAGCGTTTCACCTTTTCTAATTAACAAATGTCCTCTGCC
>NC_051407.1:24142583-24143686 GCF_015228065.2 Penaeus monodon
TTTGTTGTTGATAAGCCTAAATACGACTCGACTCAGCGTTTCTTTTAACCCTGAATATGTATCAAAGTCACAATTTAAAGATTTCATTAAGTCACAGGCAAGGAATTTTGCAAAATCATCTGATACATAACTCTAGATTTCATTTCCTCTGATCCTATAGTAACACGTGCTGATCATTGCGTTGTTCAGAGAGAAACATACAATGACCTTGCGTTTTGTCATTTTCCTGAATTCTCAAGCAACTTTATGTCCATGGTTCTTGCAAAAGACTCCCGACGAAGGGAGAAATGCGACCAGGAATGCTTTGTTCTTGATGCTTCTGCCACTCCCTCCTCATGGCAACTGGAGGTCCTTAGCTTTTACAGAGGCAGGGATGTTTCGTCGCCAATTCGTGCCTTTCGTTTATGGCATCGTGGAGTCTTTTATGGTCTTTCCAATGACCGGCAAGCAAAGAGAGTTATTCTTTGTGGCCATTCGTTTTATATATATATTTTTTTTTTCTCTTACATCCTTGGCATATTTGTATGTGGAATCCTAAACACGTAACTTTGATTTTGACGTTTGGAAATAGATTAGAAACCAAGATAACACAACATCAGGGTGTAGGGTGTATCTGCAAAGGGTGCACAGAGTCATGGCACCATAAGTCCAATTGCAAGGCGGGCATGTAGATGGGGTGTGGTTGGGAAGGCGGGGAAGGGGGGGGTAGAGGTGGTGGGGGATGAGGAAGGGGAGAAGGGGAGGAAGGAGCACCTAAGCCACCTGATGGCCAAGGATGAGGAAACTGAGGGCGGAGCCGCGAAGGACAAACTCGAAAACAAATGTTAATGGCCGAGCAATGACACACACACACAAAAAGAAAAGAAAAAACATTTCGCCGTCCCCATACTCGATAAAAAATACATCTATACAGAGACCAAACCCACTCCTAACATGACCTCTTACAAGGTGAAACCCAACAGCAGGTTGTCGTCGAGAAGGAGCTTATATAAGGCGTAGGTGGTCCTCGTGTGGCTCGCCAGAACCCCTGACCTTTAAGGAGGACAGGTCCGGGAGAGTCCGAGACCAGGTCTACGCAAAGGACCGAATGCTGCCAATGCTGA
>NC_051407.1:24143734-24143850 GCF_015228065.2 Penaeus monodon
AGGGCCTGAAAAGCTATTTTTTCAACGAATTTACTAATTTAGTAATAATGGTTTTCAGATTTAAAGACTCAAGGGGGTAATGCCAAAGGAGGTCTTAAGATGAGGTACTCTTACCT
>NC_051407.1:24143938-24144186 GCF_015228065.2 Penaeus monodon
AAGCACATCAGATAAAGTAGACTTCAAATTTCGAGATTTTGTTATTATTATCATATTACCATTGATTTTATCGCGACAGTTATACCCAACTGTGATACTTAAACAAGATGTGGCGACTCCAGATAATCTATTTCAACTTAAAGAAATACTTTTCTCTTACAAATTATATACAATGATTAATCAGTCTTTGAATATTAATGAAATCTTTGTTGAATCATCGCGTTGCAGAATTTTTTTATTGATATTCT
>NC_051407.1:24144671-24144801 GCF_015228065.2 Penaeus monodon
GCATCATACCCAAAATGTTACTAATTACGAAGTAGAGCTTAAACACTGATGTAGATAATGAGGAAGGTAAACATATGGTTATCATAAAAGAAAGAATAGATGAAAGACAGAGAGAAAACGGTGAGTGCAT
>NC_051407.1:24144892-24145247 GCF_015228065.2 Penaeus monodon
TAAACAGCGAGAGAAAGGATATCAATTATGAAGGACAGAGACAGAGAGAGACAGCGAAACAGATAGACACCGAAGATCGAGCGATATAAGAACACAACCAGTGAAAAGAACTGAGAAAAAAAAAAAAAAACAGAGAGAGAGAAAAAAGAGAGAAAATATATGAAAAAGAGAAAGTGAGAGAGAGGGGTAACCCGACCAAAAAACAACACATTCTATATCACGTTATTTATTTAGACGTCGTGGCAGTTATGGCAAAGTCAGTCACATAAATTGGACGCAGAACAAAGGAGGTTTAAAAATTTCACAGGATGGCAGTTTTGAGGAATATTAACATAAACTAGCGGTGTTAATTGAC
>NC_051407.1:24148421-24148576 GCF_015228065.2 Penaeus monodon
CTGAAGACGCAAACATCCGGGTATTTTAAGATACGTTTTTTTAAATTTTCACCTCAAAACAACAGATGAGAAATTTGCTTATCATTTTGCAAAATTGGCTCTAATGGAGGGAAACAAATCTAGAAGGGGTTTTTGTAACGAATTAGAGTAAAGCC
>NC_051407.1:24153411-24153692 GCF_015228065.2 Penaeus monodon
TGTGTTGAATTGACTGACTGAAGCCTTTAAGTAATTGGTCTGATAAGTTTCTGTAGACTGGGTTCCAACCTCCCCAAACTGCATTCAAGCCCTAAAAGGTATGCCCGGTAGAACGCCTCCGGGATTGGACCCTACAGTTAGCCAGCTCAAAGCATCACAACATTGTAAAACTCAATTTAATAATTAAAAACTATAAAGTAAAGATATTTTTAAAATATATGATGTTTAGAGTTATCGATTAATATTTTTATTGTATTATAATGATGGATTTTGTGATTTTA
>NC_051407.1:24157855-24158160 GCF_015228065.2 Penaeus monodon
GCACCGACATGCAGGTGAACACGGCAAGATTCAGCTCAGACAAGATCATTTACTCTCCTGATTGGTCTTCTAGTTAGCAGATGATGCTGACTATGCCACAGGTCGATATGCTGCTTGCTACTCAGGATACATTCCTAGATCCATGTGATTCGCTCTGCTCTGCTCCTTTGTAGCCTCGGGGCAGGGGTGTAGCAGCCCCCGGCACGAATATATGCTCACAGTAAAACCACAGTGCTTGGGAGTGCCCGGCGCCGAGTCCGTCCTGCACTTTCTGCTGCCGAACGTACTGGTGAATTCTTTGGCAC
>NC_051407.1:24158414-24158518 GCF_015228065.2 Penaeus monodon
TGGTGATAATCCCTGGTATCTTCCATGTCCTCCCCTCCTCCCCCTTTTTCAGGGAGGGGGGGGGGGTCCGCGGTATAATTTCTATATTTGGGTTTTCATGTCAA
>NC_051407.1:24159073-24159146 GCF_015228065.2 Penaeus monodon
AATCGAAAAGAATTATACATACTGTTGCGTTATTAATTACCAGATATTGACTTCGTATTTCTGTAGACATTAG
>NC_051407.1:24159803-24160458 GCF_015228065.2 Penaeus monodon
TCTCTGCTCGTCAGAATTAGAGCGGAATCCCGAGTCGTCGCTGTCGGAGAAGGGCTGTCGGAGAAGGGCTGTCGGAGAAGGGCTGTCGGAGAAGATGCCAGCGCATCTGTGGGTCGGCCGTGGCAATCCGGGCCTGCTGCGGCTTCTTGAGCGGACACGAATTTGTAACAGCAGACGAATTCTACTGCGAAGAGCTCTTCCGCTTTCGGTTAACGTATCGTTTAACCGTAGCTCTGAACTCTGATTCAGGGAGTCAGGTTGCACAGGCGAACTGCTCATGACAGGGATCTCCTACTGGCTGCTGACTTGTCGCGCAGCAACCGCTCCTCTGCCGTCGTTACTCTTCCCCTCTATCTTCTCGCCCTTGCAAGAAAGATCGCAAACCTCCATCAGATCCTCGATCGTCAGCTTCGATCCATGAGAAGGCGGAGACAGGATCATGCCTGTCACGACATTCCCCTCCTCTTGCCGAGTCTCGAGCGGGAACGTCGGCCTAAAGAACTATAGCTCGTCGCGCCTTTCGAAGTCCCCGCTGATCGTGCGGTCAACCTGAGTCCACCAAGAGAGGTCAGCGCTGCCCACGCCGTGTGAGTCGCGGCCCGAAAGCTCAGCCATAGAAAGTCGGTCTGTGGTCGACTGAGCTTTTCGACTTCTG
>NC_051407.1:24161688-24161785 GCF_015228065.2 Penaeus monodon
CTTTTCACAAATGTCCCATTAGAAGAGACCACCAACCTTATTGTGCGTGAACTCTTAAATTCAAAGGAATACCCTCATCACCTGAAGGAAAAACAAA
>NC_051407.1:24168462-24168767 GCF_015228065.2 Penaeus monodon
GCACCGACATGCAGGTGAACACGGCAAGATTCAGCTCAGACAAGATCATTTACTCTCCTGATTGGTCTTCTAGTTAGCAGATGATGCTGACTATGCCACAGGTCGATATGCTGCTTGCTACTCAGGATACATTCCTAGATCCATGTGATTCGCTCTGCTCTGCTCCTTTGTAGCCTCGGGGCAGGGGTGTAGCAGCCCCCGGCACGAATATATGCTCACAGTAAAACCACAGTGCTTGGGAGTGCCCGGGGCCGAGTCCGTCCTGCACTTTCTGCTGCCGAACGTACTGGTGAATTCTTTGGCAC
>NC_051407.1:24169020-24169128 GCF_015228065.2 Penaeus monodon
GGGTGATAACCCCGGGTATTTTCCATGTCCTCCCCCCCCCCCCCTTTTTAGGGGGGGGGGGGGTCCGCGGTAAAAAATTTTTCTATATTTGGGTTTTCATGTAAAACC
>NC_051407.1:24169185-24169272 GCF_015228065.2 Penaeus monodon
TAAAGTCCGTTTTCATCCCCTTTAAAGACGCCAAAACCCAGGGGCATTTTTTTCTTTCTTATTTAGCATTATTACGATTAGTGGGCG
>NC_051407.1:24169320-24169387 GCF_015228065.2 Penaeus monodon
AAAAATTGTTCCCGCTCGAACAAAAAAGCTTTAAATTTAACTCCCGTAAACACATCAAGATAATTTA
>NC_051407.1:24169518-24169782 GCF_015228065.2 Penaeus monodon
TAAAGCACACTATAAGTGATCTTTTTTAATTTGTTTTTTTCCACCCTCCTTGGACCACCCCAGCTGGAAAGTGCTCGAGGAAAAACAAGCAAACTTTTAAAATTCTCGATCAGCGGTTTAAAATCGATTCCTCAAGAAAAGTCCGGCGGCTTATTGATTGATAAAAAGCGAAACTATGATCAGAATAATCGAAAAAAATTTACATACTTTTTGCGTTTTTAATTCCCCGATATTGCTTCGTATTTCTGTAGACATTAACAAAAC
>NC_051407.1:24170455-24171163 GCF_015228065.2 Penaeus monodon
TCGTCTCTGCTCGTTTAGAAAATTTGAGCGGAATCCCCCAAAATCGGGCGCTGCGGGGAAAGGGGTGTCGGAGAAGGGCGCGGAGAAGGGGTGCGGGGAAGATGCCAGCGCATCTGGGGTCGGGCCCTGGCAATCCCCGGGGCCCGCTTTCGGCTTCTTGAGCGGAAAACGAATTTGTAACGCAGACCAATTTTTACTGCAAAAAGCTTTCCGCTTTCGGTTAACGTATCGTTTAAACCCTAGCCTTTTGAAATCTGATTTTAGGGAGTCAGGTTGCACAGGCGAAAATGCCCCATGAAGGGATCTTTCCCACGGGGTGCTGACTTGTCGCGCAGCAAACCGCTCCTCTGCCGTCCCTTACTCCTTTTTCCCCCCATCTTCTCGCCCTTGCAAAAAAAGGGTCGGGGGAAACCTCCCCCAGATCCTCGATCCCTCAAAATTTTGACCATGAGAAAGGGGGAGACAGGATCATGCCTTCACGACATTCCCCTCCTCTTGCCAGGGCCGAGCGGGAACGTCGGCCCTAAAGAACTATACTCGTCGCGCCTTTCGAAGTCCCCGCTGATCGTGCGGGGCAAAACCTTTAGCCACCAAAAGAGGTCAGCCCGCCCCAAAGCCGTGTGAGTCCCCGGCCCGAAACTCAGCCAAAAAAGTCGGTTTTGTGGGGCCCACTGAGCTTTTTTGGGCTTCTGCATTTCACTCGATTTT
>NC_051407.1:24172264-24172930 GCF_015228065.2 Penaeus monodon
TTTTAACCACATTCATTCCATAAAACACAATCGACCTGAAATGCAGAGTCGAAAAGCTCATGCCCACAGACCGACTTTCTAGGGGCTGAGCTTTCGGCCGCGACTCACACGGCGGGGGCAGCGCTGACCTCTCTTGGTGCTCGGGTTGCCCACGATCGGGGGGACTTCGAAAGGCCGACGAGCTATATTCTTTAGGCCGCGTTCCCCTCGGACTGGGCAAGAGGAGGGGATGCTGACGGCATGATCCTTCTCCGCCTTCTCATGGATCGAACTGACGATCGGGATCTGATGGAGGTTTGCGATTTTCTTGCGGGCGAGAAGAGGGGGGAAGAGAAACGACGGCGAGGAGGGTTTTTGTGCGCGACAATCAGCAGCCAGTAGGAGATCCCGTCATGACAGTTCGCCTGTGAAAACCTGACTCCCTGAATCGGGTTCGAGCTAGGGTTTTAAACGTACGTTAACCGAAAGCGGAAAGCTCTTCGCGTAAAATTCGTCTGCTGTTACAAATTCGTGTCCGCTCAAGAACCCCCCCGCAGGCCCGATTGCCACGGCCCACCCCCAAAAGCCTGGGACTTCTCCGACAGCCCCTTTTCCGACACCCTTCTCCGACACCCTTCTCCGAAGCGACGACTCGGGGTTCCCCTCTAAATTTTGCGGCCGAACAGC
>NC_051407.1:24173140-24173232 GCF_015228065.2 Penaeus monodon
CACAACGGGCATGCATGCAACACGACGGATTTTTCAAAAATTGATTGTGTTACGTGATACAAAATGGGGCCCGACTGCTGCTTTGTAAAAGG
>NC_051407.1:24173568-24173687 GCF_015228065.2 Penaeus monodon
CTAATGTCTCAAAAATGAATAAATATCTGGTAATTAAAAACGCAACATATGTAAATTTTTTTTCGTTTATTCTATCATATTTTTCGCTCTTTAAACAAAAAGCCGCGTGACTTTTCTCT
>NC_051407.1:24173743-24173819 GCF_015228065.2 Penaeus monodon
CACTACCACTGAGGGGCCCCAAAAGGGGGGTGAAAGCAATCAAAAAAGACTCCTCCTATTCGGGGTGCTGATATCG
>NC_051407.1:24174041-24174125 GCF_015228065.2 Penaeus monodon
TCCTACTAACAAAATATATCTAATAAAAAAGAAAATATCCCGATGGTATTGGCGTCATAATGGCATAAAAAAGGGAGTTTCCCA
>NC_051407.1:24174181-24174277 GCF_015228065.2 Penaeus monodon
TTGACATAAAAACCCAAATATAGAAATTATACCGCGGACCCCCCCCCTCCTAAAAAGGGGGAGGAGGGAGGACGGGGAAATCCAGGGATTATCACC
>NC_051407.1:24174491-24174889 GCF_015228065.2 Penaeus monodon
AATATGATGCTGCGACATCCCCCCCATGAGTCCCAAAAAATTCACCAGTACTTTTCGGCAGCAAAAGTGCAGGACGGACTCGGCCCCGGGGCACTCCCAAGCACTGTGGTTTTACTGTGGCAATATTCGTCCCGGGGGTGCTACACCCCTCCCCCGAGGCTACAAAGGAGAGAGCAAGCGAATCACAGGATCTGGGAAATTTACCCTGGGTAGCGCAGCATATCGACCTGTGGCATAGTCACATCATCTGTAATAAAAACCCAAATCGGAGAGTAAATGATCTTGTCTGACTGAACTTCCCGTGTTCACCGCTGTCGGGCAAAAAAAACAATGAAATTATGACAATATTGAATATTAAAAAATTAGTAATACCATCATCATCATCTAAATATTTTTCA
>NC_051407.1:24179420-24179585 GCF_015228065.2 Penaeus monodon
TAACACAGCAGCGGCGAATGAAAAGAGGAGTGAAATTGAGCCAAAGAAAAAGAGGAAACCTTGAAAAGAAATAATAAAACACCCCCCGAAATGGGATATCACACTTTTGCAAAACTTACCGCTAATCCACTCTCCTTTCCAGGGGGGCTGAAAGATGCAAACTTC
>NC_051407.1:24179726-24179868 GCF_015228065.2 Penaeus monodon
TCATAATTATTTTTTGTAAGAGGCAAAAAGACGTGTTTTTATGGAGGCCCCCCATTTGAGATGCAGCTAGCCCGGAAATCAGATTAGCCAGAGTGTTTCATACTCTCGCACTCTTCTTTACTGCTCTTCTTTTAGGACCCTT
>NC_051407.1:24182326-24182700 GCF_015228065.2 Penaeus monodon
ACCATATCAATTTTGTCATAATTTTCATTGTTTTTCTTGCACCGACATGCAGGTGAACACGGCAAGATTCAGCTCAGACAAGATCATTTACTCTCCTGATTGGTCTTCTAGTTAGCAGATGTTTGCTGACTATGCCACAGGTCGATATGCTGCTTGCTACTCAGGATACATTCCTAATCATGTGATTCGCTCTGCTCTGCTCCTTTGTAGCCTCGGGCAGGGGTGTAGCACCCCCCGGCACGAATATATGCTCACAGTAAAACCACAGTGCTTGGGAGTCCCCGGGCGCCGAGTCCGTCCTGCACTTTCTGCTCCCGAACGTACTGGGAATTCTTTGGCACTCATGGGGGGGATGTCGGCCCAGCATAAATATT
>NC_051407.1:24182920-24183025 GCF_015228065.2 Penaeus monodon
TGGTGATAATCCCGGGTTCTTCCATGTCCTCCCCTCCCCCCCTTTTTCAGGAGAGGGGGGGGGGGGTCCGCGGTATAATTTCTATATTTGGGTTTTCATGTCAAC
>NC_051407.1:24183387-24183648 GCF_015228065.2 Penaeus monodon
TCAGCACACTAATAGGAGTGAGTCTTTTTTAGATTGCTTTTCACCCTCCTTGGAGCCAACTCAGCTGGTAGTGCTGGAGGTAAACAAGGCAAACATGTAAATCTCGATCAGCTGATTAAATTTGCGTTTCCTCAGAGAAACGGCACGGCGGCTTTTTGATTGATAAGCAAAAAACTATGATCAGAATAATCGAAAAGAATTATACATATTTGTTGCGTTATAATGCCCCAAATATTGACTTCGTATTTCTGTAGACATTAG
>NC_051407.1:24184223-24184974 GCF_015228065.2 Penaeus monodon
GCTCGTCTCCTGCTCGTCAGAATTAGAGCGGAATCCCGAGTCGTCGCTGTCGGAGAAGGGCTGTCGGGAAAAGGGGCCTGTCGGAGAAGATGCCAGCGCATCTGTGGTCGGCCGTGGCAATCCGGGCCTGCTTTGGCTTTTTGAGCGGACACGAATTTGTAACAGCAGACGAATTCTACTGCGAAGAGCTCTTCCGCTTTCGGTTAACGTATCGTTAACCGTAGCTCTGACTCTGATTCGGGGAGTCAGGTTGCACAGGCGAACTGCTCATGACAGGGATCTCCTACTGGCTGCTGACTTGTCGCGCAGCAACCGCTCCTCTGCCGTCGTTACTCTTCCCCTCTATCTTCTCGCCCTTGCAGAAAGATCGCAAACCCCCATCAGATCCTCGATCGTCAGCTTCGATCCATGAGAAGGCGGAGACGGGATCATGCCTGTCACGACATTCCCCTCCTCTTGCCGGTCTCGAGCGGGAACGTGGGCCCTTTAAAAAAAATATAGCTCGTCGCGCCTTTCGAAGTCCCCGCTGATCGTGCGGTCAACCTGGGCCGGGTTTCCACCAAGAGAGGTCAGCGCTGTCCACGCCGTGTGAGTCGCGGCCCGAAAGCTGTCATAGAAAGTCGGTCTGTGGTCGACTGAGCTTTTCGACTTCTGCATTTCAGCTCGTTTGGTGTATGTATGTGAATAAATGTGGTGTTGGTTGTTTAATGGTATGGGTGCTAATTGTGTTGGTGGTGTGGGTTGTGGGGGG
>NC_051407.1:24186377-24186475 GCF_015228065.2 Penaeus monodon
CTTTTCACAATGTCCCATTAGAAGAGACCACCAACCTTATTGTGCGTGAACTCTTAAATTAAAAGGGAATACCCTCATCACCTGAAGGAAAAACAAAT
>NC_051407.1:24194673-24194872 GCF_015228065.2 Penaeus monodon
ACAGCGACTCGTAGTTTACGATTTAGTAATACTTCGAACAAACATTATTACAAATAACGATAATAATGAAAATAAAGTAAAAAAGACGACTTTATAATGCCACATTAAAAAGTATGAAGACTAACATGGGAAGTGAGATCGAAAATAAGTGAAAAAGGAAGAAGATAAGAGATAATTTTAAAGATACCAGGGAGGAGGT
>NC_051407.1:24194945-24195026 GCF_015228065.2 Penaeus monodon
TGGGCACACCCAATTATCAGCTCGCTCTCAGCCCAAGCCAGCGAGGACTGGAGGGACGGGTCCCCCGCGGGTCCCACCCCC
>NC_051407.1:24195607-24195680 GCF_015228065.2 Penaeus monodon
AATCGAAAAGAATTATACATACTGTTGCGTTATTAATGACCAAATATTGACTTCGTATTTCTGTAGACATTAG
>NC_051407.1:24196255-24196901 GCF_015228065.2 Penaeus monodon
GCTCGTCTCCTGCTCGTCAGAATTAGAGCGGAATCCCGAGTCGTCGCTGTCGGAGAAGGGCTGTCGGAGAAGGGCTGTCGGAGAAGATGCCAGCGCATCTGTGGGTCGGCCGTGGCAATCCGGGCCTGCTTTGGCTTCTTGAGCGGACACGAATTTGTAACAGCAGACGAATTCTACTGCGAAGAGCTCTTCCGCTTTCGGTTAACGTATCGTTTAACCGTAGCTCTGAACTCTGATTCAGGGAGTCAGGTTGCACAGGCGAACTGCTCATGACAGGGATCTCCTACTGGCTGCTGACTTGTCGCGCAGCAACCGCTCCTCTGCCGTCGTTACTCTTCCCCTCTATCTTCTCGCCCTTGCAAGAAAGATCGCAAACCTCCATCAGATCCTCGATCGTCAGCTTCGATCCATGAGAAGGCGGAGACAGGATCATGCCTGTCACGACATTCCCCTCCTCTTGCCGAGTCTCGAGCGGGAACGTCGGCCTAAAGAACTATAGCTCGTCGCGCCTTTCGAAGTCCCCGCTGATCGTGCGGTCAACCTGGGCCTGAGTCCACCAAGAGAGGTCAGCGCTGTCCACGCCGTGTGAGTCGCGGCCCGAAAGCTGTCATAGAAAGTCGGTCTGTGGTCGACTGAGCTTTTCGAC
>NC_051407.1:24198406-24198503 GCF_015228065.2 Penaeus monodon
AGAAGAGACCACCAACCTTATTGTGCGTGAACTCTTAAATTCAAAGGAATACCCTCATCACCTGAAGGAAAAACAAATAAAAAACACTTCAACTGGC
>NC_051407.1:24200467-24200887 GCF_015228065.2 Penaeus monodon
TTTCCTTCTCCCGTTACAAAATTGGTTCCCTCCAGGGTCTTGTTCCTCACGCAGTCCTTTAAGGCTGCTTGGGTTTTCCTCGTCCTTTCCTCTCCTCGTTTTTTATCTATCTTTTTGCTTATTCATTTAGTTATTGAGTTTTAAAGGATTTTTTTTATTCGTTTATCGAAAGACTGCGTTTCTATTTCTTTCAAGTCTTGTTTTTTTCTATTTAATATGGTTTAATTTATCTTTGACTTACTGATTAATTTTGGTCCATGAGGATTTCTTTCCCGCCAAATGAGTGTAAAGAGTTAAAATCTCTTTGTTTAGGATCGGATGAGGTTTTCGCAGGAACAATAAACGATTCAATTGGATGTTTATTGATTTTCTTTTGGTTTGTTAAGATACATTTATGTTTATGTTTCAATTCCTTATATG
>NC_051407.1:24201833-24202291 GCF_015228065.2 Penaeus monodon
GTTTTAAAAAAACATTATTATTTTTTATTAAAATAAAATTTTGATAGTGGAAAAATTTTCAACCCCAAATAGAAAAATTTAATTTTTTCAGGGTTTATCTTTTTTTGGTTTAGTTCCTAAGCGATTTAAACTCTCTCTAAGTCCTGGGGTTTCGTTCCTCCACAGAATTTCTGCCTTCCCTACCTTTTTCCCAAAGCAGATATTAATTCTAAACCTTTCCCTTTCTAATTTCCTTTAGGAAATTTTTTTAAGCTTTAAAAGCCTGTTATTCTTTTTTATTTTTTTTTTAGCAATTTTTGTACTTAAAACCCGGTATTTGTTCAGATTTTTCTACGTTGTAAATCCGTATTGTTAAAAAATTGTTCGTGAAAGTTTTGTTCCGTACCCAGGTGTGTCTGCGCGCGCATTTGTATGATGCGGTTTGGTGATTTGTTAAAATGTGAGAATTTGCTTGCGAG
>NC_051407.1:24202325-24202692 GCF_015228065.2 Penaeus monodon
GCCACCACAGACGAATACCAATTCTTCACAACCCCAATAACACAAACAGGCATTGAATATCGAGCAGAATGGAAAGTCTGACAAAACGAATAACAGCGCCGCGAGGACATTACGAACAAATTTATAGCGCGGAATGGGAAAACATTCTTCGTATTTTTTTATCTTTCCTCGAGTTCATACAGAATCGGGTTTTAGTGCACCTGTTTAGATTCCTACACCTCCGTCGCAGGAGAGTGAGGAGACATTTTCAAAACCGCGGGGACGCGCGACCGCCTCCAGAGTCATCGCTGGCTTGGGGCTGAGAGGCACGGATAATTTGGGGGTGACGCCATTTATTTTTCATCGTTTTCTCTTTCGGGGCCCCTCT
>NC_051407.1:24203516-24203647 GCF_015228065.2 Penaeus monodon
AGGACGTGACTTCATTAATGCCACAATTAAAAAGTAGTGAAGACGATAACATGGAAGTGAGATCAGAAAATAAGTGAAAAAAGGAAGAAGATAAAGAGATAAATTTTTTAAAAGATACCAGGGAGGGAGGT
>NC_051407.1:24203726-24204103 GCF_015228065.2 Penaeus monodon
TGGCGTCACATCCCAATTATCAGCGTCGCCTCTCAGCCCCCAAGCCAGCGAGTGACTCTGGAGGCGGGTCACGCGCGTCCCACCCGCGAGTTTTGGAAAATGTCTCCCTCACTCTCCTGCGGACGGAGGTGGTGAGGAAATCTAAACAGGTGGCACTATAAACCCGATTCTGTATGAAGCTCGAGGGAAAAGATAAAAAAAAATACGAATGATGATGTTTTGCCATTCCCGCGCTATAAATTTGCTTCGTAATGTCCGTCTGCGGCGCTGTTATTCGGTTTTCGTCAGACTTGTCCCATTCTGCTCGGAGGTATTGCGAATGCTGCTGTTTGTGTTATTGCGTTTGATGAAGAATTGTGTATTCGTCTTGTTGTGGC
>NC_051407.1:24204142-24204753 GCF_015228065.2 Penaeus monodon
ACCTGCGCAAGCAAATTCTCACATTTTTATACGTAATCACACAAACACGCATACATACAAATGCGCGCGCAGACACACCTGAGGTACGTACACAAAGGCATCAACGAAAATAAACATATACACGTATTTACAAGTGAGTTATTCTTGAGACCAATACTGGATAGTACAACTGCTAAGATAACAAAATATCAGTAACGAAACGACTTAACAGTAACCACGCGCTTTAAGTAGCTATAAAAAAATTATCGCATCATTAAGAAAATAATAAGTAAGAAAAGGTCTTAGATTGAATCAGTTTGCTTTTGTAAAAGTCGTCTAAGAGGAGAGCAAGTTTCCTTAAAAGATGGAAAGTCCTACTCCGTACTCGAGAGGAACAGGACTTTAGGAAGGGAGTCCTATATATCTGCTGCCTTTGGGAGGAGAGACGAGGTAAGGGAAGGCAGAAAATTTTGCTGTGGAGTGGAACCATGCATAATCTCCCAAGTGAACTTTACGAAGATGTAGTTTAGGGAAAATGACGCTTCAAGGAACTCATCTCGATCTCAAAGATCAACCATGATAAAAAATAAATCTGTTCATAGTTCTGGAAGGAGTAAGAAAAAATGCCAATT
>NC_051407.1:24205869-24206372 GCF_015228065.2 Penaeus monodon
CATAGGAATTGAAACATAATAACGAATCTATCTTAACAACCAAAGAAAATCATAAACATCCAATGAATCGTAATTATGATAAGAACAAGAAAAAATAACAAGAGAAACGAAAATCCAAACAAAGGATTGAAACTAACTTAAACTCAATTTGAACGGAAAGAAATCCTCATGACCAATTACTCGTTTATTTCCGATAAACTTTCACCATTAAACCTAAGAATTTTAACTCTACATCCTTTGAAGATCACTCAGAACAATCTTTCGTAAATCAATAAATTAAATCTCTATTTAAAACTCAACTTAACTAAATGAATACGCATCTTTCATAAATCTAGATCTTTAAAACTCACTAATGGAATCACATGTAAACCCTCAGCCTTAAAGGACTGCGTGGGAACAAGACCCTGGGAACCCAATTTTGTAACGGAGAAGGAATCCTCTTGCTTCCTCTCTCCCATTC
The DNA here is from genome assembly GCF_015228065.2 of Penaeus monodon. Taxonomy (NCBI): domain Eukaryota; kingdom Metazoa; phylum Arthropoda; class Malacostraca; order Decapoda; family Penaeidae; genus Penaeus; species Penaeus monodon. Next base: position 24,206,330 of record NC_051407.1, read on the forward strand.
TTCTTCTCCTGTCTCTCTCCTCTTCTAAGTCTTCTTACTGCCT
>NC_051407.1:24206739-24206812 GCF_015228065.2 Penaeus monodon
CCTTTTATCTTTCCCTCAATCTCTATCCACCATCAACCTCTTCGTTCTCCAAATGACTGTTTTTCTCTCTAGC
>NC_051407.1:24208599-24208683 GCF_015228065.2 Penaeus monodon
ACCCAGGGTCAAGGAAATATAAACCCAAGTCAGATTTCGTCCGTGAATTGAGGGTGCGGCCGGCAGCGGACGGCGCTCGGGATG
>NC_051407.1:24208901-24209352 GCF_015228065.2 Penaeus monodon
GAGGAAGAAAGATATAAAAAGAAGATGGAAAAAGAAGGAAATGAAGATATTAGGAAGGAGAAGCGTAGATAAAATAATACATAAAAATTGTAAATAATTATCACGATAACTATTGTTAAAAAACACTCACTATCACGAATAAATGAATGGAAACGCTTAAAAGAAGAAAAACGGAGGAAAATGTATATAGTATGAATAATTTTGGAATACTTATAAAAGAAATAGAAAAAAAATATATATTATCAGTCTCCCGAATTTTAAACTAAAATCTCAGCGTGTCAGAAAAAATACAATAGATGTGTATCTTGACGAAATGATATTCCATCGAGAGAATTTTCTCGAAATTGAAGGGGATCCGAACCTAAAATTTTTTGTGTGTGAAAAGGGACTTTCCAGAGGTCACAGTTTAAATTAAGTGCTTTGAATAATATCTTGCTAATACAGATAGGGC
>NC_051407.1:24209394-24210099 GCF_015228065.2 Penaeus monodon
TGAAAAAACCGATGACATAAATTCTTGTAAAGGAAAAAAGATATAAAAGGATATATGAAGGGGGTCCGAGCTTAAAATTTTATATGATAAGCAATTATACAGATACTTCAAATAATATGTTGAAAACAAAGACATCATACACTTTAAAAAGAAAATTACAAGAAAAGATGAACTAACCCCCGAATTTCACAAAAAAAAAAATCTCAATGTACCAGAAAATAATACACGAGTTCCGTATCTTAAAGAAATTATCTTACGTCGTGAGAATTTTCTCGAGATTGAAGGGGATCCGAGCTCAAAAATTCATGTGGTATGATAAGCGATTATATAGATACGTCACAATCTAAAGTTCAATATTTGAAATAATATTCTGAAGAACTGTTCTTATGGCTATAACTGACTTGATGAACAGTGCAAGAAAAGTTGATTCCGTATTAAGAGATTAGGAAAATCTGAAAATATTATAAAAGTTCATGGTTCTTAAATCCGAACCAATAAGGAAAAGAAAAAGAAAAACGGGATAGTTATTTTATCATTTACTTATAGAGCAAGAACTGGAAAGACGTGTATGAGGCTGAATATAGCGTCTTTTTTTGTGAATGAGAAAAAAATGGTTAGTGAGATAGATGGACTGAAAGACAAATTAATTATCATCAACAAATAGACTAATAGACAACCAAAACAAAAAGAACAGATGAACAAAAA
>NC_051407.1:24210197-24210595 GCF_015228065.2 Penaeus monodon
AAGTAAACAGAAACCGAAAAATAGAACGAAAAAAGCAGCGGAGGGCGCGGAGGGGCGGCGGAGGGACGGCGGAGGGACGGCGGAGGGGCGGCGGAGGGCGGCGGAAGGGCGTCGGAGGGGCGGCGGAGGGGCGGCGGAGGGGCGGCGGAGGGGCGGCGGAGGGGCGGCGGAGGGGCGGCGGAGGGGCGGCGGAGGGGCGGCGGAGGGGCGGCGGAGGGGCGGCGGAGGGGCGGCGGAGGGGCGGAATTCCAGGGCGCGGAGAGCAGCCTCCGGAGGGCGGGGCGCGACGCCTCTCCTGACCTTGACTCTTGGCCTTCCAGGGATGCAGGGATTAGCCCGCATCGAAGCCCTGGGATGCGTTGCGTTGATAAGGAGGGATTGCAGTGTGCACTTCAAGG
>NC_051407.1:24211588-24211690 GCF_015228065.2 Penaeus monodon
TAGCAGCACAAAAACTAAACACGCGCCAGTCCAGCACAGCGCGCGATCCTGCAACGAGGGTACAGTGGTTCCGCGCCTCGCTTGCCACGCCCTCTGCTCCTC
>NC_051407.1:24211717-24211784 GCF_015228065.2 Penaeus monodon
AAACAACACGCCCACTTTGCCAACAGCGTCGATGTCCATGTTAGATTATTGGGTTAAGATTGGTAGA
>NC_051407.1:24212064-24212192 GCF_015228065.2 Penaeus monodon
TTACCATCTATTTTCCTGTTTAGGATTAAATCGAAATATGTATTTCCATTAAATTAAGAAATATAAGAGATTTAGATTATCTGTGTGTATATTTCATGAACGATGTTTTACTCTCGTTCCATTTTCTC
>NC_051407.1:24212221-24212401 GCF_015228065.2 Penaeus monodon
CGACAGAAAGGGGAAATTACCTGACATATATAGCAGTTAAATTATCTTAGAATTTTACTTCAATAACTTTTATTTTGGTTGTTGTTCCTGCGAGCCGTTACTTGAGATACAATTAAAGATAAGCGCAACCTTCATTCGCCCTAGTCTCACCTTGAATGACCTTAGCCATATCCGGACACG
>NC_051407.1:24212426-24212612 GCF_015228065.2 Penaeus monodon
GGGTTTCTTAAAACACAAATCGTACTCCGTTTTCTCTCAGTGAAGGAATATTATGGGGGATTATGATAGAATGCGTTTTTGGATATTTCGCATCTTCGTAATGGGCATTGTGGGATTCAAGAGAGTGTTTTATGTTCTATTCATGCTATGTTTAGTTCGGCTGTGCTATTAATAGGCAATATTTAT
>NC_051407.1:24213198-24213490 GCF_015228065.2 Penaeus monodon
CCGGATCCGACAACGTCTTGTTTTTATTTTCGATAATATTATCACTATCTCCTTTTTTCCCCTAAATATCACGTCTTCATCTTATAACACTACAGCAAACTCTAACTTTTCTTCACGTTCTCCATTACTGGTACTTCGGTTATTACGTGCTATAGACAAATTTATGTTCATTGCAATAACAATAACAACAGTAGTTTCTTCTCGAACGTTCGATTGTCGCGGTGGTGTTCTCAAAAGATTTTTATTTTGGGTTTGATTAAAATGATTTCTTTTTATTAGAGCATTGGGGTGG
>NC_051407.1:24213617-24213766 GCF_015228065.2 Penaeus monodon
AGATTTTCCCATCATAATCCATGTAATATGAACAGGTATTATTGCTGTTCTGTTCTTCCTCTTTCGCTTTCATTTGTTCTTTTTTTCTGTTAATTTTTTTTTTCTTACAATCTTATTTTCTTTTTTCCCTGTCTCCTTTGAGCTTTTCC
>NC_051407.1:24213812-24214840 GCF_015228065.2 Penaeus monodon
TTTACGTTATCACTGTTGTTTTCTCCTTTTTAGCATCGTCGTCATTACTAGCGTTGTTGTTATTGTGCGATTGACTTTCCCTGCATCCCATTTCCCTCTCTTTCGGTTATTTTATCACCTCCTCCTCCTCCCATCTCCCCTTTCAACCAGCATCCCGATATCTCACTCCCTTTCAATCCTCCCAGCATCCCATTTCAACCTTCTTCCTTTTTTTTATCCAAGCATCTCATCTCCTTGTCCTTCGACCTCTCTAGCATCCCACCATTCACCTTCCATCTCTCCATCACCCAGCAGTCCATTTCCTCTCCCTCCATCTCCCCATCACTGCAGCATCCCTTCTCCTCTCCCTCCATCTCCCCATCACCCAGCATCCTTCTCCTCTCCCTCCATCTCCCCATCACTGAGCATCCCATCTCCCTCTCCCTCCATCTCCCCATCACCCAGCATCCCATATCCCTCTCCTTCCATCTCCCCATCACTGCAGCATCCCTTCTCCTTCTCCCTCCATCTCCCCATCACCCAGCATCCCATCTCCCTCTCCTTCCATCTCCCCATCACTGCAGCATCCCATTTCCTCTCCCTCCATCTCCCCATCACTGAGCATCCCATCTCCCTCTCCTTCCATCTCCCCATCACCCAGCATCCCATCTCCCTCTCCTTCCATCTCCCCATCACTCAGCATCCCATCTCCCTCTCCTTCCATCTCCCCATCACCCAGCATCCCATCTCCCTCTCCTTCCATCTCCCCATCACTCGGCATCTCCCTGAGTCATCCCACCCTGTCCCCTTTCGCCCCAAAAGACGGCGCCTCGTGCCAACTTACCTCCCTTCCCCCTCCTCCCCCCCCCTGACCCTCTTCCTGTTTTTCTTTTTCCTTTTATTTATCTACTTTTTTCTCTCTCTCTCACCCTGCATGGGAGTCCTTCGCTGTCCCTGGTTCGGCATCCTTGACATTTCGGCGCCACGGTCGAGGGAACTCCCCGCTCAGGGCTGGGCGAGAGGACGGGAGAGCAAGCTTTGCGAACCCC
>NC_051407.1:24214881-24215119 GCF_015228065.2 Penaeus monodon
TTGTGGGACTTTTTTTTTGAGGTGACGGCTGTAAGGGGGAGGGGGGTAGGAGGGGGTAACGGAGGTGGTAGGGGAGGGGATGGGAGGTCCTTTATTTTTTTGCGTCCTTTAAGGGCGAAAGGGCAAGACTTTGCCAAGGGGAAATTGAGCTCTATGCTTTGACGCAGGAAAGGCGCAGGGTGATATTGGGTTATCGGATGCTATATTTATCCTAAGGCCGAGGATGCTGATAGGTTAT
>NC_051407.1:24215155-24215265 GCF_015228065.2 Penaeus monodon
GTTTTACGCAATAACCTGCGATGGACATTTGGCAATAAGAGGAGGAAGGATAATAACAGAGGAAAAATCAGTCTGATGCGGTTTTGATGCGGAAACTTGAAGGCAGACGT
>NC_051407.1:24215941-24216099 GCF_015228065.2 Penaeus monodon
TAAAAAAGTTGTTCCAATAACTGTGCAGTCTCTCATCTATCCTTGTGCAATCTCATGACATTACGGGGAGCAAGATCCACATTTTTTTATGTTGCTAACTGTTAAGAACTTCCTCTGTCGCTTCCATTACAAAAAGAGCAAGGGAAACGTCCCGCTTC
>NC_051407.1:24221596-24221896 GCF_015228065.2 Penaeus monodon
CACACAAGCAAGGAAAGGCATGCTTGACCCTCACCCCATCCGACCTTCCTCAAGAGCTGTCCTTCATTCCATCTCCTGGCTCTTGCTCCTCTAACACCTAACCCCGCCACCTAAAATCCCCACTCACCCCTAATACCCCGCCGCAAACTCCCCCTACCAGCTGTCTTGCGACGCATCGCCATGAGGGTCCATTCCGTGCTGCTTGGGAGAAGAGGTTAAAGCATAAAGCACATAAAATATGACTCTAAAAAGCATGGCATAGAAAAAATGGTTTCGATGTGCTGACGCAGTGGTAGTGTC
>NC_051407.1:24222236-24222570 GCF_015228065.2 Penaeus monodon
TCAAGTTAATTTCATCATGAGATTACTTGTTGATAAACGAAGGAGGGAACTGGAAGAAAGAAAGTTAAATGTAGCGGAAAATGAAAAACAAATTAACGGCAAAAACAGGCGAAGTGATGACCAAAGGAAACGGATAAAAAGCAGACGGATAAAGGAGGAAGAGAAACTACGATATAATTTAGACAGCACAAGCAAATCGTTGCAATTGGCAAGTAAATGAAAATGATTATGACAATTATTGAGTCAACAAGAATAGTATTTTCCAAATTGTTGATAATCTGACTATTCTTTACAGCAATCTTTATCAAGACAGTTGTTTTTTCATGTGTGTGTG
>NC_051407.1:24224531-24225000 GCF_015228065.2 Penaeus monodon
TTGCATCAGAAATAACGCATATCATATACGACTTATTGACAGCCTTTCCGGTACATATATAAGCCTTAAAGTCCCTTTAAATTTAGAATGATCGATTTTTTTAAAATCCGATATCTCTCAGTATAATGTAACAGACCCAGAAGCGAATAATACTGATAGATAAAACGATAAACGAATGAAATCATCACGCAAGTAAATGAAGAAACAACAAAAACGCAATTAAAAACACCAGAAACTATAAAGAAAGGTCTCGATAGCCTTATGTCATCTATCAACCCTTTCAACAGAGGATTATTGTCTAAGCTCCTCCCCTTTATTTTTTCCTATTGCATCCTCCTTTGCTACATCTCTATTGTGCAAAGGGGTATATATATATTTTTATTATTTGTTTATTATAGAGATTACTGTAGTGATTTGCATACTTCTACGAAATAGGATGGCTGAGGGGCTGTGTCTAAAATACAAAGGA
>NC_051407.1:24225030-24225284 GCF_015228065.2 Penaeus monodon
ACGTGTATCTTTCCCTTATTTGAAAGGGAATCATGAACGTAATGTTTCTTGGAGATGCAGTGATAGATGATGACGAGTCTATGTAGACACTGATCAAGGTTAGAGAATAATGAAGGTATAAGTCAAGGTTTCCCAACCTCACCTCGCGCGCTCCCTCGTCCTCCCTGGTAGTTTGGCAGAGCTCGTTCACTCTGGTTAAAATCGCGGGCACCAGGTCTAACTACCGTATTCATTGTTTAACTACCGTATTCAGA
>NC_051407.1:24226617-24226847 GCF_015228065.2 Penaeus monodon
ACAAATCCCGCATCGCTCATCCCACATACTGAAAAGACCACATACACCCCTCATGCTCAGCAGCACCGCACCGGACAAGGGAAAGCTGAACGAGAGAGGAAAAAAAAGATCTTGATAACTGTCTATCGGATAATGGCACCCTACTTTATAAGGAGCGCCATTGCACATTGTAAGCTGAGCTGCATATCAAAGTAGTATCCTCGCAACTCATAGACAGTCTTCATAAGTCT
>NC_051407.1:24226943-24227175 GCF_015228065.2 Penaeus monodon
ATGTGTAGATCATATATGAAAAAGTTAGACATAGAAAGGAAGTTAGATATAAACAGCAACAAGAGAGCATAGCACAGGAGACCGTTGGAGAGAGCAAGGCAGAGAATACGTTGGAATGCACACGAGTGGCGGGGCGTGACAAGGAGCCGGGTAAGCGACCTCTTAGAAAATCGCATTAATAAACTGCAAAGCGAAAGATAAAAATGAAAATGGCGGGCGATAAAGATTCGGA
>NC_051407.1:24227234-24227485 GCF_015228065.2 Penaeus monodon
GAATTGATAAAGGGGAAAAATCGTAATGTTTTAGGGGAGAGTACTTAAGTTCAGTGTGTGATAAGATGGTTGGGCATATTAACATAGTCATCCTGATTATTTAATCTATACCCATCTTTCATAGCCAAGACAGCACGTGTTGATAACGAAGTAGGTTGGCAGAATTGAAATCTTAACAGCATACAACTGAGTAGCTGTATCTGTACATACATTATACGTCTGTAAGAATTTATTTGTGTATATATTTGGAG
>NC_051407.1:24227624-24227787 GCF_015228065.2 Penaeus monodon
AAAAACAGTTTCTTTTGATCTGCCAACGCGTACTTCCACTTCGTCAGTCGAAAGATAAACCTTTCAACGCAAAATAACCATAAATTTGAAATCAAGGACGTTCTTTAAAAAAAAAAACGTGGATTGACGTGATTTACGGTATGACTTGAACTGGAAAAAAATG
>NC_051407.1:24228001-24228134 GCF_015228065.2 Penaeus monodon
AGCGATTGAATCTCGTTTCATTTGATTATATATAAATATTTTTGGTGTTGACAATAATAGACTATTTCCAAAATAGTAGAGCTCTGAATTATGCAAATACATTAAACAAAGCTGCAAGGCATACAGATGCAGA
>NC_051407.1:24228281-24228378 GCF_015228065.2 Penaeus monodon
AATAGAGAAAGAAAGAAAAAAAAACTCGCTAATAATATTCGCAAACCAAACGCCCCAAAGACGCTAGAAATTACGCCCAGGTCGACTGACCTTGATT
>NC_051407.1:24228451-24228537 GCF_015228065.2 Penaeus monodon
AGAGGGTCATGCAGTCCGGGTGTGAGCGGCCTTCGAGAGATCATGCAGTGTTAGGGCCATGCAGCTTGCTAATATGCCGATGTGGA
>NC_051407.1:24229168-24229879 GCF_015228065.2 Penaeus monodon
AAGTTAATGAGGAGTGAGAGATTAATTCCTGCTTCATTTTTCTGAATAGTTATGTTTTCAACTAAAAAGAATCTTTTAATGTGTATATATACTTATGCACGTGATTTTTTTTTTATATGCTACTCTTAATATATAAATTCCGAGCATGAGTGTAGGCCTACTATTAAATCAATAATTTATATAATCAATTATCAAGTATAACCTTGAAAAGGACTTTAAAAATCTTATATCTTGAAACGTTTTATTTCTATGTAAACCTATATATGTATCTTATTATGTTTTTCCCACCATCCTTGTTTAACAAAAAAGCTTCGCCCGTATGTGCTTTGCTTTCAATTATTTACGAAAGCATCACTACGGAAATGAAAAAAATACAAATAAATAACAATTCCTTTTCAAAATCTCACCATTAAAAAGATCAAAATAACGCGGGAGAGCAATTTCACATTTTTATTTCTGTAGAGACGGAAGACGCTGAAAGTCTCAGTTTTAGATTTAGAATATGGAAGAGAAGTGTAATCTCAATTTTTACCGAAGTTTCCCCCTTTTCTCTATGCAGACACGTCCATATATTCAGCTGCCATAGTGTTTATGGCTCATATTCCAGCTTATACTATACATAACGCCGCTGGTGTAGTGTTTGTCTAGCTGCCATTCATTCGTTTTTCTGTTCATATACCAGTCAATCTTCATATTGTTATAACGCGCCGC
>NC_051407.1:24229960-24230204 GCF_015228065.2 Penaeus monodon
TGTCTAGTGGCTGTCTTACGAACTGTTCGGTTAAAAACAAGTAAAATTATCAAAATGAGACGATCAAATTTTGAAAAACATTATAAAGTTACTGTGAGAACTTGCTTAGACATTAAAAGCGATTATGCGCCGCCCGGGAATCGAACCCGGGTCGCAAGAATGGGAATCTTGCATGATACCACTACACCAGCGGCGCGGTGTGATCTTAGTAGGACTCACTGGTAGATGGACAGATAGATAAGTA
>NC_051407.1:24230523-24230639 GCF_015228065.2 Penaeus monodon
GAAGTTAGCTCTACTGAAAAAAAAATGTTTCTCCTTCTTTTGCATTATATTAATGGCTAGTATTTTTTCGTTCTTTCTTTCATTTTACCGTAAAGCGGCTGTTACTGCTAATATAT
>NC_051407.1:24230712-24230847 GCF_015228065.2 Penaeus monodon
ATAAACTTCAATTTTGCACAAGAAACAGTTAGTTCATTATTCCATAGAGCTTGAAGGATTAGCGATAGAGAATTCATCGATCGGGGAGGACTCGCTATAACGTTTTAAAAAAATATTTCACTAAACTTAAAAGAT
>NC_051407.1:24233427-24233844 GCF_015228065.2 Penaeus monodon
ACAGGATTTTGGTCACTTGGTGCTTTCCTCACTCAGTGGAACTTTCCTATGGTCACGCTGTACTTCTTCGCTTGATAAAACACGTGAATGGAATCGCGTATCCTGCAAGAATCAAGGCACACGGGGTTATTATAGCAGCAAACCGACTGTTTAATCAAATCACGAATTAGAAAAGAGAAGAAAAATATACGCAGAATGATCATAGATTTGTTTTAAAATCTCAATTTTGGCATTTGGCACCTTCAATATTGATGACATCAGGAGGCAACGTTGCCCGGGGGAGAGAGAGACGGGGGGGGGGGGCGCAGTGTGAATAACAGGCGTCCAGGCATTGTGTCAACACCGCTTTGAGCGAGCCGGGGAGAAGTGCAACTCGACACATGCGCTTATGAATAAATATCATTAAGCATGGCTTGG
>NC_051407.1:24235406-24235569 GCF_015228065.2 Penaeus monodon
ACCCTTTTTTAAGATCAAAAGGGAAGAGCCCATGATGATTTTCAAAGAGACAAATTTGAAAATAAAAAGGTCAGGGTTTTTCGTTGTCGAGAGACAGTTAATTTTGCTTTTATAGTTTTAAGGGTTTACATAATCTCGTAAGAAAAGTTAGTTCAAGCGATCG
>NC_051407.1:24235612-24235751 GCF_015228065.2 Penaeus monodon
GATATTTTTTTGTCGTTGCACAGGACGTTTTCGAAAAGCTTTTTGTTTTAACTCTTTTTCTCCTAGGAATGTAAATCGTTTTTTGGAGAATTCTTTCATTGACTAACAAACGATATCGGGTTATTCAAGGTGTGTACTC
>NC_051407.1:24237394-24237611 GCF_015228065.2 Penaeus monodon
GTATGTTTGCGTGTGTGTGTGTTAGACTTATTCAGAGAAATTTAAAAAACTCAATGCGCCCCCCGGGGAAACGAACCCCGGGCGCAAAAAGGGAACTTGCATATACCCCTACACCCGCGGCGGTTATAATTTTACGAAGATGACTGGTATAGTCAGAAAAAAAGGAATGCAGCTAGACAAACACTACACCGCGGCGCGGTAATCCTGTAAGGAAAAA
>NC_051407.1:24237884-24238124 GCF_015228065.2 Penaeus monodon
ACCACCTCGACAACCCGGGTTTAGCTTCCATTCATTTTTTTTTCCCCGTTCATATACCCGTCACTTTCATAATTTATAACGCGCCGCTGGGGTAGTGGGGATCATGCAAGATTCCCATTCTTTGGCCCCCCCTTTTGATTCCCGGGGGCGCAATAAAAAAATTTTTTAAAATTTTTTAAATAAAACTAAAAGGTTTTGGTTGCACATAATTATGAAATTTTGGGATACTTACACACCATG
>NC_051407.1:24238305-24238509 GCF_015228065.2 Penaeus monodon
CCCCCACACACACGCAGAAATTAAAAAATCTTTAGTGCGCCGCCCGGGGAAACGAAACCCCCGGGCGCAAGAAGGGGAAACTGGGTGATACCACACCAGCGGCGCGTTATAATTATACGAAGATTGACTGGTATATGATCAGAAAAACGAATGAATGGCAGCTAGACAAACACTACACCAGCGGCGCGGTAATCCTGTAAGGAA
>NC_051407.1:24238738-24238949 GCF_015228065.2 Penaeus monodon
CCCCTGACAACCGAAACTTTACTTCCCCTTCCTTTTTCCCCCCAAATACCGCCCGTGGTTTTAGTGTTTTCTAGTCCTTTCTTCGTTTTTTTGTTTTTCCAGTCAATCTTCGTATAGTTATAATGCCCGCTGGTGTAGTGGTATCATGCAAGATTCCCATTCTTGCGACCCGGGTTCGATTCCCGGGCGGCGCATTGAAGCTTTTGAATTT
>NC_051407.1:24239929-24240094 GCF_015228065.2 Penaeus monodon
TTCCCTCCTCCCTCCCTCCCCACCACTCAAACATCTGCGCGACAACGGGCGTGAGAGTAGATATGCGTTTTAATAAAAAAAGAAAATAATAATAATTACTTCACAACCAAGGCTTCATAAAAGAAATATTTTGCACCATCTTGTAAATAAACAAAAGTGTCATGG
>NC_051407.1:24240555-24240812 GCF_015228065.2 Penaeus monodon
GCAGCCACGGAACAGAACAACCAAATAAGGTCAAGTAAGGTACAGAACAGACCTTACCGAGAGGGACAGGAAGGGCCGAGAAAAACGTTCCCGGGACAGGTGGCGGGGCAGCGAGCGAGGGGGCGTGGCCACCAAAAACCACACCCAGCGAAGGTCAGCTTGTGCCCGTCCAGCGTGGCTCGCTCTGGCCCGCAGACCGCGTGCCCATGAAGAAGTGGCGTAAAAAAATGCAGAAAAATCCACCACGCCCGCGCCCC
>NC_051407.1:24241264-24241423 GCF_015228065.2 Penaeus monodon
TTGATGTTTTTCATTTACTTGTTCATACATTATTTTATATAAAGGTGAATATCAAATGTACCTACATTGGATATGTATGGGAAAAATGTGTAAACATTTGAAAAGGACAAAGGAGGATAAAAAATGAATAAAATACAGGGTGATGAAGGGTATCAGCGA
>NC_051407.1:24241464-24241549 GCF_015228065.2 Penaeus monodon
ATGACAAGGAGAAGGGAAGCACGGGAGAGAGAGTGGCGGGGAAAAACGCTGGCACGGGGGATGGATATGGGGAAAGGTTGGTGTT
>NC_051407.1:24241796-24242107 GCF_015228065.2 Penaeus monodon
TCATATATGGCACGGGGGCAGAATGGTAGGGGAAAAGACTGGCACGGAGGCGGAGGCGGAGGGCGGCAGGGAAAAAGGCAGAACGGGAGAAAAATGATAGGGAATGATGGAAAAGAGAGGAAAAGGTGGCAAGGGTGGAAGGATGGCAGGTTGGAAGGATGGCAGGTTGGAAGGATGGCAGGGGGGGAAGGGGCATTCGGGGAATATACCGCCATGCACAGTATCCTGACATTTGGCATTGTCCTTGGGTATCTGCGTGCCCTTGGCTGCCCCGCCACGCGAAGTCCCCCTCGCCTTGTTATTATGGCGGG
>NC_051407.1:24242892-24244373 GCF_015228065.2 Penaeus monodon
AGGCGTCCGGCCAGCCCGCGTCCGCCGCCGAGAGCGCCCGCGGGACCTTTCCCCGGACGTCGCACGAAAAACAAGTCGGCTGCGCAAAGGTCGTAACTCGTTCGCTGACAATAGAGCTACTTTGAAATATTTATGCACTTTTATACTCCCATTCTTTGAATACTTTTCTCCCGTTTGGAACTGACACCCGCTTGACCTTGCTCGATGGGGCAATTTTAGAATTTACTGCATTCTTCCAGACAGAAATTAAAGTTGTGTTTTGGCGTCTCGTTCGTCACACTGACCTGGCTTCGTATTTCAAAATCATATTCCTTTGTTTGCAGTCTCAGATTCAACTTTATTCGCGTCCTCCTAACTCTACAAGACAAAAGCTTTGAAAAATAAAATCACCTTTAGCCTCCGTTAGCTTTCCTGCGACTTCTAAGCTCACCACACAACGCAGACCGAGCGTAAAGGCGCCATTTTCGTCTCTTGTATCCGAAACAAGTATCAACGCGATGGTTTGAGTCTCGGATAGAAGAGTCGAAAGTGGAGGATTTATAAACGGACAAACGATGAGTAGGCAGATTGGAAGAGGAGGGGAATGTCTTTTGTTTCAACGACTGCGAAGACATGGAAAATAGAGTGAATTTCTATTCTGCGAACGAGAATCTTACTTGGCTTCTGGCTATTTTTGCTTAATGGTTAGATTTTATTGAAGACAGTTAAGACTCCGGCTCAGTCGTACCTAACCATTTTGAGTAAATTTTTCTCTTCGTACGTTCACTCATCCCCATTTCTACCTCTATCATCGCACAATAAACTCTGTCTTCCTGTTGACGAAAACTTTTTCAGATTCATAGTTCCCTCCCAAAGGAATTTACCCGAGATTAGGACATGCCTCTGCAACTGGATGACCATTTCCAGCATTTATTAGTTTATCTAATCTTAGCCAAAGAGGAAGGCTATGCAGTTAGTTCGCGTGTCCTACCTCCTTTGTGTAGTTTTTTTTTCCTTTTCATTTTTTATATAGATTACGCGAATAATTACTGACGGCACGTGATGTCTAAGGGCTATGGACCAGGTGATTAGATTACAAGCAGATTTGTGGCAAAAAGTCGATTTCTAAGGTAGGTTAAGGCTGATCAAGGTAGATAATGAGTAGACCTCGTGGACCACTAAATCATTTAATAGTATATACGCATCCATATTATATAGGTGAGCTACATGAACCACCTCGACATGAACAAGCCAACACTTTTTTATCTTTGGGCTCGTGGCAGCGCATGGAGGTTGGCCAGCGCCGTCGCGTTTTTCTGTTGCCCGATAAACAGTTTACCAAATTAAATATATATGTATGCGTCTACCCCTAGGATAGAATTGCGATAAAAGATTACTTTTTATTTTTATTCTTTGGTTTTACGAAGGTTTACAAGGGAATACTTTGGGAGATTTGGGGAGCTAGAACAAATTTTAGAAGTGAGGGGATATGGGAGGATGTT
>NC_051407.1:24244522-24246262 GCF_015228065.2 Penaeus monodon
CTATTTTCTAGGCTTATTTTTGAGCAAGAAGTACATTACAATCATCGACAGACTGCTGCATTCAAGATGAACTGGCCAATTATAAATAAAAACGATCCATCAAAAGCCAATTAAATGGAAGACAATTTCAAATATCCATCTAATAATTAATCCCAAATATCAGGAATAATATATTCCAAAAATAAATTTGAATATCCAAGCCTTAATCAGTCCCAAAAGATTTTCACCTTGAATTTTAAAGAATATAAATAGAGATGGAGAAGCAGCAGGCGACCAGCAAGATGGTTTCCGACCAATTTCTGATATTTTACAGACAAGTGCTCTGTTCCGTTACGCGTAATGTGGGTTGGGCGTTCGGGCGTGGGCAAAGACGTGACCACGGGCGTCCTTCGAGTCCAAATTTCTTTTTTTCTCTCTTTTTTTTCACCTGCTCTTTTTTTCGACGCCGATATTCCAAGGGCGGGTCCTCTCTTGCTCACTCACGCTGTGCCGTTTTCTGTTGGGACACTTACAGAAAGAAAACGGAATTCCTCCTCGTCATTATTGGATAGGAATATTTCTTCTTAATGGGATATTTTGCTCTTAAGAAATCGAAAACAGAAGAGGGGCTTAATACCCGGCTGAGTAAAGAGTGGGCAAGAAGGAGCAGAAGAATTAGCGCGAGGCGAGATTTTATGAATTTTTGTAAACAGTTCTACATGAAGTTGAAGGCCTTGGGCAAAGGGCCTTGACTTTCCTCCTCTAAAGTTTACGGAGCTAAAAATAAGAGAAATATAAATAGTTCCCTTTGGATATGAATTCTTTTGGTGATCTGGGACAGAGTCATAAGAACAAGAAAGGAATAAATGACCTCTTTACGCACGTTTGCACAGAATGGCTACGAAGCATCATCGTAATGACACATTTAGGATGACATTCACACATTTCTTCTAAAATAACAGTACTACTGATTATCAAAATCCCAATTTCAAAGCTTTCCTCACATTGCCACGAAAGACCACTGTAGAGATATAATCGCCAACATTAGAGGAAGAATCTTCTCCCCAAGAACAAACTGGAGAAGAGTTCAGCGGATGGAACGACGGGAAAGGAGGCGACGGGCGAGGAGATGGCCGATGAGCTCTTGCTGCCACACCCTTCAGCTCCTCCCTGCCCTCAATCGGTCCTCCCCAGAATTCGCGGAGAGGCAAAAACTGGAGGGCTGGCGTCCCACCTACCATCCTGTCCCCTTTTTTTGGTGAAATATCCCTTTTTAAGTTCATTCGATGGGACGATATAACTCGCTACTACTCCCTCTTCAAATCCTTTATTCTAAAGAAAATATAAATAAAAAGACACCAAGAAACAATTCATTTCGAAAATCCCAAAGGCCTAAGACACCTTCTAATCCTCAAACCATCATACATAATCACATTTACATCCAAGATGGTAAAACCGAGACCCTTGTCAGGCGAATTTCAGGATTAAGCCACTTGGTCGTCCCGGGAAACTCCCTGCCATTTTTCGCCGGTGGCAGTGTCCAGGCCAAGCCCAGGGGGTGGTCGCGCTGCCGTCTTCCGTGGCTTTTGTGCGTAATAAAGGAAGCTTTGACGGTTATTTGTGTATGGTATTAAAGCGTTTATGTTCTGTCACTGTGGGGATGGGGGGCGTAGATGTCCTTTCTGGGGTGCAAGGACTACGGGCGTATAACTGCTCATGTCATGAAACCTGTAATAGTGGTAGATGCTTAAATAAGTGGGC
>NC_051407.1:24246289-24246658 GCF_015228065.2 Penaeus monodon
CAATTTATGGATTTGCTTTTAGTCGTTTCAACCGTGTAGAACTGTATGTATGGTCACTTCAATCGTAATTATTTTAAAAGTGGATTTTGTATAGTTTTGGTGATGTACTATAGAAATTAGTTACTAAAAAAAAATAAACTATTGCACAACAAAAAAAGCTGGAGAAACTTTAGTATATTTAGTAATTTTACAAAGGTAAATAACAAAATAAATCTATACCGACAACAAAACGGAAGTCATTAATGTACGTAATCGCAGGACCATTGATTATTTTCCTAAAAAGCTAAAACCGACCAGTATTTCAAGGAAAGCAGGACGAAAAGGACTGCAAGGAAAATAACTGAAGTAATTTTTTTTAATAAATTGATT
>NC_051407.1:24246709-24246884 GCF_015228065.2 Penaeus monodon
GATTAACGAACATTCTTTTTAAACGGCATCACCCCGTTTGTATAATTCAAACGGGAAATGTGGTTTATATCATTTTGGTTCCATTAGAGTAAACAAAGTCTTGATAAAAACATATGTTAAACGAAAAGTTTTAAGCAAATAAGAAATATAAATTAGAAGTCATTAATCATAGTAT
>NC_051407.1:24247172-24247651 GCF_015228065.2 Penaeus monodon
GAAAAACATTATTCAGTAGGGTAAGAGAACACGTGGGGCAGCCTATTGTAAACCGACATTTTTGTGAATCGTTAACAGCTTACATATATGGCAAAAGGCTACGTTTTTTATTGTTTCTGGGGCGAAAAAATCTCCAATCTATGTCGTAAATGTTATTTTCGTCTCAACCTCTCCTCGGGGCTCTCTCTCTCATTTTTTGTGTCATATCCATCCTAAATCTGTATTTTGTGGTGTTACTTAATATAATATTCACCGTATAAACGACAAATACCTTGAGACAAAAACGTGCCAGGTGCTTTGTCTCTCAAGACTCAACGTCTAATTTCCACGGATTTAATTTTGTAGAAAAACTGCTTGTCTTTCTGCAAGTTATTGCTACTTAGTTGTTACCAGTCGATTTACGGTAACCGGTTTATACCTCAAGGTTGATAAACCTATCATAGAACCTTGAGCTACTAGGATGAGATTTCGATCTTTTT
>NC_051407.1:24250507-24250891 GCF_015228065.2 Penaeus monodon
TATGGGATATATATTGAATATATAATGCATGCATGTAATCCATATTCCCGATTATCGGCAACTATTCCCAAGCAACAGGGTATATCAGGCGCCTCACGTGTGTCCAGGCTGGGTTGCTATGCACACTCTTGTCTGGCCAGAAGTGTTAATTCATAAAAAGAAGATATGGTGTAAACAACTGGTCCTTTGGGTTGTCTAGAGACGGTAAAGTCGCTTGGCTAGTTAAAAAAAAAGAAAATGTGGAGCGTACCTTAAAAATGTTGGACAAGTCAGGATAATCGGCGACTGGGAAAGATGTATAATTATGGGGGAAGCTAAAATCAATGCTGAAGGTAATGATAGTCCCTTAAATAGATATTAAAAATAGGGTATAGGGTATGATTC
>NC_051407.1:24256340-24256572 GCF_015228065.2 Penaeus monodon
ATGCACATATATGCATCTAAATATTGAGGCGACCGGCTTCTCCCTGATCAGAGACCTGAAGGCACGTATGCGGGATAGAGTGGGTGGAAGGCCGGGAGTGGAAGGAACCAGCCCCCGTGCAACACCAACCCGCGGCTCTATGCATCTCTGCCGACAAAGGACATTGTGGGCCACTACCTTGTTCCGGTACAATGGAACCTTGATATTGAAAAGAATATACGTATACATACAC
>NC_051407.1:24260316-24260528 GCF_015228065.2 Penaeus monodon
TTTGCAGCATAAAATTTTATATATATTATAAATAAAATATAAAATTATATAAAATTTTAGAGATATAAATATTTTTTTTATATATAAAATATAAAATGTAAAATTTTTATATAGGTTTTATAAAAAAAAACAAATTAAATTTTATATATAAAAGTTTATAATATAATTAAAATATAATATAAAAATAATATATGCATATATTTTAAATATCT
>NC_051407.1:24260644-24260740 GCF_015228065.2 Penaeus monodon
ATAAAAAAAAATTTTTTTTTTAAATTTAATTTTTTAATTAAAAATTATGTATAGATGATAGTAGATCCATACATACATAATAGGGCAAAAATAATA
>NC_051407.1:24261761-24261960 GCF_015228065.2 Penaeus monodon
TGAGGCAACCGGGCTCTCACTGAGCAGAGACTCTGAAGGCACATATGAGGATAGTCGGTGGAAGACAGAGAGTGGAAGGGAACCAGCCCCCGTGCAACGCCAACCCGCGGCTCTGAATGCATCTCTGCCGACAAAGGACATGCCACGACTGCTCGGTAAAATGAACTTGATATGAAAGAATATACGTATACATACACCG
>NC_051407.1:24264882-24265362 GCF_015228065.2 Penaeus monodon
CATGATATCAAAGAAAACACAGCCGGCCATCCATTCTCCATCAACCTTTTCCCTCAGAGCGCACCAGATCCCGCCATAGCTAACCGCAAAAACAAATCACAGAAGATGCACATATATATATAACAAAGCTTACGGCTTCATCACAGCAACAGAAGAATCATCCATTTTTTTCAGGCTTACGTTACGCAATAAATATGTAAACAGAAGCACGTGCGTCGGGGGCTGCGAAGGGGCGACGGAGTCCACACCCTGAGCTTCCCTTTGACCTTTATTATAGTAGGGAAATTCCCCGCCCTGCCACGCTACTTTTGTGACGCGCGGCCAAGAAAGACCCGGAGTGCGGTCGTGGTGGCCCGGATGGCGCTGGGGTTATATAAGGTGGGTGGAAGATGTATACTTATAAGGAGGATATTTACTTAAGATGTGCACTTAGAATGATAAGATACATACTTAGAACAATCCTTTTTGCTTAGTAAAGTG
>NC_051407.1:24265640-24265770 GCF_015228065.2 Penaeus monodon
AGTGACAGTGATCGAGTGAATCTGAGTATATCTAAGGCATTGTTACCATTCTTAGTGCACATCATTTAGTAAATAGAATCAGTAAACAGAATAATTCTAAAGGCACATTTTGAGTAAATAGCCTTTTAAG
>NC_051407.1:24266511-24266603 GCF_015228065.2 Penaeus monodon
TATATCAGCTGTCTATATCACCTTGAATTTTATATAGCAATTAGCAAGTAAATCCACTTTTTTCGTATTTGCGTCTCACAAGAAACTGTTTA
>NC_051407.1:24267259-24267419 GCF_015228065.2 Penaeus monodon
CAACAAAAGATATAACGAAGGTTGCTGTAGGAAAGAAACAATATATTTTAGTTTTTTTTTCGTGAGAGAAGATAAGTTGCCAAGCATCTCGGATTCTTAAGGTCAAGAATATCGTAAGAATTCTTAAGGTCGAGACTGTTGACTGTGGAAACAATACAGT
>NC_051407.1:24267548-24268024 GCF_015228065.2 Penaeus monodon
ACATCAACAAGTATAAGAATAAACACAAATACGCCCAATACACAACAACAAAAACTCATGCGCATAAAAAAAAAATCATACAAACAGCAAACCAACTTACAAAAGACTGTAAATATTCAATTTAATAAAACATAAGCGCACCGCCTCCATTCCGTCACGTGGTATGACAGAAGCAATAAAATCACTGATGTTTCTCCTTCTCACCCGGAGTGAAGATTCAGGCCGACGCGTCACATTTTCCAGTCGTACGATGAAGAAAAACAAGAGAGAAAAAAAAAAATTCTAGAACAAGTTATAGGGTTAAAAAAAAAGCGGTTCTAAAGAATTCATCAGTTGGCATCACAGCCTCCAGCGCAGACTCCGTTTTCTTTTAGCTTCTTCTAAAATAACGAATATTACTACTAATATTATTAAGGTTTCATTCTGTGACTGGCGGGGCTAATGCTATCGGTGGTGCAGCGTGCGTCTCACCCAGT
>NC_051407.1:24272190-24272325 GCF_015228065.2 Penaeus monodon
TGTTTTTACTGTTTCATATCCATAAATTAAGATACAGATGTTAAACTTCCTTGAGCGAACGAGCAGCTGACACTTCCTCCAAAATGATTGACTTATCAGCTGTTATCATATTCACCATTTTTGGCATGAATAGAT
>NC_051407.1:24272638-24272920 GCF_015228065.2 Penaeus monodon
GCCTCACCTTGAACTAACCTCCGAAACTTCCTTTAAGCATCTCCATCATCGAATTCCAAGACGACCACGGAGAGGTTTGACAAGAATGGAGCATCAAGGGATCATATATCATACGCGCAGTTTCCAAAGTCATGGTGAATTTTTGAAGCGACAGGAAGCCCCCCACAGGCACGCCTCGCAGACACTCGTAGTGGGTCAATTCATAACTGATAAAGGCAGTTTTTTTAGAATTATGCTCGTGATTTTGCATGTTCTCAAATCTGTCGTCATGGTACGCCTCTA
>NC_051407.1:24275130-24275394 GCF_015228065.2 Penaeus monodon
ATCTCATCCTAGTTTTCAAGGTTCTATTGATAGGTTTATCAACCTTGAGGCTAATAAACCGGTTACCGTAATCGACTGGTCACTAAGTAGCATAACTTGCAGAAAGCCAACAGTTTTCTACAAAATTAAATCCGTAGGAAATAGAGTTGAGTCTTGAGATACAAAGCACCTGGCACGTTTTTTTCTCAAGGTATTTTGTCGTTATACGGTGATATATATTAAGTAAACACAAAATACAGATTTAGATTGTCATATGACACAAAA
>NC_051407.1:24275420-24275587 GCF_015228065.2 Penaeus monodon
GTTGAGACGAAAATAACATTTTACGACATAGATTGGAGATTTTTTCGCTCCAGAAACAATAAAAAACGTAGCCTTTTGCCATATATGTAAGGCTGTTAACGATTCACAAAAATGTCGGTTTACAATAGGCTGCCCACGTGTTCTATTACCCTACTGAATAATGTTTC
>NC_051407.1:24275838-24276338 GCF_015228065.2 Penaeus monodon
TTGCTTAAAACTTTTTCGTTAACATATGTTTTTATCAATGACTTTTTTATCTAATGGAACCAAATGATATAAACCACATTTCCCGTTTGAATTATACAAACGGGGTGATGCCGTTTCAAAAGCATGTGTAACTCTGTACTTATGCTTAATCATTTATTAAAAAAATACTTCAGTTATTTTCCTTGCAGTCCTTTTCGTCCTGCTTTCCTTGAAATACTGGTCGGTTTAGCTTTTTAGAAAATAATCAATTGTCTCTGCGAATTACCTTATCATTAATGACTTCCGTTTTGTTGTCGGTATAGATTTATTTTTGTTAATTTTCCTTTGTAAATTACTAATACTACTAAAAGTTTTCCAGCTTTTTTTGTGTGCAATAGTTTATTTTTGTTAGTGACTAATTTCTATAGTACACTCACAAACTATAAAATCACTTTTAAATAATTACCGATTGAAGTGACCATACCTACAGTTCTACACGGTTTGAAACCGACTAAATGCAA
>NC_051407.1:24276416-24276991 GCF_015228065.2 Penaeus monodon
GACAATGAGCAGTTATACGCCCGTAGTCATTGCACCCCCAGAAAGTACATATACGCCCCCATCCCACAGTGACAGACCATAACGCTTAATACCATACACAAATAACCGTCAAAGCCTTCCTTTATACGCACAAAAGCCACGGAGACGGCAGCGCGACCACACCTGGCTTGGCCTGGACACTGCACCGGCGAACAAATGCCAGGGAGTTCCCCGGGACGACCAAGTGGCTTAAGTCCTTGAAATTCCGCCTTGACAAGGTCTTCGGTTTACCATCTTGGATGTAAATGTGATTATGTATGATTGGTGTGAGGATTAGATAGGTGTCTTAGTGCCTTTGGGATTTTCTAAATGAATTGTTCTTGGTGTCTTTTTATTTAAATTTTCTTTAGAATAAGGATTTGAGGATGGAGTAGCGAGTTCATATCGTCCATCGAATGAACTTAAAAGGGATATTTCACCCAAAAAAAAGGGGACAGGATGGTAGGTGGACGCCAGCCCTCCAGTTTTTGCCTCCTCCGCGAATTCTGGGAGGACCGCTTGAGGGCAGGGAGGAGCTGAAGGGTGTGGCAGGCAGA
>NC_051407.1:24277039-24278083 GCF_015228065.2 Penaeus monodon
CGCTGAACTCTTCTCCAGTTTGTTCTTGGGGAGAAGATTCTTCCTCTAATGTTGGCGATTATATCTCTACAGTGGTCTTTCGTGGCAATGTGAGGAAAGCTTTGAAATTGGGATTTTGATAATCAGTAGTACTGTTATTTTAGAAGAAATGTGTGAATGTCATCCTAAATGTGTCATTACGATGATGCTTCGTAGCCATTCTGTGCAAACGTGCGTAAAGAGGTCATTTATTCCTTTCTTGTTCTTATGACTCTGTCCCAGATCACCAAAAGAATTCATATCCAAAGGGAACTATTTATATTTCTCTTATTTTAGCTCCGTAAACTTTAGAGGAGGAAAGTCAAGGCCCTTTGCCCAAGGCCTTCAACTTCATGTAGAACTGTTTACAAAAATTCATAAAATCTCGCCTCGCGCTAATTCTTCTGCTCCTTCTTGCCCACTCTTTACTCAGCGGGTATTAAGCCCCTCTTCTGTTTTCGATTTCTTAAGAGCAAATTATCTCATTAAGAAGAAATATTCCTATCCAATAATGACGAGGAGGAATTCCGTTTTCTTTCTGTAAGTGTCCCAACAGAAAACGCACAGCGTATGAGCAAGAGAGGACCCGCCCTTGGAATTCGGCGTCAAAAAAAAGAGCAGGTGAAAAAAAAGGAGAAAAAAGAAATTTGGACTCGAAGGACGCCCGTGGATACGTCTTTGCCCACGCCCGAACGCCCAACCCACATTACGCGTAACGGAACAGAGCCATTGTCTTAAAATATCGAAATTGGTCGGAAACCCTGCTGGTCGTCTGCTTGCTTCTCCATGCTCTATTTATATCCTTTACAAATTCAAGGTGAAAATCTTTTGGGACTGATTAGCTTGGATATTCAAATTTATTTTTGGAATATATTGTCCTGTATTTGGATTATTATTAGATGATATTTGAAATTGTGTTCATTTAATTGGCTTTTGAGGATCGTTATTTAAATGGCCAGTTCATCTTGAATGCAGCATTCTGTCGATGATTGGATGTACTTCTTGCTCAAAAATGCTCAAAATAGT
>NC_051407.1:24278223-24279663 GCF_015228065.2 Penaeus monodon
AACATCCTCCCATATCCCCTCACTTCTAAGATTTGTTCTAGCTCCCCAAATCTCCCAAAGTATACCCTTGTAAACCTTCGTAAAACCAAAGAATAAAAATAGAAAGTAATCTTTTATCGCAATTCTATCCTAGGGGTAAACGCATACATATATATTTAATTTGATAAACTATTTATCGGGCAACAGAAAAACGCGACGGCGCTGGCCAACCTCCATGCGCTGCCACGAGCCCAAAGATAAAAAAGTGTTGGCTTGTTCAAGTCGAGGTGGTTCATGTAGCTCAGCTATATAATATGGATACGTATATGCTATTAAATGATTTAGTGGTCCACGAGGTCTACTCATTATCTACCTTCATCAGCCTTAACCTACCTTAGAAATCGACTTTTTGCCACAAATCTGCTTGTAATCTAATCACCTGGTCCATAGCCCTTAGACATCACGTGCCGTCAGTAATTATTCGCGTAATCTATATAAAAAATGAAAAGGAAAAAAAAATCTACACAAAGGAGGTAGGACACGCGAACTAACTGCATAGCCTTCCTCTTTGGCTAAGATTAGATAAACTAATAAATGCTGGAAATGGTCATCCAGTTGCAGAGGCATGTCCTAATCTCGGGTAAATTCCTTTGGGAGGGAACTATGAATCTGATAAAGTTTTCGTCAACAGGAAGACAGAGTTTGTTGTGCGATGAGAGAGGTAGAAATGGGGATGAGTGAACGTACGAAGAGAAAAATTTACTCAAAAAGGGTTAGGTACGACTGAGCCGGAGTCTTAACTGTCTTCAATAAAATCTAACCATTAAGCAAAAATAGCCAGAAGCCAAGTAAGATTCTCGTTCACAGAATAGAAATTCACTCTATTTTCCATGTCTTCGCAGTCGTTGAAACAAAAGACATTCCCCTCCTCTTCCAATTTGCCTACTCATCGTTTATCCGTTTATAAATCCTCCACTTTCGACTCTTCTATCCGAGACTCAAACCATCGCGTTGATACTTGTTTCGGATACAAGAGACGAAGATGGCGCCTTTACGCACGGTCTGCGTTGTGTGGTTAGCTTAGAAGTCGCAGGAAAGCTAACGGAGGCTAAAGGTGATTTCATTTTTCAAAGCTTTTGTCTTGTAGAGTTAGGAGGACGCGAATAAAGTTGAATCTGAGACTGCAAACAAAGGAATATGATTTTGAAATACGAAGCCCTGTCAGTGTGACGAACGAGACGCCAAAACACAACTTTAATTTCTGTCTGGAAGAATGCAGCAAATTCTAAAATTGCCCCATCGAGCAAGGTCAAGCGGGTGTCAGTTCCAAACGGGAGAAAAGTATTCAAAGAATGGGAGTATAAAAGTGCATAAATATTTCAAAGT
This sequence comes from Penaeus monodon, assembly GCF_015228065.2. Lineage (NCBI taxonomy): Eukaryota > Metazoa > Arthropoda > Malacostraca > Decapoda > Penaeidae > Penaeus > Penaeus monodon. The sequence goes on from NC_051407.1 coordinate 24,279,589, forward strand.
AGCTCTATTGTCAGCGAACGAGTTACGACCTTTGCGCAGCCGACTTGTTTTTCGTGCGACGTCCGGGGAAAGGTC
>NC_051407.1:24280467-24280800 GCF_015228065.2 Penaeus monodon
CCCGTCATTTCCCCCCATAATAACAAGGCGAGGGGGACTTCGCGTGGCGGGGCAGCCAAGGGCACGCAGATACCCAAGGGCAATGCCAAAAGTCAGGATACTGTGCATGGCGGTATATTCCCCGAATGCCCTTCCCCCCCCCGGGCCCTCCTTCCAACCTGCCATCCTTCCAACCTGCCATCCTTCCACCTGCCATCCTTCACCTTTCCACCTTTTCCTCTCTTTTCCATCATTCCCTATCATTTTTCTCCCGTTCTTTGGGGCCTTTTTCCCTCCGCCCTCCGCCTCCGCCTCCGTGCCAGTCTTTTCCCCCCACCCTTCTGCCCCCGTGCC
>NC_051407.1:24281047-24281203 GCF_015228065.2 Penaeus monodon
CGCTGATACCCTTCATCACCCTGTATTTTATTCATTTTTTATCCTCCTTTGTCCTTTTCAAATGTTTTACACATTGTTCCCATACATATCCAATGTAGTTTCATTTAATATTACCTTTATATAAAATTGTATGAAACAATAATGAAAAACATCAAT
>NC_051407.1:24281929-24282214 GCF_015228065.2 Penaeus monodon
GTTTAAAAATCCTTCCAAACCGCTCGGGGCGCGGGCGTGGTGGATTTTTCTGCATTTTTTTACGCCACTTCTTCATGGGCACGCGGTCCCGCGGGCAAGCGGCCACACTGGACGGGCACAAGCTGACCTTCGCTGGGTGTGGTTTTTTGTGGCCACGCCCCCTCGCTCGCTGCCCCGCCACCTGTCCCGGGAACGTTTTTCTCGGGCCCCTTTCCCGTCCCTCTCGGTAAGGTCCCGTTCTGTACCTTACTTGACCTTATTTGGTTTTTTCTGTTCCGTGGCTGC
>NC_051407.1:24282804-24282928 GCF_015228065.2 Penaeus monodon
CCATGACACTTTTGTTTATTTACAAGATGGTGCAAATATTTCTTGTATGAAGCCATGGTTGTGAAGTAATTATTATTATTGTCTTTTGTTATTAAAACGCATATCTACTCTCACGCCCGTTGTC
>NC_051407.1:24283110-24283224 GCF_015228065.2 Penaeus monodon
TACGCACTGCATTTTTTGCAGTAATCGAAAAGAAAACGTGACTAACCGATTACTGATCGCAAATTATCGAATAATTGAAAGTATCGCCAGTCACTATATCACCACCACAACAAA
>NC_051407.1:24284738-24284944 GCF_015228065.2 Penaeus monodon
CACAGAACTTCTTACCAAGACAGTTTTTTAACACCTTAGAAGTCCTGTATTTTCCCCTCCATTCTTTCGATCCATCTAAAAGCATTCCCAAAAAATCCCCTTCCCACATTTTTGTCACGTGACGCAATAAACAATACTCACCCAGGAATATTTTCACATTTTATATTTCATATACACAAGAATCTTCGTCCTATCCATATGACTTG
>NC_051407.1:24284982-24285226 GCF_015228065.2 Penaeus monodon
CAAGCAGCTTCTTCAATCCCCTCGTCTGATGGTTGACCTTGCGTGACCTCGTCTGAGTGATAAGGAGGTCAGTGATCCGTGACCCTGCGACACACAAGGCCGTCTGGGACTTTCGGTTGGTGGTCGAGTCTCTTTGTATTTTGCTTGTTTGTGTGTATCTTCGTGACATATTGTTTAGGTAATCATTATTCCTATTAGTCTTTCTATTTCTCTCTTTTTATATCTTTCTGTTCTCTCACTATTA
>NC_051407.1:24285316-24285478 GCF_015228065.2 Penaeus monodon
CACCCACTAACCTCGCCCCACACACGCTCCATTTCAAAATTTCAAAATTCCCGCTTCACTTTATCTAAAACAAAGGAAAGAAAAGGTTGTGATATTTCGTTTAGTTCATTAGTTAAAGCGAAGCATAAGAAAATCGAACGCATCTTAATGTGGAAATAGAGA
>NC_051407.1:24286961-24287199 GCF_015228065.2 Penaeus monodon
AACCGGAGTTCCAATAACATTATCACACAGAGGACACCAACACCAACAAAAACATGAGGAGACTGACTACCATGAGTGCCATACGTGTCCTCACTTACCAGATGTCAGAATCACACCTTGTTTGTCCTGAGGAGATCGTAAGTGCTTACTTATCTTCCCAAGTTAACGCTCGTTCGATGCGGTTGTTCACGATTTAAAAAAATGAATTGGTTGATATTTTTGTATTTCCTTCCTAGCT
>NC_051407.1:24288537-24288770 GCF_015228065.2 Penaeus monodon
TTTTGCTTAACTGGCCAAGCTTCAGATAAGCCGGAGACCTTTCCAGTGTCTTTCACCCGCGACCTCTGCACAGTCTGGAGGTCGCGGGTTCAAAGGGACACTGCGCCCTTCTGCTCCCCTTTTTATGCCGTTTCATCACCTTCCCACTGGCTATCTTTACATCTGATATTGCTCAATACTATACACACAAAGACACATATATGAAGATGATTGTGTGCGTATTTTTTTGAAAC
>NC_051407.1:24291535-24291811 GCF_015228065.2 Penaeus monodon
GAAAAAAAAAACCCTTCTGCATCTGATGTAAAAGGGAGAAAAAAATCTACCACACATTAATCCGTAAAGAAAAAAATATATATATACATGTATAATCCTCACTTAATCCTTAATCCAGCCTGCTCTTAATCCCTAAGTGTCACAGATATCAGGAATTCCAAAACTTGCGGTCAAGTGAGGGTGGATTTTAGCCTTGACAGTTCGCGGAAGACTAAAAACTGGTCATGTTGGCGGACACTATGTTGAAACCCGGCGTAGCAATCTGTAGCAAGTGTC
>NC_051407.1:24291969-24292299 GCF_015228065.2 Penaeus monodon
CAGGAATGAGCATAATTCTTCTTCCGGGATGTTGATTAGGAATTGGCATCTTAGATATGCTTTTTGATCTTTATATTGAAAAAAAAAACATAATAATAATATCAGAATGTTAATGATTCTTACGATAATTTTTCTTCCTAGACTTTATGTAATGCCGTTAAGTGTTCCTCGTATCCCCCTTTCTCACCTTTTTTATTATTGTCATTTCTTTTAGGGGGACAAAAAAGTCGCGTATGAAATATGTTGTAATGTTAACTGTAAACGTACATTTATCAAATTTCTCATTAAATATCGTCAGAAATATGTTATTATTATATAAGCGACTCACTT
>NC_051407.1:24292744-24292962 GCF_015228065.2 Penaeus monodon
ATGAAAGGAAACAAAAAATGAAATGAAAGAGAGCTTGGAATCCAAACGTGGCAGCTTTTTGTAGCTCTATCCTTTAGTAGAAGAACATTAGATTAATTACGAACAGGGCGTAGATCAGATCCCGGTAGCGTGGAGGGAGAACACAGGGAAAGGCGACTTCCCCGGGACTAACGTTGCTCTAAGAAGCTCGCCAAAGGAATCCTGAATCGATGGGTCGG
>NC_051407.1:24293789-24294483 GCF_015228065.2 Penaeus monodon
TTGCTCTGTTTACGTCACGATAGCGAGGTCGCGCATGCGTACGTCACTGAAGATGAAGGCCTATGAATGCATTTAATATTAGTGTAATTTATTTGCATATTTATTCATGTATTTATCTGTTAATTCGCGTATTTACTTTAGAGATAAGAACACGATTCAAACAGAGATAGAAGAAAAAACCTGTCGAATTCCCTGGCTGAATCATGCGAAGAAAATGCGATCGGAGAGTCTAGTCACGAACTACAGGTAGTGACGTCATAGATGTTCACTGCGTTGATTGGCTGGAAGATCACCCTGACGTCATGATTTCCATCCCGGAAAACACCCGGTGAACCAATTAGCGGGCGAAGAATGCGCGGTGACGTCATAGTACAAGAGGGGGGGAGTATTCAGGTACTCTCTTCTGACGCACACGAGACATCCTGCTTCGCTCTCGTTGTTGCATAATCATTTTTTTTTAATAATAGTAGACGGTTTGCGCAAGATCATTTAATGAGAAATTGATCGTCCGACGCCCTTCCTACAGAATGCGGATATATAAGGACACGTTACAACATATACTGATACTCATGGACAACATATGTGCTGTCTTTATAATATCTCGACGTTATTGCTAGAACACTGCAACTATGATAAATATTCTATGATATTCTTTATATCTAGTTACATAGAACGCATGTATTCACACATGAGC
>NC_051407.1:24294686-24294849 GCF_015228065.2 Penaeus monodon
TGACACGAAGAAAAAGGGATAGGAGGAAGAAGGAGAAAAGGAAGAACAGGAGAATGAGGAACAAGAAGAGAAGAAAAGGAACTGAGATAGAAGGAGAAAAACGAAAATAAAAAAAAAGGTAACATTTACTTGGCTAAAGTATCAAAGGGAATTCTAAGTTGCC
>NC_051407.1:24295705-24296005 GCF_015228065.2 Penaeus monodon
GCCTGTGCATTACATAACCACGAACAAGGTATTTTTTCTCTTGCACCACATAACCCACAGTCGCTTTTCTCATACTCCCATGTAACTTGTGAATCACGTGTTTCATATCCCACTGCTGTCGATAATAGGTCCTGATGGTACGGAGAAACACCAGATGAACTGTTATTACAGTTGCTATTAATAACACTGTTGCTGCTGGTCCTATCAGATATTGCTGCAACTACTAGACTTGGTTATTGTCTCTTTTATCATTCATGTGATTCGTAAAGTTCATGAAATTGCGATATTTGATTTGTCTTT
>NC_051407.1:24296205-24296461 GCF_015228065.2 Penaeus monodon
TTACCTTTGGATCCATTGCTACAACCAAAATTTACGCTACAACAAAAGGTAATGATGGTACTCTATGATTACTCCAAATGCTAATGCTGTAGGTACTGCTACTTCAACCTTTAATGATGCTAATTTTAGAATCAATATTATAACTACGTGTCTGCTAGCACTACTACAGCTAATACCCCCAGACCCTACGAAAAATTGAGCTGATTATGGGTATAGTAAACTTCACGTTGCATATAACTGTTTCCAATTTAAGCCG
>NC_051407.1:24298066-24299254 GCF_015228065.2 Penaeus monodon
ACAAAAGTATAGATGTTACAACAAAAAGATAATTCAGTGTGAATCATTCTACGTCAAAAAGGGCAATGGAGTACCCGGCATATGGAACGTTCACATACTCTTGCCTCTATGATGACGCAATATCTTTATCGGTATCGCCGACAAAGAGACTCTCCAGCATGGCTCATCTCTAGTATGTCTGAATTGGGCAATTTATCAATTAATGGGTGAGTTCTATGTCATATTTGCGTCAATACCTTTGTAGTACACGTGAGAAAAAAGTGTAACATTTGTAAGTTCTCAGGATAGAGTGGTATAAAAGCCGTAACATCCGGATATTTTTCACAGTTTGTTGTCATCTCCTTTTCTGGTTCGTCGTCGGTTAAAGGTAATCCTTACCGAAAGTCTCCTTGCAGTATTGATATCGTGAACGTGAGTTATAAGCCATGTATTGTGTTGACTTACATTACAGTTTTCAGTCGAAAGTTGGCAAGGTTCAGTAAATACTTCACTCCTGTGCTGCAGATGAAGGTTGTTGCGCTGCTCCTCGTGCTGGCCCTGTGCGTCGCATTCCGGCCGTGCTCCGCGCAAGTGTTTACTCCGTGCCCCAATGAAGTTTCAGCCAAGTGCCCTGCCATCGATGGGGTCTTCCCGACCTTCTTCGCGCATCCCGACGACTGCTCCAAAGGCTGCGAGTGCTCCAAGGGCACGGCGTTGGAGATCCAGTGCCAGCAAGGCCTCCTGTGGGACGATACAGTCAGCGTCTGCAATTGGGCGTATCAGGTAAGAGGTTCGAAGCTCCTGCTGGATATGTATTTCGTTTTGAATATTGCAACTGAGATCTTTGGAAATTGCACATATACATCAGTATCTGTATCTTTAATAACGTATATGTGTTTTCATGCAATTTTCATAACACCTTTTAGCAAACGTCTTTCGAACAAAACAAGTACAAAGATATTACTTATACACCTTTTAAACGGACTACACTAAGACTTTATCATTCGCTCTCCTTTAAATCATCATAGTTACTGCATTTTCCTCATTATCTCTTACCTTTGACATCTTTATTTTTCATCTTCCAGGTCGACTGTGGAACCCGCCCTCTGCCACCTTAAGGAGATCAAAAGTTTTTAATTATGTTCCTCTTCCTCCGCGTGTCTTCCAACGAAATACAAATATTTTATATCCAATCAAGATGGTTTTACT
>NC_051407.1:24300072-24300424 GCF_015228065.2 Penaeus monodon
CCAATCTTAATGAAGAGATTAATCTATCTACAATAGTATTCATACATCGATCTCAGCATGATTCGCCTTACCAACGGGGGAGGAGGTAAGGCTGCAATCTGTACCGGTGTCATTCACACACAGAACTCTGATAGAAAACAATAAGCAAATCACAGATTATGCTGAGAAAAGCAACAGCTGGTTCTTTGCGTCACGGGGAAGATCGCTGTTTCTAAGACACGTTTTTTAGAACCATTTGTCAAACTTTATCAGTGGTAATGGTGATGCGTGGAGGGTAAAACTGTAATCGTACATGTTACTTGTGTCTTGAAAAAAAGAAAAATTATTACTTTACGTTTTATATCTTTTGGTC
>NC_051407.1:24301274-24302111 GCF_015228065.2 Penaeus monodon
AGACATCGAGGAAAAATTGAAATTAAGTAACTATTGATAACAAACATCTCCTACGATTTTTTTTTTTTTAAGAAAAGGCATTCATGGTATAATATGTAAGCTAACATTAGCCATTTGATTCACTGGCAAGCGATGTAATACACACGAATTTTAATGGGACAAACATCTCGATTTCAATTATCATATTTTTTTCCTACTTTCCATATTAAGATGTAAATTAAGTATTTTCCCTACGGCTATCCTCTTCTCACATTGCCACACCGTCCTTAGCAAAGGTTATCAACTAGGATATATTGCCACACCGTCCTTAGTAAAGGTTATTAACCAAAGAAGATATATTTCACATCCCTCCCTATAAGGCAGACATTGGGTCGCTTTCCCTGACAGCAAGAGAAGGTCCACAGGTTATATACTGATGGCAATACCTCTATCTTGTTTGATAATCTCTGAATTCATTTTACATCAGGAGGAATACTGAGTACCTTGTAAGTTGATTAAAGGAAAGCGTATGCAGTGTTCATCGTGGAATGCATCTGTGATAGGAGCCTTGGGTACTGTATATTGTTTACTTTAGAACCTCCTTGGCTAATGACCCTTTATTAAGGAAAAGTTGATTTATATTGTGTGTTATCTCGGAAATGAATAACCACAGTCGTGTATTTTCACCTTTTTATTATAATTATAATTTTCATTACTGACATATGAGTGTGTGTTCCTAAGGAGAGTAAGCATATTTATCGCCGACTTCAGATTCGTAAAACCAATATATAAAGTCCTTATTTCAACTTCATGTTGGCCTGATATGGTTTATTCAATTAATTCGTGCCTTCCTGGGAA
>NC_051407.1:24302198-24302665 GCF_015228065.2 Penaeus monodon
CTCCGGACAGCCACAATTTCCACAAGTTTCGCGGTTTCACGTCCCACCCCAAAAAACACACGTAAATACTCCAAATGTATTCCCTCTCCGACCCGCATATCCATCTAACATTACCCACTAACTCTCCTCTTGTTGATCTCTCATCCATAATTTCAACCGTTTTTTTCCGTCTTTCACCGCTTTCTCCTTGCCTTTTTGTGTGCGAAATTTCAACCTCAGCATGCAGGAATTCGCGAACTACAGTTTGAGAGCCGCTGCTTCTCTGCCCGATTATTGACCACGGTAGAGACCTGGACTCCGAAAGGCGTGAAAAAAGGACGGCGACTTGGCACTGTCCGTGGTTTCTTTTGCTCGTGGCTCCTGACGAACAACCTTTGGAGAAGGAGCTGTGACTCATGAATTTATGAACAATAATGGCTTAGTCATCATGGTGATCGTTGCAATAGTGATGTTAATGATAATGGTAA
>NC_051407.1:24303082-24303351 GCF_015228065.2 Penaeus monodon
GAAATAATATATAAGAAAACATACAAATTAAATTAATTAATTACAATCATATCAACGAATAGACATATTAATACAGAGAAATGTTATACAAATTCATAACTAACAAATACTTAACACTTAATATAAAGAAATTTAGTATTACAACATCAGATCATACAGTAATTATTTCATCGCACCGAAAATTATGATTTCCGAGCCCTCCTACTGGTTCCTTGTTTTGCGAGTTTTATACTCACTAAATGGCCAGCGGACCTTATATTCGCTGCCTG
>NC_051407.1:24303529-24303713 GCF_015228065.2 Penaeus monodon
CCTCAGGTGGATACGAGTTTAAAATATTTTCCTTGGCCTAATATTAGTTGTGACTAAGATCACATTAAATGAATGTATAATTATTCTAGTATCATAGTCTATCTTTGTTCGGTGAATTACAAATTACAAATGCTGAGATGTGTAAGTAGTAAATACTAATGATTTCGGTCGTGTTCCGTAGAAC
>NC_051407.1:24305509-24305947 GCF_015228065.2 Penaeus monodon
ACATTTTCCTTTTGATAAGAATTATAAAGGCCAGGTTTGCAAACAAGAAGAAAGTTAATCTCCCACTTCAGCCTGTGATCACGCCACTGACAATGATTACCTGATACATTACTTATTATGCTTATTTCCTTGGAAGGACATATATATATATTCTTTCAATTTTTGAGCGCTTTATTACACCGTCTTTCTGATGCTACAGAGAATAAGAAAAATTTCTCCGATAATTTTTACGTTTTCTGTGAATAAGGAAACGCTTTTATTTTCTTTGGATATTCTATTAGGGAATACTATTATATACCAGTAGGTTTCTCGTTAATACAAAAATACAGGTTAAGGTTCCATTCTTTTTATATTGTTTTTGATTGATACTACATGTACTAAGTAACTATGATAGTCATGTAAAGCGAAAAAGACCCGGCAATCTCTTGCTTAATTTTT
>NC_051407.1:24306144-24307225 GCF_015228065.2 Penaeus monodon
AACATCCAGAAGACATTCGAAAAGTAGATATGCATTTCTACAGATTATGAGAAAATGATAAGAAATAAGTTAAATATAATTTTCAAGTTTTTGATCTTTCAGTTTATTCTTCAAATCATCACAGAATCCCATAAAGTTTGATGCTCCAGTGCAGCATAGCTTGCTGGATTGTTTCTGTAGCTTTTTAACCAACATCAGCGCTGCTCAATTCCCTAAAATTCGCACAGCTGTCTTCCTTTCCATTCATTTCGTAAATATGTTTGCCATCTTACTACCGGCAAAAATACGCCAGTGGAGGTCGATATGGAGGCCTCATAACCTCAAGAGAATATTACTGTCTTTAGGTATCCCGGGGTAATGGAGATTGCCAAAAGGTATGCTGATTAAACATGTGGGTTAATTTTCACCGATTATGAATAGCATTTGGGTAAAACCAGTTATGAAAGAAATATTTGATTATCTTTAATGGAATATCAAGTTCGTTAAGAACTTTCTTCACAAAACAAGACTGTTGTTACTTCTGCACATGGTAAACTAATCTAAACACGTTTTATCAACGCTGATGTCGAAGACAAGACCTTTCATTGTTAGTTTCACGTGCTAGTACATCAAAATAATAGCAATTGCCTTATAGAATCGCGTGATGATTAGACATAAGTTTATATATGTGTCTTCTTGTTTCCTTTGATCTGCAAGAGCATTCCCAGGGTCAAAGCATCAAGAGGAGGTAGGCCTTTATCTAGAAGTTCCGCGTTTTCAGGATGCAGTGTGGAGCAAAAGACCTGACTCGCGGACGACGTGGGACTGCCCCCTTCATCGACAAAAGACACCTTACCTTAAAAAAGAGTATTTTGAGAAATGTGTTTTTGAAGATATCTTTAAACCTGTTACATTTAAGTTCGATTTTCATTTCATATGTATATTCTTATACGCCGATGTTTATGTCAGATTCAGCAATAGTTTTTTTTATATTGTTTAAACATAATTTTTCCCTAAATAGATGATAATTTCAAATTCCATCAGTAGTGCTAATAGCAAACTTTTTGCAGTCTTTTTGGCATTCAAGGCTGTACCAAAATAC
>NC_051407.1:24307319-24308515 GCF_015228065.2 Penaeus monodon
CGTAAATCTTCAGCAAAACGGAACAATTTTTAGACGATTTTTTATATTCTCATTTGTAGTTAGGCAAGACGTTAAATTCAAGTAAAAAATCCGTTTTTTCTCAAGTTGTTATCTGATGACTTTCCAGCATGACGCATCTTCAGTATACTGGCAGTTTATCTCATAATCGGTGCAATTCTGTGAAATACAGGCGATAAGACTTGTGCGTGGAAAAATACAAAAACATTTGTAGGTTCCCAAGATAGAGTGGTATAAAAGCGGTATCATCAGGACATCTCTTCCACAGTTTGTTGTCATCTCCTTACTGAAGGTTTCTTACTGTATTTGATATCGTGAACGTGAGTTCTAAGCCATGTATTGTGTTGACTTATAGTACAATCTTTAAGCGTAAGATGGTCAGGGTTGGTAAATACTAGATTCCTGGGCCTTAATAATCAACGTATTTCTCTGCTGCCAGATGAAGGCTGTCGCGCTGCTCCTCGTGCTGGCCCTGTGCGTCGCTCTCGGGACGTGCGCTGAGCGGGAGTTCTATCCGTGCCCCGATGAAGTGTCGACCAAGTGCCCTGCCGTCGATGGGGACTTCCCGACCTTCTTCGCGCATCCCAACGACTGCTCCAAAGGCTGCGAGTGTTCCAGGGGACAAGCATGGGAGATCCAGTGCCAGGAAGGCCTCCTGTGGGACGATACAGTCAGCGTCTGCAACTGGGCGTCACAGGTAAGAGGTTTGAGGCTCCTGCTGCCCTCTGGACATGTATTTCGTTTTGAATAATGCAACTCAGATCTTTTGAAATTGCACATCTACCAGTAATAACTTCTCTACAATTACGTGTATGCATATCCATGCAATGTAATGCATAGTTCTACTCATTCGTCTTTACCATAACACCTTTAGCAAACGTCTTACGAAGAAAACAAAACAAGTACAAAAATATAACTTAATACACCTTTTAAACGGACTTACACCAAGACTTTATCATTCGCTCTCTTTTCCAGCATCATAGTTAATGCATTTTCCTCATTATCTCTTACCTTTCGCATCTTTATTTTTCATCTTCCAGGTCGACTGTGGAACCCGCCCTCTGCCACCTTAAGGAGATCAAAAGCCTTTAATTCTGTTCCTCTTCCTCCGCGTGTCTTTCAATGAAATACATTTTTATATATATTCACGGTGGTTTTACTTCTCCTATACGTTGTCT
>NC_051407.1:24308584-24308850 GCF_015228065.2 Penaeus monodon
CAGCGAAAGAGAGGAGGGAAAGAGAATATTAGAAAAGTAGTTGAAAGAGAGAGAGAGAGGGAAGGAGATTAGAAAGATAGAGAGGGAAAAAGAGACAGGGAAAAAGATTAATAGTCAAGCATATAGAACAGAAAGTGGGGGGAGGGAGGTCAATAGAAATAAAGACAAAAGGAATTTAGATATATTGCTATATGTCATTCTTTCAAATACAATGAAAAGATCATTTACTCTTGAATCTATAGAGCTGATATTGATTATGTTTCCAG
>NC_051407.1:24309622-24309818 GCF_015228065.2 Penaeus monodon
TCGTAATGAAGAGATTAATCTATTTACAATATTATGTATATATCGACCTAATTACCATGCTTCTCCTTACCAAAGTGGAGCAGGCGATGGTGGAATGAATAACCACCTCGGTCGGTTTTTGAGACTAAAGATGTTTGAGAAATACTGCTATGGTTGGGGGTCTTCCTCGTACACAGAATGCGTCACCGGGATAACG
>NC_051407.1:24309909-24309978 GCF_015228065.2 Penaeus monodon
CTATAACCATGATGCGTGAAGGGAAAATATTGTTTGTATAAAAATGGTTATTTAACAATCTGTACCTTT
>NC_051407.1:24311033-24311286 GCF_015228065.2 Penaeus monodon
TGACAGTGCACGTTAACTGACTCCTGCTGCGTGAATTGAGGGCAAAGGCGGTTGCAGAAGGTGTCAAATGTATTCATGTCTAATGTTATAAAGAGGTGAGGCTTTGGACATATGGATTTAGCTTTTAAAGAAACAAATGAAGTAGTGAGGGAAGAGGAGGAATGGTAAAAGTGATGAGTAAGAGAATGGGGATAAAGGGAGAAGAGAACAGGAGGAAAGAGAAGGAGAGAGAAGTGCGTGAGTGGAAATGGAA
>NC_051407.1:24311336-24312816 GCF_015228065.2 Penaeus monodon
ACTGTTGGAGATGGGGAAAAATCATGTTTTTCTTCTAAAGAAAGTATCATACAATATGTAAACTAACCATAGCAACAATTACAATTAAAATTCAGTAACAAATTCGACCTTCTACCAGATAAACATCTCCATTTCAATTGTCATATTTTTTTCTGCTCTCCATATCATGATGTAAAATATGAAAAAAATATTCAAAAGTATTTTTCCTACGGCGCTCCTCTGTCTAGATTGCCACACCCGTCCTTAGTAAACGTTATCAACCAAAGCAGATATATTTCACATCCTTCCCAATAAAGCAAACGTTGGGTCGCTTTCCCTGACAGCAAGAGAAGGTCCAGGTTATATACTCATGGCAATAGCCTCTATCTTGAACCGTATTCATTGCAATAAATGTAGAAAAAGGGTAACATGAGACTGCCGCCTTCATCGAAAAAAAACACTTTGTCTTAAGATAACGGCAACTTATGAACTCAAAACGTATCTGAGAATGTGTTTTAAGAAACCTTTTAGCTTGCAACATTGAAGTTCGATTTTCAGTTAATAGTTCAAACATTGTATATTCTTATATACCGATATTTGTATCAAATTAAACCATAGTTGATAGTTTTATTTGTTTATTTTGGAACTGTCTCTTTCACATTTTTGCCTCGAACATAAAACAAATCCAATTTCCAAAATTAGTACTAACAGCGAACCCATCTTCGCTAACAAATGCAAACAGAAAAGAAACCGTCGTTCTCGCCATTCACCTGAACAGTCTTTTAGGCATTTAATGCTCTACTGACATGTTGTGGTCATACTCCAAGTACTTCTTGACAGTAGCAGCGATCTCCGACTTCATGGGCTCGGTGAGCTGACGGAAGGCCACAGAGGCCCCGACAGCGACTCCAAGGTCTACGAGAGCGGCCTAAAAGGAGGTGAACGAATTACTTATGTTTGAATGATATTCTCTTAAAGCCTTTTACATGTCTAATGGAAGCCACAGGCCTAACAAATAATTTACAAGAAAATTGGAATATCTAAACGCAATCACAGATGTATGGATATTATTTTATATGGAGCATCACAGATGGCTTATCGTACTTATCGGATATTTCATATTATTTGTCTTGTGTTGTATGTTAATGGATGAATTTCCTGACGCTCCTTAATCATTCATTAATTCTCTCTATATAAAGTACTAGTGTGGATCGCATAGATATTGAAAACTATGTATTACAGAGCTGGTAGCTATGAGACTAAAGACAATGACAGGGTTCATGAAAATAATAATAAGAATAAAAACTGTAATCACTCATTATTATCATCTTTGCCGCAACAAACGCCAGGAACCTTACCCGCACCCTCATCATGAGCCTCTCCCTTTCCTGTGGAGTCAAGTCGTCCCTGATAATGCTAACGACGCTTTTGAACTTCCCCCTAGCATAGACGTAGGAGATCCCAGTACCTACAGCGCCACCTGAAAGGGAGAGTTCCTGTA
>NC_051407.1:24312851-24313349 GCF_015228065.2 Penaeus monodon
CACCATTTACATAATCATTATCATCACGAAATGAAATGAAGAATAGAACACAGCTACCCAGCAAGACGCCCAAGGGGCCCATATACAGAGCTACGGCTATTGTTGAGACGAATGGTATGGAAGCGCACTGAAGGATGCATTTCACCGCCGCTCGCAGCTTCTTCTCTTGACACACCTCGTACACCAGGTTTACTAAGTCCTCTGTTAACATTGCGTAGCTAATGGGATGAGGAAAACACGCGGTTAGTGCTGTGGATCTTAGGAGGACCGTCCCTGGCGATGCCTACGAGATTTCAGATAGATTTTTTGTATACATGTAGAGTATAACTTTTTATGTAGATAGAATATTGTGCTTCTTTTCGAATGTGATTTTTATCCCGCTAGAGCATGGGCGGGAAGGTCCGAGGATAAACATTTACAGCTATTTTTTTTCATTCTTAATTTTTTTCTTTTTGACTTGGTGCCATTGTGAATTATATTTTCGTTTTTGTTTTTGTT
>NC_051407.1:24313592-24313841 GCF_015228065.2 Penaeus monodon
ACACACACATGTATATACTTACATCAAAGAACGAGAGTGGTGATCGAGTGAACGTTCTCTTGGCTCGGTGACACCCAACTGAGATAGAAGTGCGTGGGAACTGTGCTTTATATTACCGAGCCACAAAGCATGCACTGTGAGTCATTTCATGGATGACGTTTTGCACTTGAACCTGAAGACTATTTTCTCCTTGACATAATTGACATAAGAACACTCATAACACGCAAAAACGCATTCCTAAATCATTTG
>NC_051407.1:24313866-24314543 GCF_015228065.2 Penaeus monodon
GCCATTATCAGCGCATAGGTTTATTCTCATTTCTTTTTTCCTTCTAAAGATTATATGACATTATCATTAATGTTACAAAATACAAATATAAATACTTCAAAAAGTATGTAAAATTAGATACTAACGCTTCTTATCACCCAAGTTCACATGTAAAAATTGCATTTGATGATCATTGATGCCCAACAAAAAATCTCTCGACAGTCGGCACCATCAAGGGCGGGGAAAACCGAGCAGGAGTGATACGTGTTTCAGACCCGTACGGTTATTGCCAAAGATAGAGCGCGATCTATCGGTTTCATCCTCTTTTGTAGTGAAAGACCCGGAGCTGTTCACTACGGGTGAGCCCACCCTGACCCCAGGTTGGCTGGAATTCCTGGATTTCCTCGCATTTTCGAGGATTGCATAAGTAATAACTGAATTATTCTGTTTGAGAAACAGTGAAATCATAAAGTAATCACAAGCTATAAAAAGTGTGTATGAAAATTACAAAAATGAATTTTTTAAAATATATGAGGCACAAGCAGAAAACACAGGTTCAGCCAGCTCTGGGTGTCGGGCTCAATCGACTAGCTGCTGGACATCGGAAACAAGGTATTTTACATGGTACTTACAAGAGAGGAGCGATATAGTAACATATTCTGCTCCTGGTGAGATGCATTTTTATTAAAGTTATTTAA
>NC_051407.1:24314687-24316095 GCF_015228065.2 Penaeus monodon
TGCGTACCTCTGGGTATACTACAATCCTTTTCCGGACAGAAGGCATGCAAGGCTGAACAGTAAATTCAAGAACACCTTGCGAGGAACATTACAATGCATGCTTCGGATGGGGCATCACATTGGATAAGAGCAGCTCCCAAGACCTCCATGCATGTATGTACTTCAGAGGGTCTGCTGAAGTCTAGGAGACGGAGCACAAGGGCTTCCACGAGAGCTTCCATCAAGGCATCAAAGGGGGTCTGCTCTGCATCACCCCAGTTAAATTTTATGCCTTTCTTAGTAAGCTTCGACAGGGACCTTACGGTGGAAGAAAGCCTCTCAATATAGCGTCTAAAGAAACCACAGGTGCACAGGAACCGACACACATCCTGCACTCCCCAAAGTAGCAGTTCCGGCAGCCACTTTTTCAGTATTGGGACATACATCATCCTTTCTAATAACAAACCCAAGGAGCTTCATTTGGTTCTCGGCAAACGCAAAGTTATCCAAGTTTAAGTGAAAAAGACGGTTGCCATCGATGAATGCAGTCTTTGGGCGACCCTCTGGATGGATGGAGATGACCCAAAATGCTGACCGGTTGTCTAAAACTTTATACCACATCTGGCCTGAGTGGGAGTTGAGGATCTCATCAGTGCAAGGTAGTGGATACGCATCTGGGTTGGTTTACCTTAAGACTCCTGTAGTCGATGCAGAAGTGATGTGACAAATTCCTTCCTAACTACCGGCGACAACGATGGGCTTGTAGAACCACAACCTTGCGCAAGCATTTAATCTTACTCGGCCCCTATAACTTCCTTGTTGCCTGGGTAGGGCTCCACTGGTGAATGCAGACAGGAACGTCATTGGAGGTATGAATACGGTGCTGCACCCCAAGAACAGTATCCACAATCATCTTGTCTCCTGAGAAGAGCTTAACAACTGTAGCTGGTCTGGTGTAAGGTGGTCAAGCTGTGGCTGGTCAGTCGACGATGAATCGGCAGTCCTTGCAGGCTCAGCAGCGGCAACCTCAAAAGTATTTTTTTTCTTCTTTCCATCTAGGCCTTTTGTACCAGGGAGCACAAATAACTCGTGTTTACAATACCCAAAGTCGAGGCAGCCGTCCAGACTCAAATCCATCATCCAGGAACTGACCCACTGACACCCACGATTCTGTTTTTGTTTTCTGCCGACAGTGATCAACAGCTAGTGGGCAACCACCTGGGTTGGATGGCAGGGCTTTGAAATTCTCCCTGCATGAACTGTGCAAGACCCCCTCTGAAGGCAGATCCATCTGTTGACTGAGGGTCGAAGCTGCTCTTATGGATGCCACCTCCTCAAGTTCCACAAACTCTGCATATCCTAGCGTAGTGCCAGGACTCGCCTAACTGGGCTTGGGGTATGGGTTGACCGACCGTGGACGGCGACTAAA
>NC_051407.1:24316148-24316310 GCF_015228065.2 Penaeus monodon
ACAGGGTACGTGGAACTGCTAAGCGAGAAGCATCGCCCTCAGTCATGAAACTCGTGACAGGCTGTCACATTACAGCTAGCCGGGGGTCCCTCGCCTGGAAAGCGAACATCAAGGCGGTGTCCAGCCAGCTCCAAGTAATTCCCAGTAGACCCATGGAAACCC
>NC_051407.1:24317543-24317664 GCF_015228065.2 Penaeus monodon
TTGTGTTTCATTTTTAATTAAGAGGAAAAGCGTGATACAAAGATTTCAGTCGTATACGCTACCTTATTTCTTGACAGTGAAAGAAAGTAAAAATAAAATAGATGAATATGAAAAAGGAAAT
>NC_051407.1:24319899-24320057 GCF_015228065.2 Penaeus monodon
ATAATGATAAGTGGGTGTGTGGATCCCAGTGGCTGGCACCAATGTAATATATAAGTGGGAGTAATCCCACTGGGTGCCACCAATGTAATATAAGTGGGAGTTGATGACCCCAAAAGGATGGCATGATGAAAAGATGAAGGGGTTAAATCCCCGCGGTC
>NC_051407.1:24320781-24321110 GCF_015228065.2 Penaeus monodon
TCGTCGGTCACCTAAAAAGAATCGTCCTCATTCTTGGGGGAAAAATGCGGGGGATGACAGGTGATTGGTGACGGGGGCAAGCGCAAGGATTTTCGATCTTTCAGATGAGCAGGGGGGAAGGTCGCACAGGTGACTTCTAAGGGTCGGGGGGCCTAGGGCTTTTTTGCCGGTCACTGTTCTGAAGCGCGGGGGTTTTGACGGAGCAGCAGTGAGATCAGTCGGGAGCTTGTAAATCGTTCCACGGATCGCTTAAAGACACATTTAACTTGTAAAGCCCCGTGTCAGTCGAAATGACACCAACCGTTCAAAGATTCTGGACCAATTTTTGG
>NC_051407.1:24321283-24321759 GCF_015228065.2 Penaeus monodon
ATCAAGTGTAGTGAGTGAGTTGAGATGCGACGAGATGTGGCGAGGACGTCGGGCGGCAGTCCCAGGGGACGAGGCGGGCGGCACGCCCGGGAAAGTTCCAGTAGGTAAAAAAGGGCGTCGGCAGGTGATGCGAGGGCGCCGTGATGAACAGATGGGGCGAGGACGTCGGGGGGGGCGATCAAAACGGCGAGGCGGCGGACCGCCGAGTTCCAGTAGGTAACAAGGGGCGTCGGCGGTGAGCGATGGCGTCCGTGGTGAGACGAATGCGGCGAGGACGTCCGGGGGCGATCCAAGCGGACGAGGGGGCGGACACGGCCGGGTTGCAGTAGGAAACAAAGGGGCGTCGGCGGTGATGCGATGGCGTCCGTGAGTGAACAATCGGCGAGGACTGGGGGCGGCGATCACAAGCGGACGGGGCGGGGGAACGGCCGGGTTGCAGCATGTGCATTGGGGGCAAAGGGGTCGGCAGGTGTCGA
>NC_051407.1:24321838-24321945 GCF_015228065.2 Penaeus monodon
ACGACGGGTGATCCGAGAGTCAAGGTCAAGGGGTGGGCTTCAGCGGGGGGCGTCTGGCTCTAACAACAACGGGAACGACAGTATATTTCTTGGCGACAGAATCATAA
>NC_051407.1:24322012-24322509 GCF_015228065.2 Penaeus monodon
TGGATTGGGAAAGGGAGTGCTAATTGCAACATTCACCTGAGAGATTAAGGCAGAAATAACAATCGGATTGTAGGATAAAATCTCGGGGAAATTACGAGTTTACAGACCCATGCAAAAAAAGGATGATTCTCCAGAAAAGAATTTGAATTCATTTGCAACAATGTGGTGTACAAACCCTAGAACATATTTCCTTCAGGAAATGAAGTATTGCATGCGAAAATGCAGGGTTAGTGAAAAGTTAATTTAAAAGGGAATTGCAACTGGGATACAGGAAAAATTTTCTAATGAAAAATTCTTATTAAAACATCAAAAAACACAGGAAAAATTTTCCTATAAAAAGTTCATAAAAAATGAACTGGAAATTTGCATCGTTAGATTCAGAAAATCTCCGACTAGATTAACATGAACTTATTAAGTACTCAAATAACAGAACTACAGAGAAAAAAAATGTTAGGCAAACCGCGGGTATGGGGGAGTGAGCGGGGGACACGCGAGCG
>NC_051407.1:24322619-24323094 GCF_015228065.2 Penaeus monodon
ATGAGAAACAGGATAAAAGGGAAATCCCTTGGGTACTGGCAGGGGAGTGTTGATTATGTTGCAGGCGTCAGGCAAATGCAGCAAATATTGAAGATGGACAGTTTGAAGTACTGTGCGCTGAGGGGAAGGGGATGTCAACTCGGGAGGAAGACTGGGTTCTTTCTTGTGTCGGGAAATTTGCAATGTACGTGGGAAAGAAGTCTTGCAGTGACAAATTGACAAAGGTGTCTCCGCTTCAGAATCAATAAACTGTCTTAGGGGACTTGTGTGATCAGTAATCTTCGGGGGGTTTCGTGTGGTGCATTATCCAAGGGGATGCCACAAAATTAATGTAAGTGGGGTGTGGTCCCAGTGGCTGGGCCCAATGTAAAATTTTAAGTGGGAGTAATCCCACTGGTGCCCCCAATGTAATAAGTGGGATTGATATCCCCAGGGGGGCCTATGTAAAATAGGGGGTGTAATCCCCGCGGTGCCC
>NC_051407.1:24324859-24324994 GCF_015228065.2 Penaeus monodon
TTGCATAAGAAAGCCTAAACTAGCTCTATTTGGATAACAGCTGGGTGTCGTGTGAATTTTAGATTCGTGCCCTCACGTATACCAGAGGCTTCTCGCAAAGTTCATCACGAACACCGGTTTTGTGTGTGTGAGGGG
>NC_051407.1:24325164-24325427 GCF_015228065.2 Penaeus monodon
CTTCGCACAACCTATTCTTATTTCTGATTAATGATCATAAAACATAATGATTGTTTGTCGCCATCCGCACACGTATGCCGTCAGTCAGGTCACCTGATTACTATCGATTAAAACTGACAATATGTAAGTTCAGAGCAAAACAAAGAAATCCAAATAATTGATGGCGGTCCGGACGAGCTGCCTCCTTGACAATAACAAAAAAACAAACCAAACCGTAAGCATCGTACTCGTCACAAATGGGTATTCAAAGGACCAAAGTTATG
>NC_051407.1:24325476-24325550 GCF_015228065.2 Penaeus monodon
ACAGCAAGCAGAATGTAAGTTGCTTAAAGGACACTAACACCGATGCGCAATGGGTTCAGTGGGTAACTTGCAAG
>NC_051407.1:24325596-24325810 GCF_015228065.2 Penaeus monodon
TTCATCCTTTCTCACGGCCATGATGCAAATTACTCCTATACAAATGTTATTTTCAAAGACTTTTATATAAAAATATATACACAAAACCTCGTGTGTGGATTTCCATAGATATCATGGAAAGAATTCGGTTGTGGACTCATCTCAAAGTTGGCGTATTTTAATATTGGTCTTTCTAGGTCTGGGCCTCTAAATGCACAAAATCCAAAACAACGTC
>NC_051407.1:24326013-24326206 GCF_015228065.2 Penaeus monodon
TTTTGATTTCTTATTATATAAATTTTAAAAATTTGTGAATGGGGAAAAGGGAAAGGTTTTATTTTTAAAAATATTTAAGGGTTAGGGGAAAAACTATGTTAAAAGGGTTTTGATTTTTTTTTAAATTTACAAGATCCAGTTGGTCATCACAAAGAAAAAAAGTAGAAAAGAAAGCGGGCCCCACAACAACACC
>NC_051407.1:24327012-24327636 GCF_015228065.2 Penaeus monodon
AAGAAAGAGAAAAGGGGGATTTTTGGAGAAGGGGGGAGGAAAGGGGGAGACAGAAGGGGAGGAAGACAAAATTATTTCAATCATTATTTCAATAAAAGGAACCCTCAGTTATGGAAAAGAAAAACGGGGAAAAAGAGAAAACCAGGGGAAACATAAAAGGGAAAGGGCCGGTTTCAAAATAAAAATTAAGGGCCCAAGAAAAAATCAAAAAACCTAAAATTCAAAAAACAATTTGGCACTCTTTGGGCTTTGATGGGTTCCCCCCGGCCCCCTTTGGGGGCCCCCCGCCCTTGTTTGGCCCCCTTCCGTGGGTTCGCCCGCAGGGCCCAGGTCGGGGCCCCCTTTAGGGAAAGGGCTCGTGTCCCCATTTCGTCCGAACCCGGGCCCGTTTTTTTCTGGGTTTTTGGTTGGGGGGATGTGTTGGTTTTAGATGTGGTGGTTTTTAGTTGGCGGAAATGGCGAGGCCGGGTGGGCCCGCTGCTTGTGAGTTGGGGCTTGCCGGGCCCTTTTTGTGTTTGCGCTGTTGTTTTTTCCCTGTTTCGTGTGGGTTTTTGGGGGAAAATTCGCAGTTCGTGTCTTTGTTTTTTTGTTTCGGAGAGGTTTCTTTTGGTTTGTGGAAACTGG
>NC_051407.1:24327663-24328561 GCF_015228065.2 Penaeus monodon
ATCGCTGAAGGTTTGGGTTTTGGGTTGGGGGGTTTTTGAAAAAAAGGTGATTTATGATGTCCTAAAGGTCTGTTGTTTTTTGGTTCCAGGC
Organism: Penaeus monodon; assembly: GCF_015228065.2. Classification (NCBI taxonomy): domain Eukaryota; kingdom Metazoa; phylum Arthropoda; class Malacostraca; order Decapoda; family Penaeidae; genus Penaeus; species Penaeus monodon. Next base: position 24,327,755 of record NC_051407.1, read on the forward strand.
GCTGATGGGGGCCCGAAGGGACGGGTTTTTTTTTGTTGTGGATTTGGGTTTTAACCCGCATAGTTTGGGTTGTTTAAATTTGAAAAAAAAAACGCGGTTGTTGGGGGTTTCTGATTTCTGAAGTTTGATGAGGTTGTTAATTCCCCAAAATGGACGAAGTTGTTGATTTTAAAGCAATGTTGGTTCTGAAATGTTTTGGGCTTCGTGTTGGTTTCCTGGTTGAATGGTTGTGATTGTTTTTTGATTGGGTGGTTGTGGTTGTTCTGTTGGGTGGGGTGGGTTGTTCCTGGTTGGGTGGGGTTTTGGTTGCTTCTCCTGTGTAGTTGTGGTTGTTACTGGTTGAGTGGTTGTGGTTGTTTCTGCCTGTGTGGTTGTGGTTGTTCCTGGTGGGTGGTTGTGGTTGTTCCTGGTTGAGTGGTTGTGGTTGTTCCTGATTGGGTGGTTGTGGTTGTTACTGTCTGTGTGGTTGTGGTTGTTACTGGTTGAGTGGTTGTGGTTGTCTCTGCCTGTGTGGTTGTGGTTGTTACCGGTTGAGTGGTTGTTTCTGCCTGTGTGGTTGTGGTTGTTACTGGTTGAGTGGTTGTGTTTGTTCCTGGTTGGGTGGTTGTGGTTGTTCCTGGTTGGGTGGTTGTGGTTGTTCCTGGTTGGGTGGTTGGTGTTTTTCCGGGTTAGTAATTGGTTTCTGGTTGGGTTGTGGTTTGTTCCTGTTGATGGTTGTGGGTTTTTACCTGGTTGGGTGGTTGTTCGGGTTGGGTGGTTGGGTTTTGTTCCGGTTGGGTGGTGTGGTTGTCCTTTGGTTGGTTGTAT
>NC_051407.1:24328579-24328647 GCF_015228065.2 Penaeus monodon
TTGTTCCTTTTTGGGGGGTTTGGAGTGGTTGTGGTTGTTTCCTTTTTTTGAGGGGGGGTAAGGGGGGG
>NC_051407.1:24329365-24329607 GCF_015228065.2 Penaeus monodon
CATATTTCAAACTATTATAGACCTCAGTATGATCAAGATTCGTTTCCAACAAAGATAACCAACCAGAAGCATAATACCCATGACGTACAAATCACACTCAAACGCCACGATACTCACTCACCTTCAGAAACATTGGCACTCTGGCTGATGTCTGCGGTGGCTGCCTGTGCTCTCGTGGGGGTCGCTGCAGGCGAGGTCGTGCCTTCAGAAGGCGCTCGTGTCGATGCGCTGAACTGGCCTGC
>NC_051407.1:24329673-24330662 GCF_015228065.2 Penaeus monodon
CGAGGCCGTGGCAGCTGCTTGTGAGATGGTGCTTGCAGGCCTTGTTGCTGTTTGCGCTGTTGTATTTCCCTGTTTCGTGATGGTTGTTTGTGGGGGAAGTGTCGCAGTTCGTGTCTTTGTTGTTGTTGGCGGAGAGGTTACTGTGGTTAGTGGATCTGCTATTGTTGTTAGTGTTGTGGTTGTTATCGCTGAGGTGGTTGTGGTTGGCGTGTGAACTGAGGTGATGGATGATGTCCTAAAGGTGGCTGTTGTTGTGTGGTTCGCAGTCGCTGATGGGGCTGAAGTGGACGTGGTTGTTGTGGTTGTTGAATCTGCAGTAGTGGTTGTTGATTGTGAAATAAACGCGGTTGTGGTTGCTGATTCTGAAGTAGATGAGGTTGTTAATTCCGAAATGGACGAAGTTGTTGATTCTAAAGCAAATGTTGGTTCTGAAATGGGTGTGGGCTTCGTGGTTGTGTTTCCTGGTTGAATGGTTGTGATTGTTCTTGATTGGGTGGTTGTGGTTGTTCCTGGTTGGGTGGTTGTGGTTGTTCCTGGTTGGGTGGTTGTGGTTGTTCCTGGTTGGGTGGTTGTGGTTGTTCCTGGTTGGGTGGTTGTGGTTGTTCCTGGTTGGGTTGTGGTTGTTCCTGGTTGGGTGGTTGTGGTTGTTCTGCCTGTGTGGTTGTGGTTGTTCCTGGTTGAGTTTTGTGGGTTGTTCCTGGTTGGGTGGTTTTTGGTTGTTTTTTGGGCCCGTGTGGTTACTGGTTTTGGGGGTTGTTTGGGGGGGTTTTTTCCTGTGTGGTTGGGGGTTGTTTTAAGGTTGAGTGTTTTTGGTTTTTCTCTGCCTGTGTGGGTTTGGTTTTTACTGTTAGTTTGGGTTTTGGTTGTTTTCCGGGGTTTGGGGGGGTTGTGGGGGGGTTTTCCCTTTTGTGGGGGTTGTGGGGTTTTTACTGGTTTTATTTTTGTGGTTTTTTTTTCCCCCCCCTCCTGTTGGTTGTGGGTTTTTCCCG
>NC_051407.1:24330698-24332285 GCF_015228065.2 Penaeus monodon
TTGGTTGTTTTTTTCCTGGTGGTTACTGGGGGAGTGGTTTTGGGGTTTTTTTTTGCCTGTGGGTTTGGTTGTTACCGGGTTTAGTTTGGGTTTTGGGGGTTTCTCGCCCGTTTGGTTGTGGGTTTTACTGGGTTAGTGGTTTTGGGTTTTTCCTGGGTTTGGGGGTTGTGGTTTTTTCTGTCGTTGGTTGTGATTGGTTTTGGGTTTAGTGGGGTTTTGGCTGGCTCTGCCTGGGTGGTTTTTGGGTTTTTACTGCTTGGGGGTGGTTGTGGTTGTTTTTTTGCCTGTTTGGTTTTGGGGGTTTTTCCTGGTTGATGGTTTTTGGTTGTTTCTGCCCTTTTGGTTTGTGGTTGTTTTCATTGGTGGTTGTGTTTGTTCCTGGTTGGGGGGTTGTTTGGGTTTTTTCCTGGTTGGGTGGTCGTGGTTTTTTCCCGGGTTGGGGGGCGGGGGTTTTTTTTGTTCCTGGTTTTAGGGAATTGTGGGGTTTTTTCTGGGTTTTTTGGGTTTTGGTTGTTTTCCCGGTTGTGTGATTGTAGTTGTTCCGGGGTTTGGGGGGTTTTTTGGGTTTTTCCCGGTTTTTGGGGTTTTTGGTTGTTCCCGGTTGGGTTTTTGTGGGTTTTTCTTGGGTTTAGTGGGTTTTTGGTTTTTTTCCTGGGTTTGGGGGGTTTTTCCTGGTTGGGTGGTTTTTGGTTGTTCCCGGTTGGGTTTGGGTTTGGGGTTTTTCCTGGGGGGGGGGGTTGTGGTTTTCGTGGTTGAGTGGTTGTGGTTTCCGGTTGGGTGGTTTTTGGGTTTTTACTGTTGGGTGGTTTGTGGTTTTTACTGGTTTTAGTGGGTTTTTTGTTCCCGGTTTGGGGGGTTGTGGTTGTGTCTGCTGTGTGGGTTTTGGTTGTTTTTTTGCCGGGGGGGTTACGGGGTTTTGTGGGGGGTTTTTTTCTTTCCTTTTGGTTATGGTTGAGTGGGGGTTTTTTTTCTGCCTGTTGGGGATTGTGGTTGTTACGGGGTTTAAATGGGGTTTTGGTTGTTTCCTTGTGTGGGGTTTTGGTTGTTTCTGCCTGTGTGGTTGTGGTTGTTACTGGTTGAGTGGTTGTGGTTGTTCCTGGTTGAGTGATTGTGGTTGTTACTGGTTGAGTGGTTGTGGTTGTTCCTGGTTGGGTGGTTGTGGTTGTTACTGGTTGAGTGGTTGTGGTTGTTTCTGCCTGTGTGGTTGTGGTTGTTACTGGTTGGGTGATTGTGGTTGTTCCTGGTTGTGTGGTTGTAGTTGTTCCTGGTTGGGTGGTTGTTGTTCCTGGTTGGGTGGTTGTGGTTGTTCCTGGTGGGTGATTGTGGTTGTTCCTGGTTGTGTGGTTGTAGTTGTTCCTGGCTGATTGATTGTGGTTGTTCCTGGTTGAGTGGTTGTGGTTGTTCCTGGCTGAATGGTTGTGATTGTCACTGGATGAATAACTGTGGCAGTTTGTGATAAGAGAGTTGTATATGCTACTTGTGATGACGTGGTTGCTACTGAGAGCGTAGTTGAAGTTGTTGATGGAATGATTGTGTTGGGTGTAGTCGATGCTGCCTGTGTAATATTGGATATGACTTGGAGGAAAT
>NC_051407.1:24332370-24332624 GCF_015228065.2 Penaeus monodon
AAATAGAGTGGCTGTTGTTAGTGTGCACTGATTATCGGCTGGGGGCGTGTTATCCCATGTTCCTGGAGAATATATATGCAGAAGTTAATACCTATCCTAAGCCCTGACTTTGGCTAAGGGTCATTGATCAATAGTCCATTCGGCTTTTAGAGTCAAATAAGATTGAGGGAAAATAAACGGATTGCTGTGTTAGTAGGCAAACATGCACATACGACAGTTTCTCCACTAGTTCTCCAATAGCAACACCTATTTTG
>NC_051407.1:24334635-24335363 GCF_015228065.2 Penaeus monodon
ACACAAAAACAACGACAGGTCAATGCCTAAGCTTACCTGGGATCGTATAGAAATTGAACGCCATATACCCACCACATATCTGGCACGGATTCTCATTGCAGGGCGTGTCACATATAGCAGGCTTAAAGTCGTAAATTTCACTTCCACATGTACAGTAGGATCTTTGGGGAAAACAGGAGTGGTTCCTTATTAATGATATGAAATAAGGAGTATCGACAGTACTGATGTAGTGGTTGTGATGAGGAAAAAAAAAATGGGGGGTAAAAAACCCCCGGTGGGAGTAATAATGAAGGCTATAAAGGTAATAATAGTCTTATGGTGATTATAAAAAAGTTGTAGTGGTGATTTGTTTTAACACTAAAGATAATAATGATAATATCGATAGTTTTGATGACCGTCACCTTTATGATCATGAAGAAAAGCAAGATGATATGTAGAAAAAAAACACAGGAGAAAAACGGAGAAACGAATGAATGAAGCAGAGAGAAAACCGGAGAGACTAGGAAAGCGAATGAGAGAGAGAAGATACAAACCCGAAATCAGTGCCTGCATACAGGAACCCATTGACTTTGCAATGGTAAATGCAATGGGCTCGCGAATTGGGCGAAACGGATTTCAGGTACGACCAGTACCTCGGCTGGGCGTCGTAGCAGGCCCCTTCCTCGACTCCGGGAGACGAAAGAAACAGTGGAGACACGGAGCCTGAAACACAGGTGATGGCTGCATTC
>NC_051407.1:24336151-24336242 GCF_015228065.2 Penaeus monodon
ATAGTAGATATGTATTAAATTCTATATAGAGTTGCATATACTATCAATATTGAATATTATTATTATATTAATAATTATTTATACATATAGT
>NC_051407.1:24336283-24336357 GCF_015228065.2 Penaeus monodon
CTCTTTATAGTAATATATTTGTATAAGTAGTATATGTATATTATAAGTATATATTTTTTATCATTTCATATGAT
>NC_051407.1:24336445-24336560 GCF_015228065.2 Penaeus monodon
GTCAACACATCACACACCCCACAGCATTATATAGTATATATTCCATAATTATATACTCTTATATATTCTATATCTCTATATATATCTATTATATATATTCTTTTATCCTCTCGTC
>NC_051407.1:24336718-24337097 GCF_015228065.2 Penaeus monodon
CTCTGTAATTTCTATATGTATTTATGTATATATTATCTATCTCCGATTCTCTCTCTATATATATATCCATATATATATCTCTATCCATCTAGGTATCTCTATCTAATTTCTCTTATATCTCTACTCTTTCTCTATTATCCGTCGTCTGTATCTCTCTATATCCTCTATCTTCTATCTGTAGTCCCTATAGTATTATTTATTTTTTTTGATTATACTATCTCTATGGCTATATTTATATATATCTAATCCGTGTGTTGTGTGTCGATGTTGGTAAATGTTGTATTATATACATATAGATATACTCTCGATCACTCTACATATATCATAATATATTTATTCTTATCGTATAACCTTACATAAGCGTATATCGTGCTTACGC
>NC_051407.1:24342710-24342937 GCF_015228065.2 Penaeus monodon
ATTGTAATCACGCATTCTTCATTACAGTGGGATTGATTTTAGATACAGGAATCAGGGCCTCTGAGCAGGATTAGTGCTAGCCGGTACACGCGAGGTAAACATAATTAACTTTGATCCATCGGCCGGACTGAAAATTGGCATGTCAACATTTGCACATTAGTGAATCATGTGTATGTGTATGGCGTCAACCCCCATTGGCGTGATGTGATTTGCTCGTATAGGGTTGC
>NC_051407.1:24343765-24343986 GCF_015228065.2 Penaeus monodon
CAGTGTAGAGATGAAACAGTCTTATAACAAGTTGCACCACAAAATCATATCTTAAAAAGCAATATCCACTTACTTCCTGGTGTTACAAGGGCGAGCAGAGGCAGAATAATCATGCTGGGAGTCTGCATTGGTCCATGGAGACACCTGTGCATGACCGAATGTTTTGCTTGTTACTTGTTCGGTGGAAGATGTTGGCGATTTCAGTGTATGCTGCTGAAGGT
>NC_051407.1:24344900-24345207 GCF_015228065.2 Penaeus monodon
GGAGTAGAAATCACATAATTTCTAATTTATATAATAGGCCAATCGTAAACTAACGAAAATAGCAGAAATTTAGACTACTGGTTAATATTTAATGATTACAAAAAATTAATATGCTAGACAAGAAATTTCGACTAAAATTCCACTGAGAAGGACTTACTGCGAGCCAACGTCTCAGGCGGTCTCGCGAAGAAGCTCTGGCGAGAGGCGGATCTCACTATGGGAATTCGGCTCATCGGCTCTCTTGCATTTGCGCGTGGGGTTTGTCGACACCTGGAGCTATGTTTAGATGGCTACGGTTACTGGTATC
>NC_051407.1:24347656-24347829 GCF_015228065.2 Penaeus monodon
CGTAATATATTTAATAAAAATAATATAAAATAAAAATTTTAAAAAAATGGGAAATATAATAAATATAATATGAAATATATTAAAAAAAATATTTTAAATTTTAAAATAAAATGTATAAAATTTAGAGGAAAAAATAATAAATAAATAAATATATATATTAAAAATAAAATATA
>NC_051407.1:24347877-24348025 GCF_015228065.2 Penaeus monodon
GAAAAAGGGAAAATAAAATTAAAAAATTAAAATAAAAAATAAAAAATTCACAAAAAAAAATAAAAATATTCAAAATTTTAATAAATAATAATAATAAAAAGGGGGGGGAACAATGTAATTAATAAATTATAAATAACAATCATCCCCC
>NC_051407.1:24348398-24348756 GCF_015228065.2 Penaeus monodon
GAAAGTGGTGCGGTTCAGTAATTGTAAATACACCAAAACAATGGTATACCGCATACACATGCACACTACCAGTAACGTCCCCATCTAAAATACTTACGTGCGAAAAACCCCCACGCGAAAAATGAAAGAGACCGAGGACAAATTCCCATACGAGATCCGCCTCTCGCCAGGCTTCTTCGCGAGACCGCCTGAGACGGGCTCGCAGAAAAGTCCTTTCAGGGGAATTTTTAGTCGAAATTTTTGTCTAGCTTTTAAATTTTTTGAATCTTTTAAATATTAACAAGCCCTAAATTTCTGCTATTTTCGTTATTTTACGATGGCCCTTTTATATAAAAAAGAAATTTGTGATTTCTACTCC
>NC_051407.1:24349021-24349305 GCF_015228065.2 Penaeus monodon
TTTCACACAACACATATATAAATATATAATATATATATATTAAAAAATATATAATAAAATTTTATATAATTTAAAATAATATATATACCTATCAACGTGTGGTGTTGTGTAATATATATATATAAAAATAATAATTATATTTAATATATTAAATTTTAAAATTTTTATATATGTATATATTTATATATAATATATAATTTTATATTATGTATATAATTAAAATATAAAAAAAATATATTTATTTAAAAATATATATTTAATAAAGTATATATGTCGCGTGTAAC
>NC_051407.1:24349456-24349730 GCF_015228065.2 Penaeus monodon
TTTTAAAATTTTAAAATTATATACTTTTTACATATATGTGTGTTAGTTATATATAACAATTTTTATATATATATATTAAAATATTAAAATAATATATATAAATTATATATAACAGTGGTGTGTGGTAGTATGGGAGTATATAATAATATATATTTAAAATTATATAATATTAATATAATTTAAATTTTATATATATTTATCTATATTAATTCATACCGTATTAAAAATATTAAATTTTTAATATATTTAAAATATTATAATAATATATACACCA
>NC_051407.1:24349811-24350099 GCF_015228065.2 Penaeus monodon
AATGACTGTGGTATACATACGCACCTGCTACCGCAACATTAACCCTTAGCGCATACACTGAAATCGCCAACTCTTCCACCGAACTAACAAAACAAAAATTCGGCTGCACAGGGGTCTCCATGGACCAAAGCAACTCCCAGCAGATTATTTGTATGCCGCCCTTTTAACACCAGGAAGTAAGTGGGTATTTCTTTTTAAGATAGATTTTGTGGGCAACTTGTTATAGACTGTTCTCTCTACCTGTGATGATGGCAATGTTTAATTTGTTGTAAAAGCAATAAAAAGGTA
>NC_051407.1:24350750-24351612 GCF_015228065.2 Penaeus monodon
AAAACCTTTTTGATGAAGTATCAGGCCCTGGCTCTGCTTTAAAACGGGTTCTACGATCAAAGAATTTCCCTCTCCAAAACTCAATCAGAAGGAAAATTTCCCTTCCCTCTCCACTCTCCACCTAACCTGGGTTTTGGGTATAGTAACAAAAATACACCTTAGGCAGTTTGTTAAATTCGGTCTTTAGAAACGATTTATCTTCATCCAACTGTTACTGAAAGTTTAGATATTTTTTTTTACATTTTTCGTCGTCCCATCCCGATGTTATGCGACTGATTGTCTGCTTGGGATGTATACATTGAAAAAACATTTTCATTATTAAAAAGTCTTACCCGTTTTAAATTTTCTATGAATAGAATTAAAAAACACCGTTTTTTTTGAGTACGGGACAGCATTCATATATAGGTCGTTATGCTGTAGTAATCGAATTACGAACGATATATAAATTTAAACTGTGTGATTAATGATATTGCAGATACTCGCATGATAACGATAATAAGAATTTTTGTACTGAACCGAAAAAATCATCTCGCAATCCTTAACTAAAATCTGATTGAACCAACGGATCAAAAAAATATTATACAAAACGGGCTTTGGCATAAGTTATAATTTGCAGCGATTTTACCACATGGTGACCTGCTCAACTTAGACTGTTGTATGTATCCCCGGGACGCAACTTAGCATACTTGATGTGCGTCTTTTCGATGATTGCAGTAGTACTAGCAGTAGTAAAAATTTAGCGGTAGGCAACCATTGGAGGGGACATAGGTTTAGTACAGGTTTGTGCAATGCCTTGCTACTAGACATACTAGTAATGCATGTCTTTTTTGTCTGTGTAATTACCTTTTTGAACTAATAATGT
>NC_051407.1:24352332-24352399 GCF_015228065.2 Penaeus monodon
TGGTAGAAGGTAAAGCTTGAGCACAGGGAGTCGGGAGAGGCATGCAAATGTCTGTGGGTGTATTTGC
>NC_051407.1:24353352-24353443 GCF_015228065.2 Penaeus monodon
AGAACTATGTATTATTGGAAGACATAGCGATGAGTGTTTACACCCACGTTTGGCATGTTTCGTTATTTCTATGTTTTCCCATAACACTGAA
>NC_051407.1:24358591-24358823 GCF_015228065.2 Penaeus monodon
ACCCTTACAATGCTCATGACAATTATTATGGAAAACAAATCAATATTGCATATAAATGAAATAACGAGCATAATCTTAATATCTCAGACTTTCAAACTGCTTGCCCCCGCTAGTCATATTGCCTCTAATCGAGAGCGGATTCGCGTATCGCACTTGTTTCCCGACGAGGCGAACGTTTCCCTCCACTGCTCGTCCGTCAGATTGCCAATCATGGTGAAATTTCCACTTTAAC
>NC_051407.1:24359512-24360061 GCF_015228065.2 Penaeus monodon
GAAAAGTGGGAATGGCGATACACGTGGACGAGATGACGGGGTCTTTTTGGGGAGACTAGGAGGAAGAGGGGTTGGGGGAACTTGAGGAGGAGGGGGAAAGACTGGAAAAGAAATTTGATTGGGGGAAAGGGGGAAAAAAGAAAAAATTTGCAAATAGGGTAGGGGAAGTTGGCTTTTGGAAAAAAAGGGGGGAGGGGACCCCGAAGGGCCATTTTAAAAGGGGAAGGAAACAAAAAACCTGCCTGTTTTTGTTTTTGGGGGGCCCTTTTTTGGAAGAAAAAGGATTCAGAATTAGGGGGAATCAAAAATAATTAACCCAAAAATTTGGGCAATGGGGAGAGAGGGAAAAGGGGGTTTGGGAAATAGGAGAGGGGAGGGAGAGAGGGGAGGGGAAAACGAAAGAAGAGGGGGGAAGGATAGGGGACAGGAAGGGGATTAAAAAAATTTGGGGGGAGAAGAAAAAAGAACAAAAAGGGGGGAAGGGCCGGGAAAAAGGGATCAGGGAGGAAGAGGAGGGGGAAAAAGGGGAAACAAGGGATGCTTTTTTTG
>NC_051407.1:24361764-24362434 GCF_015228065.2 Penaeus monodon
GACCTTGTCTTTATGCAGATACAAAAGGGGGGTAAGCCTCTTTTGAACAGTCAGCCTCAATTTAAATTTTTAACATTTTTAAAAGGATTTTATATGTGCAATGTGAGAATGCCGAAAAACTGGCAAATCTAACACTACTCTATTTACAGGGTCCCCATGAATAAATTTACAGGGGAAAAATTAAATTTTTGAATTTTGCTGAAAAAACCCTTTACAAGCTTAAACAACTTCACTGACTTGTACACAATTGTATTTTACACCTTTTTTTTTCAAATAAGAGACATGAATGCAAAATGTGACAGCAATCAGAATAAATAAGGCAGTACAATGTTTTTCTGGGGAAAAGCTTGCTGCTGAATATTTTAAAAAAAAGGAAACCCCTGAACTTAAAAAACTTCCCCAAACCAAAGGGGGCTGAATTAACTAAAAAAGTAAAGATTTAAAAAATAAATTGGTCAATAAAAAACAAAATTAACTTAAATTAGGATTGATAAGTAAAAACAATCTTAAAAATCAAAAAATCTTTATTATCTACACCCTTTACATAGTTGACTTGATATCACTTCTTACACATACTTTCCATAATACACTTTGTCTATATCTTTTACCCATTTATGACAACCCAACATGTTGTTCTGAACCAAGTACTTAAAGGTATATGGATTGATGT
>NC_051407.1:24362468-24362703 GCF_015228065.2 Penaeus monodon
AGCATCCAACATTTTCTGACTGACGACTTCTGCCGGGAAGGGTAATTTTTCTGCAATCATATTTATTTTTGGGGGTACCTGGAAAGAAAAAGGGAACATAAAAACCCAATTTTTCAGAACAGTAAAAAATAGTTTTTAAAAATCCAAAAACACTAAGTTTTTAAAAGGTTAATGTGTCCTAAGATCTGCCTGATCACTGCAAGTAAAGCTGTATTTTAACCCAATGCCCCTGGGG
>NC_051407.1:24363041-24363435 GCF_015228065.2 Penaeus monodon
CAATACTACTTCTGAACACTACATTCTCACTGCAACACTGGGCTAATAACAGATTCTTCTATTTCTACATTTTTTACAACATTCTCCTCTTTCCATGCTGACGGCATGTTTTAAAAAAAACCTTTTCACGGGAAAACTTCCCGCCAACCCCAGATGATCACCCTTTTTTCCCCGGGCCCTTTACTGGGGTGACGTAGTGGTCGATTGAGCCCTTGCCCCCACCCCTGCGCTTTTCCCCGGCCCTTTTGGGGATGGGCCCTTTCCCGGGGGCACGATTCTCCCGTAGGGGAAGGCTTGTTTCCCTTATCTTTTCTTGCAATTGTCATACGGATCATTTCCAGGTGACCCCAGTGCAGCATCCCTCCTCTACGAGCCTGCAAAGAACAATGCCTCA
>NC_051407.1:24364346-24364747 GCF_015228065.2 Penaeus monodon
AATGTACTGGGAGATCAAAAAGGAAGATGCAAAGTTAGAAGTAAAGTATGCTTAGGAGGAGTGGGAAGTGGTAGAGCAAAAGGAAGAGAAAGGAAAGAAATGGGAGAAAAAAAAACTCAAAATCCTGAGAAAAAGAAGAAAAAAAAAACATGTATATTCCAATATATACCGTACTTTCTATAAATATATGGATTTCTTGAACTTCCTATAAGTGGATATATTAACTGAACCTACCACAATTCCATATTGGTTGTAAAGGAAGTTATTGTGCACTTCCTCTTCCCCTCGGATCAAGTCCAGCCTCTTGGTCATCTTGGGAGCCCTAATGCCAGCAGGGTACTGGGGGACCCTGTCAAAGAACCGCAGTTTCTGACGTTCCTTGGGAATCTCAATGTCTGTTT
>NC_051407.1:24365885-24365962 GCF_015228065.2 Penaeus monodon
AAAAAAAATACACAAAACCCATTTTTTTGCAGTTTTAAAAAAGAATTACTTTAAAAAATACATAAAAAAAAATTTTG
>NC_051407.1:24366165-24366647 GCF_015228065.2 Penaeus monodon
TTTATTAAAACTTTATGCCAAGTTTTAAAGATCTATACACAAACCTTATATATTCAAAAACCCACAAAATTAGCTATTCCTTACCATCATAATCTGGCGGCACTGGAAAATTCTTGTAGCCCGCTTTTTGAATCCACGGCAAAGGGGTGGGAAAAAACAAGGCGGGCATTTTAGGGAATGGTATTTAAAATATGACAATAATAATCAGGGTGGGAAAAACCCAAATGGCATACACAAAAGGAAAAAGGGCAGGCCATAGACCTTTTAGATTTCAATTTCAAAGAAAGGGTGCTTCCCTTTCCCCCCCCCCACTTAATTTCTTTCCCTTAAAATTTTTACTTCAAATTTTAAATAGGTTAAAAAATTTTTGGGCCCAAACCCTAAATCTCAGAAACGTGCAAAGCTAAAATGCACTACCCCCTTTTTTTGGATTTTTTTCATTGTTTTCATGCTTTTCCCTTTTTTTTTCCATCTGCATCTCC
>NC_051407.1:24366696-24367025 GCF_015228065.2 Penaeus monodon
TCCTTTCATACTTGGTGTGAAATCTTGAAATCAGTTGGTCTTAAACCCGTGGTCACAATTCAAATAGGGATCACAGAGATGCAAGACGATTTGGAAAAATACTTATAACAATTTTGCTACAAATCATGAAGTTACTATTTTCATTTTGTTCCCTCAAAATAGCCCAAAATAAAAAGGGATATTTTGAATTTCGGGAACATTTAACTTAAAAAAAATATATATATATACCAAATGTTAACCTATATTCCGGGTTGCTCACTAAGAGTTCTGGAAAAGTTATTTTATATATAATTCTTGTCTTTCTATTTCAAGAAAGATTGTTTCTACTC
>NC_051407.1:24367807-24370536 GCF_015228065.2 Penaeus monodon
TGATAACATAAATGACCCTAATATTCCTTTTTGTTGTGATAATGTTGTATCTCAAAGTGAAATTTTCTAAATAAATTAACAGTAAAAAGGCAAGGTACTTGAATGAGAGATATTCAATATTTCATTTATTTACTATACTCATCACAAAGAGCTACACATATGATTCAACAAACATTTATGCTACATCCATACAAAGAAAGTTGAAGTAATCTACAGAGAAAACTATACAAATAGAATAGGCTACATTATCAACTGACAATTATATATTATTCATACAAATATATATACACCAACACACAAGTCCTTTAGCAGTCACTGGCATATCTAAATAAAATAATAAAATTACTACTGTGAAAAAAAGAGAATAAATGGATATTCTTCCTTTTTCATAAACCCGTATGAGATCAAAAATACATTTCATTTAATATTCACTTAGTTATAAAAAATATATCAAATTTAATAGTTTGAACTGCAACTGCTATGAACAAGTGTGATATCCTTAAATATGAACATTATACACAAAGCCAAATAATAAATCTTATAATCCTCTCTATAAAAGTTTCCTGTCATCATGTTTCAACAAATCAATATGTTCTTGAAGAAGATAATCAGCTGCATCTCCTGGTGACACTGCACCTATGGTAACTTCCCTTTCAATTTCTTCTACACTCTTCTTCATTCCAGGGGAGTTCAAGAACACATGGATCAAGTTTTCCTTGAGATGGGTCCACAGCCAAGCCCGTCTTTGATTCTGCCTACGCCTTATGTATTCCCCACTTTCCTCCATGGTCATGCGATATTTTTGCATAAGATCCCACAATTCTGGAACTCCTTCTCCTGTCTGTGAGGATATTCTCTTCACTGGAGTTTTCCAGTATTTGTTCTTGGGCCTTATAAATTTCAGGGCAGATATGTACTCGTACTGCATACGCCTCGCAGCAGGCACAAGGTCCCCATCACTTTTGTTGACTACTATGAGGTCACTCATCTCCATAATGCCTCTTTTTAGACCTTGTAACTCATCTCCACCTCCAGGTGGGATAAGAAGAGTGAAAAGATCAACCATATCTACAACAGAAAATTCACTTTGACCAACACCAATGGTTTCTACAATCACTATATCAAACCCAGCTGCTTCACAAAGAACAATGGCCTCATTGGTTGACCTTGTCACACCACCTAAGTGACCTCGGGAGGGTGAAGGTCTTATGTAAGCATTCATATCCCGGGAAAGTTCATGCATCCTTGTTTTATCCCCTAAAAGGGAACCTCCTGTTGTGACCGATGAGGGATCAACTGCTAGCACTGCTACTTTGTGTCCACGGGCAGTTAAGAACTTTCCAAAGGTCTCAATGAAAGTGGACTTCCCTGCTCCTGGGGGGCCAGACAAGCCAAGGCGAAAGCTTAGGGCCTTTGTGCCTATTCGGTACTGAGTCTCCGTGGCTTCCTGCATTACTGCACTCAAGAGTTGTCTGGCTTGGAGCTTCTTCTTCGGATGAGATGTTTCAACTAGTGTAATAGATTCTGCCAAACTTGCTCGTTGACCTGCACGAAGACCCTTGAGTAACCGTGCCACCAACGGATCCAATGTCCCTGAAGAACAGGACTAGTTTAGGGTGTCTCTCACATAACAAATTATAAAACAAAAATAATTATACAGCCTAAACACAAATCAATAACTTTTGGTAAAACTGCAACTACTCCGACACACTAAACTAGTCAACAGTTCAATTTAGTATCATATTTTTTATCAGCAGCATTTTTCAGATTGTACAACGTATAAATAATTCAGTGAATATACTGAAAATTGCTATTATAGTGACTGAATTAATTTTAACACCAAATCTCACATAGTAACAAAAAACATGACTTAATAATCAATTCAAACTGGAAAACAGCTTTAAAATAAATGAAATACAAAACTGCTGTCACCAATTTTATGGTATCCTAAATATTATAATCAAAACTCTTAATTCATTATTTCCTATTCAGAAACTTCCTTTCACTTTTTATTGAAAAACAAATAATCAGAGGAAAATTAGACCTGGAATGGGTTACTGCAGAATCATTTTAGACTGCAGTACTTTGGTTGCATATACAATACCAATCAGAGACATTATATCTTACATGCAAGGGTTTACATAAATTCTGGTGCAAGAGTATTACAACAGAGCAGCTTGTGCTGTCAAAATGTAAGGTTTGTGGACATGAAACTACTAATATGTTTGACAGTGCGTATCCAACTTATTAAAAGTTTCCTTCTTACTGCATTCATTTATATTTTCCAGGACACCTCCACCTCCTATATTGATATTTCAGAGAGCCAGCAGAACTGTCAAATGAAGGCTCTACCATGATAGTGGCAATTTCCCTACTGAACAAATGTCATATTCTTCATGCCAAGGCACATTAGCAAAGGTAAAAGAAAATGTTTACCACCTATATTCTATTATGCTGCCTGAACTGGTTCCTTATTGCGAAGGCAGTTTACAAGCTCCATCTTTCTAGAATATATGTGGCTTAAGGTTCAGTGGCCCTTTGCCAGAGGAAACAGTGCTTGATTTACACTAACTTAGTCTGGTTACTAATATCATCGCAGTAACTGTTCTCATGGACTAAACCTACTGCTTATATCTAGATAGTATACACTGCTTGTCATCCATAGATACCAATTTTGTTATTATTAGCTAAGCATTACTTCTTCTTTTGGCTTCTCTCCTCGGTGTTGA
>NC_051407.1:24370784-24371208 GCF_015228065.2 Penaeus monodon
TTAATTAATTACATATTTCATGATGGAAAGCTTGTCAAAAGTTGGTGCTATTTTTTCCTGAAATTTATTTATTATCAGTGAAATGTATATAATGTCCACTAAAATATCTGGTACTGCTTGGCAAGTTTCCTCCAGCCATACCCATGACATCACTTCCACACACCTATTTCCTTTGTGGGACCTCCTTTTCCTTCAGCTACTCTTACATTAATATTCTCCCACTTCTTTCTTCTTGCGATTAAAAGAGTGAATAACCAATTAATCCAGTCACACCTATGATTTTTTTTTTCCCTTTCCCATTTTCACATTCCACATACAAAAATATTATGTATCTGATACTTGGCAATGATATATATACACTATTCTATGATATAACCAAAATGCCGGCCAGCTAAATTTACTTTCGTGTGTAATCGATGGCATT
>NC_051407.1:24373209-24374023 GCF_015228065.2 Penaeus monodon
AGGAGTGGCTGAAACAATAAGGACTTGGTCTCAGAAGGGTGTGGACACTTCATAACCAATCACTGGTACTTTATATATAATTTATATAACTTGTGTCTAATAACTTTATTATTTTTGAGTTATGACAGAAGTACATAGAAGATAAGTTTCTTAGATTTAATGGCTCTGTCACATACATATAATTTTAAAGATGGCTAGTTGAAACTTTACCTGTACTGTATTATGTGTGAATTTGTAAATGTTTTCCATTGCTCCGGTGGAATCAGTCCTAAATTCAAGAACTTCCAACATATCATACTTATTTCAGAATCAAATAAATAACACAATAAACAAACAATCGTTGTTACTTTGGTCGAAGTTAATAGAAGACACAATCCTGAAAATCAGTTAGTTTGCTTGGAGTTAAAAATAATATTTGCACCACCTTCCTAAACCAACATATCTTACTCTAAATTCAATAATTTTCATCCCTGGCACCGGCTACAAACATAAAACGTGACAACCACAAATTAAACCCGCAATAATTCATACCAACTCACTCTTACCTGCAGCTGCCGGTACTCTTTGCCAACATAGTGACACAGAGCGATGCAAATGTCTGGATAATAAAGAGAAAGACATGGTTTTCCTCAATAACCCACAGAGGCCACGTCTTTCCCACTCTCCCCCTCCTTCGCCATGTAAATAAAACCGACCCGCGTGGCCCCGTAAGGAAAACAGGACGGGATTTGGGATATCAGGAATTTTTTCTTTTGTCTGGTAAGTTAATTTATCATTCAGGAGTTTCTTATTAGCTTCTCCAAGAATGACTTAT
>NC_051407.1:24374100-24374423 GCF_015228065.2 Penaeus monodon
AATTATGATTGCATTATGGAATATCAGGTAATTATTATTATGATCGGAATAAGGGAATTCTAATAGCATTATTATTATGAAAGAGTTTATAAGAAAATTATGGATTAATTATCGATATATTGTTATCATATCCCTTTACTTATTTGTCTATTATTATTATTATTATTATTTTAAAGCCGACCCCCTACAGAAATCAGGAGCAGACTCGATGTCATTTTAATTTTAGATTGTAAATATCACACATAACTGGTTTGTTTATAATTATGACACCTTTCTACTCATGAGTCTAGGGCTGTAAGAGGGTGTGTATAAGTTTAAGAGTA
>NC_051407.1:24374534-24375578 GCF_015228065.2 Penaeus monodon
TTTCTTGAAGATGCGTATTGATGAAGTCTCTCTTGCCACCTTACATCACCTTAATCTGAAGTATATGTCAGATTCAGTGTGATTCTTTGACCTGACACCAGGCTACAGATCCACAATTCAGTTAATGTCAAAAACCTCATATGTTCTCTAATCATGGGTGATAATTACTCCCGCCTACATACCTGTTTTGATAGAAGTATCAGGTCCTTGGCTCTGGCTTTAAAACTGGTTCTACGGAATCAGTCAAAGAATTTCCCTCTCCAAACTCAATCAGAAGGACAATTCTCTCCCTCTCCACTCTCCACCTAACCTGGGTTTTCGGTATAGTAACAAAAAGTACACCTTAGGCAGTTTGTTAAATTCCGGTCTTTAGAAACGATTTATCTTCATCCAACTGTTACTGAAAGTTTAGATATATTTTTTTTTACATTTTTCCTCGTCCCATACCGATGTTATGCGACTGATTGTCTGCCATGGATGTATACATAGAAGAACATTTTCATTATTAAAAAGTCTTACCCGTTTTAAATTTTCTATGAATAGAATTAAAAAACACCGTTTTCTTTGAGTACGGGACATGCATTTCATATATAGGTCGTTATGCTGTAGTAATCGAATTACGAACGATATATGAATTACTGTGTGATTAATGATATTGCAGATACTCGCATGATAACGATAATAAGAACTTGTACTGAACCGAAAAAATCATCTCGCAATCCTTAACTAAAATCTGATGAACCAACGGATCAAAAAAATATTATACAAAACGGGCTTTGGCATAAGTTATAATTTGCAGCGATTTTACCACATGGTGACCTGCTCAACTTAGACTGTTGTATGTATCGCCGACGCAACTTAGCATACTTGATGTTGCGTCATTCGATGATTGCAGTAGTACTAGCAGTAGTAAAAATTTAGCGGGTAGGCAACCATTGGAGGGGACATAGGTTTAGTACAGGTTTGTGCAATGCCTTGCTACTAGACATACTAGTAATGCATGTCTTTTTTGTCTGTGTAATTACCTTTTTGAACTAATAATGT
>NC_051407.1:24377226-24377312 GCF_015228065.2 Penaeus monodon
AACTATGTATTTTTGGAAGACATAGGGGTGAGTGTTCACCCACGTTTGGCATGTTTCGTTATTTCTATGTTTTCCATAACACTGAA
>NC_051407.1:24388806-24388884 GCF_015228065.2 Penaeus monodon
ATAATTTTTAAAAAAACAAAACACATCAATATGCAAAATATAATTTTATAATTTTAATTAATGATTATATTATTTTTT
>NC_051407.1:24389367-24389439 GCF_015228065.2 Penaeus monodon
TAAACATACTAAATACACCCACACACACCCCCCCCCACAAACCCCAAAAAAAAAAATTATATTAAACCACCA
>NC_051407.1:24390934-24391691 GCF_015228065.2 Penaeus monodon
TTTTTTATTATTATATATTTATAAATATATTTATTACAAAATAAAATATAATTAACAACCACACCACAACAAATAAATTTTTTATGTGTTATAATTATATATTATATTTTATGTAAACACAAGAAAACTTAATTGAAATATGTAAATTTTGCACAAACCAGTAATTTTTAAAAATTTTGTTTATTGGGGCCCCATTTTCCCCTATTTTGGGCTTTGAAAGTCACAAAAAAAGTAAAATTTCGGGGTTTTTATTATTTTATTTTTAATCTTTGCAAATAGTTAGTTTTTATATTTTGTTTTTGTTGGGGCAAAACGTCAAATGGAAAAAGGAAACAGTGCAGGGTTTCAATGAAGACATTTCTTCCCAAGCATTTTACGACCATTTTAAAAATTGTTTGCTAAAGCCAAAAAAAAAACCTAAAAATTTGATTCAAAATTTATTTTTTTGGCTTCCCCCCGGCAAAAACCAGTTAGTGTCGAAGATAGGATTTCCCGGTAAACAGGCCCTAATGAAGAATCCCCCTTTAAAGGATTCTTACGCTGCCGAAAAGGGGCCAATTGTTTTTGACACCCCCCCCCCAAACAACTAGGGTGGCGGGTCAGTTATTCGGGGTTTATGTAAAATACCGCAAAGTGGATGGAAAGGGGTGTTTTTAAGGAATTAAATTTTTTAAAACCCAAACCCCCTTTTAAAAAAAATTTCCCCAAAAAAATTGAAAACAGAGGGGAAGAAAAGGGGTGTATAACCCCCCCCCCC
>NC_051407.1:24391738-24392109 GCF_015228065.2 Penaeus monodon
CTGCAGTGATTCGGCCACTCCCCCAGCTCACATTCTCTGGTTCAAATATGTTAAATAATAACACTGCATTAGATGAAAATTAGACATACATGAAAATGTTTTAGCATTAATTTTTATTAAAACAAACACCTTTCATCAAAACATTGAGCAAAAGAGAAGTTGAAAACAGGAGGGGAGAGAGTGATAAAGTATTGATAGAGTATCCATAAATTTTGGGTGACCAATCTGAATTTCTCTTGCTTTATTATACGAAAAGAGTAAAAATATTACACATCTTCAAAATATATCAGCATGAAAAATATTCATAAACATAACATGATACACCAGTTTCAAAATTGAAATAAAAAAATGTGATTTGTTGGTGCTGCCCT
>NC_051407.1:24392260-24394211 GCF_015228065.2 Penaeus monodon
CATAGATAGTGTTTTTAAATCTATATTTCTCATATAGTCTTTATGTCAAAAGCAAAACTCAAGCTAAGTATTTCCTTTATAATATACACAATAATGTAATTTAAGCTCTTTAAGAGCACTTACAAAACTGCATACTTCTCTGTGCACTGCATGCCATGAAGATCAGGAGTCTAAGACAATGTAACCTATATATGGAGTACCTCTTGCAATTATTCGCAACTGAGAAGTATAATAAATCATTCTAACTTGGGTAAACACCTCAAAAGGCAATAAACCAAGCATAAGTACCTCTAGATGTGGAAGTTGTTCTATAAATGGCACATAAAATGAAGCTTGAATATTTCTTCTTCTTGTGTTATGGGTGCGTGGTATAATCAATGGATGAGCTCTAAAACTTAGGCGTAGCGTGTGTATGCCAACGATTAATTTGTTTATGGCTAACATCATTAACCACTCACATGGAGCATGCTCTAGTACCAATTCTAAGCTTTTTAAGTTTGGAGATGCCTGAATTAGCTTTTCTATCAAAGTGTGTATGTACGCAGTACCACTGAGTGAAGTATAGGTAACACTAAGTGACTCTAAGCTGTGGAGTGTCTTTATAGAGATATCTCCTTCACTCTGAGCATGGATGCTTTCATACATTCTTAGTTCAAGCAACTTTAATGAGGGACAAAGGTTGATTGCCTGGCATAGTTCTCGTACACCTATCTCTACATGTAAATGAAAGTGTAGTGCAGTAAGATTATTACCAATTTTTTCAAAGAGAGAGTAATATACAGAGAGTACATCACCTACTCTTACATTCTCAGGTGGTGTAAATGGCACATGAACTGTGAGACTGCTGCACCTAAATTTTGGCAACCAAACTTCAGCAAATTTTGCTTCTTCCTTAACACTTTCAGCATCTGTTCTAACATCAACACAATTACACAAAGTAATATGCTGCAACTCTTTAAAATATGAAATTATTTTTTCACTACTTGAAAGACTAGATACATGATACTGTATCCAAGGCATCAGACCACTAAAATGTACATGTCTCATACTATATGTTAAATCTCTGCAGTGTTCTGGTATTTGATTAGGAATATGAACCATGAATGGTCTTAACAAATGCCATGATACATTTACAACATTTGGATAATAATACAAAATATTATAAATAAACTCAGCTAAGGAGTATCT
Organism: Penaeus monodon; assembly: GCF_015228065.2. Classification (NCBI taxonomy): domain Eukaryota; kingdom Metazoa; phylum Arthropoda; class Malacostraca; order Decapoda; family Penaeidae; genus Penaeus; species Penaeus monodon. Next base: position 24,393,449 of record NC_051407.1, read on the forward strand.
TGTAACTATGTTCTGGGGATATGCTTTCCAACCAACATCAATCCACTTAAGCCTAGGAAATGACAGGCTGACATCCTTTGTGCTGGACGGGCTCTTAGAAATCTCACTAACAGTTTTGTAATCTAGTCCTGAGAAAAAGGTTTTGTATAAACAATCAATTGGAACCAGCATCCTGCCAAATACTTGTTCAAGAATAAAAGTATCAATCATCTTGCAATGTGAACCAACACTAATCAGTATTTCTTCAGAGATGTTATTTCGAAAGTGCACCTTCTTGAGCAAGGGTGAGTTCTTAATAATGATAAGCCATGGTTCTGAATCTCCAAAAAGTAAGTGCTGTGTTGACATTTCTTCAATGCCAAATGGCCTCAAAGGCTTTAAAAAGTCACAGTAATCGTGACAAAGACTGCGTGGAACCTCCAGGTGAATCTGTAAACAAACAGAATGTTTATTTAAATCAATATAAAATTTTGATATAAAATGCCTACTACATCTGAAAATCTCTTTTAAGGTGGCTCATAGGGGAAATAGAGGAGGGGGCAGGGGAAGAAATGAATAGAGGAATCCATATTCCATTTGGATACTGTGGAGAGAAAAAATGTTAAGTTTTAATTTAACTGGCACTGTGTGTTTCATTACTATCAGAACTGATAAAAATGAAAAACAAAGTCTGTGCCATACAACTTTCAACGTAATAGACATTACTGAAGCAATAAAAGACACTGCAACAAACTCAGCAACTGGACCTGGTGAAATCCCTACC
>NC_051407.1:24394243-24395080 GCF_015228065.2 Penaeus monodon
GTAAAGAAGTTACAGCAAAGCCCCTAGTAAATGTATGGAGGAAATCCTCTGACATGGGACTTATCCCAAGCTGACTGAAGGAGGAAAATGTAATTCCTATCTACTAGGGTGGAACAATGGTCAGGCTAAAAATTACAGACCAGTGACACTAAGATCTAACATAATAAAAATATTTGAATGGGTAAAAAATAATAACTGTCCAGTACCTATAAAATAAGAAAACAAGATAAACCTGGACAGCATGACTTTAGAAAAGGCAGATCTTGTCTATCTCTACAAAAACATACTATGAGATCTAACTGAGAATAAAGATGATGTAATATATTTAGATTTTGTAACAGCTTTCAATAAAACTGACCATAGAATCATAATCAATAAGCTAAAGCCTATTAGAATCAGGGAAATAGTAGGGATATGGATTTTCTAGCAAATCATAACCAAAAAGTAATTATTAATGGATATTATTTGAATGAATCAACTCTTAGAAGTGGAGTACCACAAGGCTCAGTTCTTGGACCCTGTTATTCCTCATTATGATATGTGACATTAATGGAGATACTGAATACTCCAGAGTAACATCTTTTGTGATGGTCCTAGGATAAGTACACCATTAAGTTTACAGAGGATGAAGACAAACTAAGAGGACCTACATGCTATTTGTATATGGGCAAATGAAAACAGTATGACCTTCAATGCTTATAAATTTGAAATCATAAGGTAGAGTTAAACTGGAAATCAAAGACCAAGTTCTTTTTTTGTTGAAGGAATAGAAATGAAAGAAAAGGTAGTTGTAAAAGACCTAGGCCTGTTCATGGGTACTGACCATGCACTGTAAAT
>NC_051407.1:24396905-24398081 GCF_015228065.2 Penaeus monodon
CAAGCTTCTGACCCCAAAAATTTTTTGAAAAACCCTTATGGTTATTCAGAGATTTTTTTTAATAAAATAATAAAAATAATAATAAAATAAAAATAATAAAATATAAAAAAAAAAATAAAAAAGAGAATAAAAACCGAATTTGGAAATATAGAAAAATTTTAATATCTGCAATGAATAAATAATAAAGTCACCAACTAGGTTTTTTACAAGGTCTCCCGGGTTAAGAATACCTCAGTAAAAGAGTTTCAAAAACCACACTGAGCAGGACCCAAAAAAGGAAAATTATGAGGGGGATTTGAGAATTTTCAGACAAACAGAAACGCCTTTATGGAAATATTCCAAGTTTGGCAATCATTGCCAAGAGGGAAATCCAAGCCACTAAAAAAGAATAAATTTTATTAAAAACGGGTTTAAAAGATTTTCCACCAAAAAATTAGACAAATGGGGGTTTAAAGTATGGGAAAGACTAAAACAAGTCAAGTTTTTCTTAAAAAAACAGAAAAAGCTACCTCATTATGTACATATAAAGATAATGGAAAATTTGGCCCAAATCCAAGAGAAGAAGGAGGGGGAGGAATCAAGACAAGCATTCCCCCTGGTGGGGCAGAAATGCATCTTTGGGAAAAACTGTTTAAACCCCCTTATTAAAAAAATATGAATCAATGTTTCTTAATACGGGGGCCAAAGGCTGTTTAAAAAACATTAAAAAACAAAAACCGAGCATTTTGGGATTTTTCAAGAAAATTAGGTATTGATTGAATTCAGTACCCCCAAACCCAGTGTACTGAAAGACAAGGACAGAATAAAAAAATCCCCTTTCATCAGGTCGTTTTTATTTGCTAAAAGAAGAGGGGGGTTCCCAGAGGTCCTACAGAGCCACTAAAAGGGCCTTGTTTAAAAATTTACACAAGAAACCCAAAGTAACCATAAACATAAATAGGAAAGTAAGAAAAAAACAAGATTTTAAAAAGAAAAAGTTTAAAGATTTTTAAAATTTCAATTGCCCCCAGGAGGTCCCCAAAAGGGGCAGGGATTGCAGAGGATCCCCACATGCTCCCCCAGGGATGGGGTAGGCTTTTCCGGGTGGGTTTTAGTAAATATCCCTCAAAGGCGGGAAAAGACCGTACAGCTTGGGCCATGAGCCCCCACCTACCTGTTTTTGCCACGGGGTTTCTT
>NC_051407.1:24398118-24398213 GCF_015228065.2 Penaeus monodon
CCATATTTTCTTCACCCTGTCGGGCAGAAAAGCTAAAAATGGCCAGAGCCCAAAGAATAAATTTTGCAATAAGTATAAAAAAGGGGGAGAGCCTT
>NC_051407.1:24398276-24398474 GCF_015228065.2 Penaeus monodon
AGGAGGATTTGTGGAAATTTTAACATAAACACGTTCATGATTTTCTTGGACAGAATGAATAAAATTATTTGTTTAAATTTAAAGAAACCACTGGTTAATCCTGTAAAGCCATGCTTCTCTTTGACACGGGAGACTACCATATGCATTTACACAACACATTCCCTAGAGCTTCTAGACCTAGAAACAACACACACACAC
>NC_051407.1:24398612-24398971 GCF_015228065.2 Penaeus monodon
GGTTTTGGGGGTGTCGAGGTACTAGAAGACATTAGGTAATTGTTGTGTAAGGCATAGTGTGAGTAGTCCTGGCAAAAGAAACATGTTTTACGGGTTTAACCAATGGTTTCTAGTTTCAAGCAAGTAATTTTTTCTTCTGCCAAAAAAAATTTATAAAACGTTTTTATTTTAATATATCCACAAACCCTCTTGAAAGAAAAATTTTAAAGAGACCAAAAACCCAAACAGATGTAAAAATTATTATTTGATTTTTAACAAAAGGCCCCCTTTTTTTCATATTATTGCAAATTCTTTTGGGTCTCGGCCATTTATTAGATTATCTGCACCGACAAGTTTGAAGAAACTAGGTTTAAAAAAAG
>NC_051407.1:24398998-24400042 GCF_015228065.2 Penaeus monodon
AACTGAAACCCAAGTGAGAAAAAAGGGTAGATGGGACTCATGACCCCAAGTGTACGGTTTTTGAGCCTTGGGGGATAATGTGCTAAATCCCCCCCAGGAATGCTTATCCCTCATCCCTAGGGGAGATGGGGCATCCCTGCAATCCTGCCTTTGGGACCTACTGGGGCAGTTTAATTTAAACATTTTTAATCTTTTTTTTTAAAGTCTTGTTTTTTTTTACTTTCTTTTTTTATGTTTTGGGTACTTGGTTATTGGTGAAATTTTAAGCAAGACCCCTTTTGATGGCTCAGCTAGGACCTTTGGGGGAAACCCCATTTTTTTCAGAACAAAAAATGATCTGATGAAGGGTATATTTGATTCTGTCCTGATCTTCAGTACCATGGTTGGGGGACTAAATTTCAATCAATAGCCAAATTTTCGGGAAAACACCCCCAAAGTGCTTGGGTTGTGTTCTAAGTTTTTTTAAACAGCCTTGCCCCATTTTAAAAAAACTATACATATTTCTAATAAGGGGGTTTAAGCAGTTATCCCAGATGATGACATGTTCTGCTAGCCGGGGAATGTTTTGTCTGATTCTCCTCTCCTCTTCTCTTGGGATTTTGGTGCAAGTTTTCCTTTATCTTCCATTTTACATAATGAGGTGCTTTCCTGTTTTGTAAAAAAAAAGTTTGACTTGTTTAGCTTTCCAGTATTTTAAACTGCCATGTTGTCTAATTTTAGGTGAAAACCTTTAAACCTGTTCTAATAATATAGTTTTTTGAGTGGCTTGGTTCCAATTTGGAAATGTTCCCAAAATTTGGAATCAGTTCCATAATGGCATTTCTGTTCTGTCTGAAAAATTCTCAAAATCATCCACTAACTTTCCTTTTTTGGCTGCCTGTCCAGTGTGGTTAGAAGCTCATTTTACGAAGGTATTCTTACACGGGTTTAGACCTTGATAAAAATCCTAGTTGGTGACTTCATTACATTTATTCATTGCAGATATTAAATATTTTTCTATATTTCCAAAATTCTTGGTTTTCATTCTCATTTTCATTTTTTTTT
>NC_051407.1:24401983-24402175 GCF_015228065.2 Penaeus monodon
ATTACAGTGCATGGTCAGTACCCATGAACAGGCCTAGGTCTTTTACAACTACCTTTTCTTTCATTTCTATTCCTTCAAAAAAAAAAGAACTTGGTCTTTGATTCCAGTTTAACTCTACCTTATGATTTCAAATTATAAGCATTGAAGGTCATACTTGGTGTATTCATTGATTCCCATATAAACTAATAGATG
>NC_051407.1:24404164-24404471 GCF_015228065.2 Penaeus monodon
CAGTCCTGTGTCAAAGAGATAGCATGGCTTTACAGGATTAACCAAGTGGTTTCTTAGATTCAAGCAAGTAATTTATATTCATTCTGTCCAAGAAAATCATGAAATCGTGTTTATGTTAATATATCCACAAATCCTCTCTGAAAGATAAATATTAAAGAGACCTAAAACCCTAACAGATGTGAAATTATTATTTATGAGTTTAACAAAATGGCTCTCCCTCTTTTCATACTTATTGCAATTCATTCTTGGGTCTCTGGCCATTATTTAGCATTATCTGGCACCGACAAGCCTGAAGAAACTATGGATT
>NC_051407.1:24404507-24405492 GCF_015228065.2 Penaeus monodon
ATTGAAACCCAAGTGAGCAACACAGGTAGAGTGGGACTCATGAGCCCAAGCTGTACAGTGTCTTTGCCAGCCTTTGAGGGGATATATGTGATCTAAATCCCACCCAGGAATGCTCTATCCCTCATCCACGTAGGGTGAGCATGTGGCATCCTCTGCAATCCCTGCCCTTTTGGGCACCTCACTGGGAGCAGATTGAATTTGAACATCTTTAATCTTTTTCTTTTCAAAGTCTTGTTTTTTTCTTACATTGCTCTATTTATGTTTATGGGTTACTTGGTTACTTGGTGTAATTTTAAGCAAGAGCCCTGTGAGTGGCTCATGCTAGGACCATCTGGGGAACCCCCATCTTCTTTCAGCAACTAAGAACTGATCCTGATGAAGGGTATTATTTGATTCTGTCCTTGATCTTTCAGTACCACTGGTTGGTGGTACTGAATTCAATCAATAGCCTAATTTTCTTGGAAACAGTCCCAAAGTGCTCTGGGTTGTGTTTCTAATGTTTTTTAAACAGCCTTGGCCCCAGTATTAAGAAACATTGATTACATATTTTCTTAATAAGGAGGTTTAAGCAGTTATCCCAGATGATGACATGTTCTGCCTAGCCAGGGGAAGTGCCTTGTCTTGATTCCTCCTCCTCCTTCTTCTCTTGGATTTGGTGCCAAGTTTTCCATGATCTTCCATATGTACATAATGAGGTAGCTTTCTGTTTTTGTAAAGAAAAGCTTGACTTGTTTTAGTCTTTCCCAGTATCTACAACCTGCCATGTTGTCTAATTTTCAGGTGAGAACTCTTTGAACCTGTTCTAATAATATCATGTCTTTTGTAGTGGCTTGGATTCCATACTTGGCACTGATATGCCAATCTTGGAATCAGTTTCCATAATGGCAGTTTCTGTTCTGTCTGAAAAATTCTCAAAATCCATCCACTCATAACTTTTCCTTTATTGGCTGCCTGCTCAGTGTGGTTACTGAAGCTCATTTTACTG
>NC_051407.1:24407531-24408368 GCF_015228065.2 Penaeus monodon
ATTTACAGTGCATGGTCAGTACCCATGAACAGGCCTAGGTCTTTTACAACTACCTTTTCTTTCATTTCTATTCCTTCAACAAAAAAAGAACTTGGTCTTTGATTTCCAGTTTAACTCTACCTTATGATTTCAAATTTATAAGCATTGAAGGTCATACTGTTTTCATTTGCCCATATACAAATAGCATGTAGGTCCTCTTAGTTTGTCTTCATCCTCTGTAAACTTAATGGTGTACTTATCCTAGGACCATCACAAAAGATGTTACTCTGGAGTATTCAGTATCTCCATTAATGTCACATATCATAATGAGGAATAACAGGGTCCAAGAACTGAGCCTTGTGGTACTCCACTTCTAAGAGTTGATTCATTCAAATAATATCCATTAATAATTACTTTTTGGTTATGATTTGCTAGAAAATCCATATCCCTACTATTTCCCTGATTCTAATAGGCTTTAGCTTATTGATTATGATTCTATGGTCAGTTTTATTGAAAGCTGTTACAAAATCTAAATATATTACATCATCTTTATTCTCAGTTAGATCTCATAGTATGTTTTTGTAGAGATAGACAAGATCTGCCTTTTCTAAAGTCATGCTGTCCAGGTTTATCTTGTTTTCTTATTTTATAGGTACTGGACAGTTATTATTTTTTACCCATTCAAATATTTTTATTATGTTAGATCTTAGTGTCACTGGTCTGTAATTTTTAGCCTGACCATTGTTCCACCCTAGTAGATAGGAATTACATTTTCCTCCTTCAGTCAGCTTGGGATAAGTCCCATGTCAGAGGATTTCCTCCATACATTTACTAGGGGCTTTGCTGTAACTTCTTTAC
>NC_051407.1:24408403-24410325 GCF_015228065.2 Penaeus monodon
GGGATTTCACCAGGTCCAGTTGCTGAGTTTGTTGCAGTGTCTTTTATTGCTTCAGTAATGTTTATTACATTGAAAGTTGTATGGCACAGACTTTGTTTTTCATTTTTATCAGTTCTGATAGTAATGAAACACTTAACATTTTTTCTCTCCACAGTATCCAAATGGAATATGGATTCCTCTATTCATTTCTTCCCCTGCCCCCTCCTCTATTTCCCCTATGAGCCACCTTAAAAGAGATTTTCAGATGTAGTAGGCATTTTATATCAAAATTTTATATTGATTTAAATAAACATTCTGTTTGTTTACAGATTCACCTGGAGGTTCCACGCAGTCTTTGTCACGATTACTGTGACTTTTTAAAGCCTTTGAGGCCATTTGGCATTGAAGAAATGTCAACACAGCACTTACTTTTTGGAGATTCAGAACCATGGCTTATCATTATTAAGAACTCACCCTTGCTCAAGAAGGTGCACTTTCGAAATAACATCTCTGAAGAAATACTGATTAGTGTTGGTTCACATTGCAAGATGATTGATACTTTTATTCTTGAACAAGTATTTGGCAGGATGCTGGTTCCAATTGATTGTTTATACAAAACCTTTTTCTCAGGACTAGATTACAAAACTGTTAGTGAGATTTCTAAGAGCCCGTCCAGCACAAAGGATGTCAGCCTGTCATTTCCTAGGCTTAAGTGGATTGATGTTGGTTGGAAAGCATATCCCCAGAACATAGTTACAAGATACTCCTTAGCTGAGTTTATTTATAATATTTTGTATTATTATCCAAATGTTGTAAATGTATCATGGCATTTGTTAAGACCATTCATGGTTCATATTCCTAATCAAATACCAGAACACTGCAGAGATTTAACATATAGTATGAGACATGTACATTTTAGTGGTCTGATGCCTTGGATACAGTATCATGTATCTAGTCTTTCAAGTAGTGAAAAAATAATTTCATATTTTAAAGAGTTGCAGCATATTACTTTGTGTAATTGTGTTGATGTTAGAACAGATGCTGAAAGTGTTAAGGAAGAAGCAAAATTTGCTGAAGTTTGGTTGCCAAAATTTAGGTGCAGCAGTCTCACAGTTCATGTGCCATTTACACCACCTGAGAATGTAAGAGTAGGTGATGTACTCTCTGTATATTACTCTCTCTTTGAAAAAATTGGTAATAATCTTACTGCACTACACTTTCATTTACATGTAGAGATAGGTGTACGAGAACTATGCCAGGCAATCAACCTTTGTCCCTCATTAAAGTTGCTTGAACTAAGAATGTATGAAAGCATCCATGCTCAGAGTGAAGGAGATATCTCTATAAAGACACTCCACAGCTTAGAGTCACTTAGTGTTACCTATACTTCACTCAGTGGTACTGCGTACATACACACTTTGATAGAAAAGCTAATTCAGGCATCTCCAAACTTAAAAAGCTTAGAATTGGTACTAGAGCATGCTCCAGGGTGAGTGGTTAATGATGTTAGCCATAAACAAATTAATCGTTGGCATACACACGCTACGCCTAAGTTTTAGAGCTCATCCATTGATTATACCACGCACCCATAACACAAGAAGAAGAAATATTCAAGCTTCATTTATGTGCCATTTATAGAACAACTTCCACATCTAGAGGTACTTATGCTTGGTTTATTGCCTTTGAGGTGTTTACCAAGTTAGAATGATTTATTATACTTCTCAGTTGCGAATAATTGCAAGAGGTACTCCATATATAGGTTACATTGTCTTAGACTCCTGATCTTCATGGCATGCAGTGCACAGAGAAGTATGCAGTTTTGTAAGTGCTCTTAAAGAGCTTAAATTACATTATTGTGTATATTATAAAGGAAATACTTAGCTTGAGTTTTTCTTTGACATAAAGACTATATGAGAAATATAGATTTAAAAACACTATCTATG
>NC_051407.1:24410476-24410844 GCF_015228065.2 Penaeus monodon
AGGGCAGCACCAACAAACCACATTTTTTTATTTTAATTTTGAAACTGGTGTATCATGTTATGTTTTGAATATTTTTCATGCTGATATATTTTGAAATGTGTAATTTTTTTACTCTTTTCATATAATAAAGCAAGAGAAATTCAGATTGGTCACCCAAAATTTATGGATACTCTATCAATACTTTATCACTCTCTCCCCCTCCTGTTTTCAACTTCTCTTTTGCTCAATGTTTTGATGAAAGGTGTTTGTTTTAATAAAAATTAATGCTAAAACATTTTCATGTGTCTAATTTTCATCTAATGCAGTGTTATTATTTAACATATTTGAACCAGAGAATGTGAGCTGGGGGAGTGGCCGAATCACTGCAG
>NC_051407.1:24410905-24411481 GCF_015228065.2 Penaeus monodon
GGGGGGGGGGGGGTGATACACGCCAGTTGACAGATATGGGCCCTGGCTGATTTACTGGCAGCAGATATATTGAAATCCTTGAGGAGATTTTCCTTCCAACAGTTAGGGCTTTGGTGTTACCTGACACAGATCCCTTCCATCTCATTCAGAAAATCAACTCCATCCATACCAGCCGTGTTGTCCGGTATTGGTTACATAAATGCCCCGACATCACACTGTAGCCACAGCCACCTAGATCTCGATCTCAACCCAAATGAAGACGTGTGGGTGGCCGTGTCAAAACACACTTGGTACAACACTCGCAGTCGTGAAGAATGCCTTGGAAGCATGGGGATGTCTTCGATGTGAGGAAGGCCGTGCTTTGACAGCTGAGTTAGTGGCGCTATGCTTCGACACTTGAACTGTGTTTTTGCAGCAGGGGGGAAGGCACAAAATGATAAACTTGAATACATTAACTATCTTATGTTCCTTGTTTTGATCTTTATGCAATATGTCAATATTTATAAGGTATTGTAACAGTAATAATGCGTATGAGTAGCACCTGTCATATCACTCGCCTGACAATACCTAGCACCT
>NC_051407.1:24411560-24411723 GCF_015228065.2 Penaeus monodon
CAATACAATATTATAAATAACCCGCAAATTTACAGCTTCTTTGTGACTTTCGACACATGCCCAAAAGTAGTTGGAAAATCAGGGGTACCAATAATTAGCGTTAACAACTATATTTCAAAAATTATCTTGGTTTGTGTCAGAACTTTGAGCATGATTTTCTAAT
>NC_051407.1:24412154-24412303 GCF_015228065.2 Penaeus monodon
CATGCCAAAGTTCTGACACAAACCAAGTAATTTTTGAAATAATTTTGTTAACGCTAATTAGGGTACCCCTGTTTTTTCCAACTCTTTTGGGCATGTGTCGAAACCCACAAAGAACTGTAAATTTGCGGGTTATTTAAAAAATTGTATTG
>NC_051407.1:24412382-24412940 GCF_015228065.2 Penaeus monodon
AGGTGCTAGGTATGTCGGGAGTGAATGACAGGTGCTACCTACGCATTTTTACTGTTACAATCCCTTTTTAAAAATATTAAATTTGCATAAAAAAAAAACCAAGGAAATAAGATATTAATGTATTAAGTTTATCATTTTTTCCCTTTCCCCCCCTGCTGAAAAACACTTTTTAAATTTTCGAAGCTGCGCCACTAACTCAGCTGTAAAAAGACGGCCTTCTCACTCGAAGACATCCCCATGTTTCCCAAAGGCTTTTCTTACGCTGCGAGTGTTGTACCATGTGTTTTGACACGGCCCCCACACTCTTTATTTTGGGGTTTAGATCGAGATCAGGTGGTGTGGCTAAGTGTAGCGGGGGTTTATGTAAAAAATACCCGGGCAAAACCCGGGTGGGATGGAGGAGTTTTATTTTTGAATAATGGAAGGGGTCTGTGTCAGGTAACACCAAAACCTAACTGTTGGGAAAGGAAAATCTCCTCAAGGATTTCAAATATTGCTGCCATAAATCAGCCCGGGGCCCAAACTGTCAACTGGCGTTTATCACCCCCCCCCCCCCCC
>NC_051407.1:24413009-24413369 GCF_015228065.2 Penaeus monodon
CTGCAGTGATTGGGCCACTCCCCCAGCTCCATTCTCTGGTTCAAATAGTTAAATAATAAACACTGCATTAGATGAAAATTAGACACATAAAAATGTTTTTAAGCATAATTTTTATTAAAAAAACACCTTTCATCAAACATTTGAGCAAAGAGAAGTTGAAAACAGGAGGGAAGAGTGATAAAGTATTGATAGAGTATCCATAAATTTTGGGTGACCAATCTGAATTTCTCTTGCTTTATTATATGAAAAGAGAAAAAATATTACACATCTTCAAAATATATCAGCATGAAAAATTTTCATAAACTAACATGATACACCATTTTTCAAAATTAAAATAAAAAAATGGGGTTTTTGTTGGTG
>NC_051407.1:24413531-24415447 GCF_015228065.2 Penaeus monodon
CATAATAGTGTTTTTAAATCTATATTTCTCATATAGTCTTTATGTCAAAGAAAAACTCAAGCTAAGTATTTCCTTTATAATATACACAATAATGTAATTTAAGCTCTTTAAGAGCACTTACAAAACTGCATACTTCTCTGTGCACTGCATGCCATGAAGATCAGGAGTCAAAGACAATGTAACCTATATATGGAGTACCTCTTGCAATTATTCGCAACTGAGAAGTATAATAATCATTCTAACTTGGGTAAACACCCAAAAGGCAATAACCAACCCATAAGTACCTCTAGATGTGGAAGTTGTTCTATAAATGGCACATAAATGAAGCTTGAATATTTCTTCTTCTTGTGTTATGGGTGCGTGTATAATCATGGATGAGCTCTAAAACTTAGGCGAGCGTGTGTATGCCAACGATTAATTTGTTTATGGCTAACATCATTAACCACTCACATGGAGGCATGCTCTAGTACCAATTCTAAGCTTTTTAAGTTTGGAGATGCCTGAATTAGCTTTTCTATCAAAGTGTGTATGTACGCAGTACCACTGAGTGAAGTATAGGTAACACTAAGTGACTCTAAGCTGGGGATGTCTTTATAGAGATATCTCCTTCACTTGAGCATGGATGCTTTCATACATTCTTAGTTCAAGCAACTTTAATGGGCCCAAAGGTTGATTGCCTGGCATAGTTCTCGTACACCTATCTCTACATGAAAATGAAAGTGTAGTGCAGTAAGATTATTACCAATTTTTTCAAAGAGAGAGTAATATACAGAGAGTACATCACCTACTCTTACATTCTCGGTGGTGTAAATGGCACATAAAACTGTGAGACTGCTGCACTAAATTTTGGCAACCAAACTTCAGCAAATTTTGCTTTTTCCCTTAACACTTTCAGCATCTGTTCTAACATCAACACAATTACACAAAGTAATATGCTGCAACTCTTTAAATATGAAATTAATTTTTCAACTACTTGAAAGACTAGATACATGATACTGTATCCAAGGCATCAGACCACTAAAATGTACATGTCTCATACTATATGTTTAAATCTCTGCAGTGTTCTGGTTTTTGATTAGGAATATTGAACCATGAATTTGGGCTTAACAAATGCCATGATACATTTCAACATTTGGATAAAAATACAAAATATTATAAATAAACTCAGCTAAGGAGTATCTTGTAACTATGTTCTGGGGATATGCTTTCCAACCAACATCAATCCCCCTTAAGCCTAGGAAATACGGCTGACATCCTTTGTGCTGGAGGGCTCTTAAAATCTCACTAACAGTTTTGTATCTATCCTGAGAAAAAAGGGTTTTTTATAAACAATCAAATTTGGGAAACCCGCATCCTGCCAAATACTTGTTCAAGAATAAAAATATCAATCATCTTGCAATGTGAACCAAAACTAATCAGTATTTCTTCAGAGATGTTATTTCGAAAGTGCACCTTCTTTAGCAGGGTGAGTTCTTAATAATGATAAGCCATGGGTTTTGAATCTCCAAAAAGTAAGTGCTGTGTTGACATTTCTTCAATGCCAAATGGGCCTCAAAGGCTTTAAAAAGTCACAGTAATCGTGACAAAGACTGCGTGGAACCTCCAGGTGAATCTGTAAACAAACAGAATGTTTATTTAAAACAATATAAAATTTTGATATAAATGCCTACTAAAATCTGAAAATCTCTTTAAGGTGGCTCATAGGGGAATAGAGGAGGGGGCGGGAAGAAATGAATAGAGGAATCCATATTCCATTTGGATACTGTGGAGAAAAAATGTTAAATGTTTCATTACTATCAGAACTGATAAAAATGAAAACAAAGTCTGTGCCATACAACTTTCAATGTAAAAACATTACTGAAACAATAAAAGACACTGCAACAAACTCAGCAACTGGACCTGGTGAAATCCCTTCC
>NC_051407.1:24415477-24416295 GCF_015228065.2 Penaeus monodon
GTAAAGAAGTTACAGCAAAGCCCTAGTAAATGTATGGAGGAAATCCTCTGACATGGGACTATCCCAAGCTGAGAAGGAGGAAATGAAATTTCCCTATCTACAGGGTGGAACAATGGTCAGGCTAAAAATTACAGACCAGTGACACTAAGATCTAACATAATAAAAATATTTGAATGGGTAAAAAATAATAACTGTCCAGTACCTATAAAAAAAGAAAACAAATAAACCTGGACAGCATGACTTTAGAAAGGCGATCTTGTCTATCTCTACAAAAACATACTATGAGATCTAACTGAAAATAAAGATGATGTAATATATTTAGATTTTGAACAGCTTTAAATAAAACTGACCATAGAATCATAATCAATAAGCTAAACCCTATTAGAATCAGGAAATAGTAGGGATATGGATTTTCTAGAAAATCATAACCAAAAAGTAATTATTAATGGATTTATTTGAATGAATCAACTCTTAGAAGTGGAGTACCACAAGGCTCAGTTCTGGGCCCTGTTATTCCTCATTATGATATGTGACATTAATGGAGATACTGATACTCCAAGTAACATCTTTTGTGATGGTCCTAGGATAATACACCATTAGTTTACAGAGGATGAAGACAAACTAAGAGGACCTACATGCTATTTGTATATGGGCAAAAGAAAACGTATGACCTTCAAAGCTTATAAATTTGAAATCATAAGGGAGAGTTAAACTGAAATCAAAGACCAAGTTTTTTTTTGTTGAAGGAATAGAAATGAAAGAAAAGGTATTGTAAAAGACCTAGGCCTGTTCATGGGTACTGACCATGCACTGTAAAT
>NC_051407.1:24418206-24419649 GCF_015228065.2 Penaeus monodon
CCAAGAATTTTGGAAATATAGAAAAATATTTAATATCTGCAATGAATAAATGTAATGAAGTCACCAACTGGATTTTTATCAAGGTCTACCCGTGTAAGAATACCTTCAGTAAAATGAGCTTCAGTAACCACACTGGCAGGCAGCCAATAAAGGAAAAGTTATGAGGGATGGATTTTTTAGAATTTTTTTAGACAGAACAGAAACTGCCATTATGGAAACTGATTCCAAGATTGGCATATCATGCCAAGTATGGAACCCAAGCCACTAAAAAAGACATGATATTATTAAAAACAGGTTCAAAGAGTTTCCCCTAAAAATTAAAAACATGCGGGTTTTGTAGTACTGGGAAAGACAAAAACAATCAAGCTTTTTTTTACAAAAACAGAAAGCTCCCTCATTATGTACATATGGAAGACATGAAAACTTGGCCCCAAAACCCAAAGAGAAGAAGGAGGAGGAAAATCAAGACAGGCATTTCCCCCTGGCTGGCAACATGTCTCATCTGGGAAAAACGTTTAAAACCTCCTTATTAAAAAAATGAAATAAATTTTCTTAATACGGGGCCCCAAGGCTGTTTAAAAAAATAAAAAACACAACCCAGACATTTTTGGGCTTTTCCCAAAAAATTAGGCTTTGATTGAATTCATACACCCCCTGTACTGAAAGATAAAGGGCAAAATCAAATAATCCCCTTCATCGGGATCATTTCTTTTTTCTGAAAAGAGGGGGGTTTCCCCAATGGTCCAGCATGAGCCACTCACGGGCTCTTGCTTAAAATTAACCAAGTCCCAAAGAAACCCATAAAAAAAATAGGAATGAAAGAAAAAAACAAGACTTGAAAAAAAAGATTAAAGATGTTCAAATTCAATCTGCCCCCAGTGAGGTGCCCAAAGGGCAGGGATTGCAGGGGATCCACATGTCCCTACGTGGATGAGGGATAGAGCTTTCCTTGGTGGGTTTTTAGATCACATATACCCCTAAAAAGGCTGGAAAAGACACGTACATTTGGGCCTGATTCCCATCTCCTTGTTGCCACTTGGGTTTCCATTTTTAATTTTTTTCATTTGGTTTTAGTTTCTTTTTTAAATCCATAGTTTCTTCAGGTTTGTGGGTGCCAATAATGCAAAATAAGGGCCAGGACCCAAAAAAAAATAAATTGCAATAGTATAAAAAGGGGGAGAGATTTTTTTAAATTTAAAAATAAAATTTACATCGTTGGGGTTTTAGTCTTTTTAATTTTTATTTTTCAAAGTTTTGTGGTTTTTTAACAAAAAACACTTTCTGATTTTTTTGGGACAGAATAAATTTTAAATTTACTTGCTTGAATCTAAGAAGCCACTTGGTTAATCTGTAAGCCAGCTTTCTTGACACGGACTGACTCCACATATGCATTTTACACAACCCAAATTCCTAGATGTCTTCTAGTACCTCAGACCAAAACCC
>NC_051407.1:24420886-24421052 GCF_015228065.2 Penaeus monodon
AAATATTAGTATTTAAAATGTATATGTAAATGTATTGTATTATAAGTAATATTATATTTTTTATTATAATTATATATAATATTATATAATTTTATATATAAAAATTTTAATTATATTTTAAATATATTATTATAAATTAAAATATAATAATATTTTATTATTTATT
>NC_051407.1:24421347-24421522 GCF_015228065.2 Penaeus monodon
CTATAATTAGAAAATCATGCTCAAAGTTCTGACACAAACCAAGATAATTTTTGAAATATAGTTGTTAACGCTAATTATTGGTACCCCTGTTTTCCAATTTATTTTTGGGCATGTGTCGAAAGTCACAAAGAAGCTGTAAATTTGCGGGTTATTTATAATATTGTATTGTAATCTT
>NC_051407.1:24421588-24422122 GCF_015228065.2 Penaeus monodon
GACAGGTGCTAGGTATTGTTCGGGCCGAGTGATATAAAACAGGTGCTACTCATACGCATTATTACTGTTACAATACCTTATAATATGACATATTGCATAAAGATCAAAACAAGGAACATAAGATAGTTAATGTATTCAAGTTTATCATTTTGTGCCCTTCCCCCTGCTGCAAAAACACAGTTCAAGTGTCGAAGCATAGCGCCACTAACTCAGCTGTCAAAGCACGGCCTTCCTCACATCGAAGACATCCCCATGCTTCCAAGGCATTCTTCACGACTGCGAGTGTTGTACCAAGTGTGTTTGACACGGCCACCCACACGTCTTCATTTGGGTTGAGATCGGATCTAGGTGCTGTGGCTACAGTGTGATGTCGGGGCATTTATGTAACCAATACCGGACACACGGCTGGTTGGATGAGTTGATTTTCTGAATGAGATGGAAGGGATCTGTGTCAGGTTAACCAAAGCCCTAACTGTTTGGAAGGAAAATCTCCTCAAGGATTTCTATATATCTGCTGCCAGTAAATCAGCCAGG
>NC_051407.1:24422224-24422604 GCF_015228065.2 Penaeus monodon
CTGCAGTGATTCGGCCACTCCCCCAGCTCACATTCTCTGGTTCAAATATGTTAAATAATAACACTGCATTAGATAAAATTTGACACATGAAAATGTTTTAGCATTAATTTTATTAAAACAAACACCTTTTAAACAAAACATTGAGCAAAAAAGAAGTTGAAAACAGGGGGGGAGAGAGTGATAAAATATTGATAGAGTATCCATAATTTTGGTGACCAATCTGAATTTCTCTTGCTTTATTATATGAAAAGAGTAAAAAAATTACACATCTTCAAAATATATCAAGCATGAAAAATATTCATAAACATAACATGATACACCAGTTTCAAATTAAAAAAAAAAATTGGTTTGTTGGTGCTGCCCTTCTTTCCATTTCAGTT
>NC_051407.1:24422698-24424646 GCF_015228065.2 Penaeus monodon
GAGTAATGCCCAAAATAAATTTTCTTATTCTTGTAAATACATCATAGATAGTGTTTTTTTAAATCTATATTTCTCATATAGTCTTTATGTCAAAAGCAAACTCAAGCTAAGTATTTCCTTTATAATATACACAATAATGTAATTTAAGCTCTTTAAGAGCACTTACAAAACTCATACTTCTCTTTTGCACTGCATGCCATGAAAATCAGGAGTCTAAGACAATGTACCTATATATGGAGTACCTCTTGCAATTATTCGCAACTGAGAAGTATAATAAATCATTCTAACTTGGGTAAACACCTCAAAAGGCAATAAACCAAGCATAAGTACCTCTAGATGTGGAAGTTTTCTATAAATGGCACATAAATGAAGCTTGAATATTTCTTCTTCTTGTGTTATGGGTGCGTGGTATAATCAATGGATGAGCTCTAAAACTTAGGCGTAGCGTGTGTATCCAACGATTAATTTGTTTATGGCTAACATCATTAACCACTCACCATGGAGCATGCTCTAGTACCAATTCTAAGCTTTTTAAGTTTGGAGATGCCTGAATTAGCTTTTCTATCAAAGTGTGTATGTACGCAGTACCACTGAGTGAAGTATAGGTAACACTAAGTACTTCTAAGCTGTGGAGTGTCTTTATAAAAGTATCTCCTTCACTCTGAGCATGATCTTTTCATACATTCTTAGTTTCAAGCAACTTTAAAGAGGACAAAGGTTGATTGCCCGGCATAGTTCTCGTACACCTATCTCTACTGTAAATGAAAGTGTAGTGCAGTAATATTATTACCAATTTTTCAAAGAGAGAGTAATATACAGAGAGTACCTCACCTACTCTTACATTCTCAGGTGGTGTAAATGGCACATGAACTGTGAGACTGCTGCACCTAAATTTGGCAACCAAACTTCGCAAATTTTGCTTCTTCCCTTTAAAACTTTTTAGCATCTGTTCTAACATCAACACAATTTCACAAAGTAATATGCTGCAACTCTTTAAAATAAAATTATTTTTTCACTACTTGAAAGACTTTGATACATGATACTGTATCCAAGGCATCAACCACTAAAATGTACATGTCTCTACTATATGTTAAATCTCTGCAGTGTTCTGGGATTTGATTAGGAATATGAACCATGAATGGTCTTAACAAATGCCATGATCCCTTTACAACATTTGGATAATAATACAAAATATTATAAATAAACTCAGCTAAGGAGTATCTTGTAACTATGTTCTGGGGATATGCTTTCCAACCAACATCAATCCACTTAAGCCTAGAAAGACAGGCTGACATCCTTTGTGCGGGAAACGGGCTCTTAGAAATCTCACTAACAGTTTTGTAATCTAGTCCTGAGAAAAGGTTTTGTATAACAATAAATTGGAACCAGCATCCTCAAATACTTGTTCAAGAATAAAAGTATCATCATCTTGGGAATGTGAACCAACACTAATCAGTATTTCTTCAGAGATGTTATTTCGAAAGTGCACCTTCTTGACAAGGGTGAGTTCTTAATAATGATAAGCCATGGGTTTTGATCTCCAAAAAGTAAATGCTGTGTTGACATTTCTTCAATGCCAAATGGCCTCAAAGGGTTTAAAAAATCACAGTAATCGGACAAAGACTGCGTGGAACCTCCAGGTGAATCTGTAAAAAAAACAGAATGTTTATTTAAATCATATAAAATTTTGATATAAAATGCCTACTACATCTGAAAATCTTTTTTTAAGGTGGTCATAGGGGAAATAGAGGAGGGGGCAGGGAAGAAATGATAGAGGGAATCCATATTCCATTTGGATACTGTGGGGAAAAAAATGTTAAGTGTTTCATTACTATCAGAACTGATAAAAATGAAAACAAAGTCTGTGCCATACAAATTTCAATGTAAAACATTACTGAAGCAATAAAAGACACTGCAACAAACTCAGCAACTGGACTGGTGAAATCCC
>NC_051407.1:24424682-24425520 GCF_015228065.2 Penaeus monodon
GTAAAGAAGTTACAGCAAAGCCCCTAGAATGTATGGAGGAAATCCTCTGACATGGGACTTATCCCAAGCTGACTGAAGGAGGAAAAAATGAAATTTCCCTATCTACTAGGGTGGAACAATGGTCAGGCTAAAAAAATTACAGACCAGTGACACTAAGATCTAACATAATAAAAATATTTGATGGGTAAAAAATAATAACTGTCCAGTACCTATAAAATAAGAAAACAAGATAAACCTGGACAGCATGACTTTAGAAAAGGCAGATCTTGTCTATCTCTACAAAAACATACTATGAGATCTAACTGAGAAAAAAGATGAGTAATATATTTAGATTTTGTAACAGCTTTCAATAAAACTGACCATAGAATCATAATCAATAAGCTAAAGCCTATTAGAATCAGGGAAATAGTAGGGATATGGATTTTCTAGCAAATCATAACCAAAAAATAATTATTAATGGATATTATTTGAATGAATCAACTCTTAGAAGTGGAGTACCACAAGGCTCAGTTCTTGGACCCTGTTATCCTCATTATGATATGTGACATTAATGGAGATACTGAATACTCCAGAGTAACATCTTTTGTGATGGTCCTAGGATAAGTACACCATTAAGTTTACAGAGGATGAAGACAAACTAAGAGGACCTACATGCTATTTGTATATGGGCAAATTAAAAACAGTATGACCTTCAAAGCTTATAAATTTGAAATCATAAGGTAGAGTTAAACTGGAAATCAAAGACCAAGTTCTTTTTTTGTTAAGGAATGAAATGAAAGAAAGGTAGTTTTTAAAAGACCTAGGCCTGTTCATGGGGGACTGACCATGCACTGTAAAT
>NC_051407.1:24426223-24426411 GCF_015228065.2 Penaeus monodon
TGAAAAAACATTTTTTTTTTAAAAAAAATTTCCTTTTTTATTGGGGTTTTTTTTTTTCAATTCTACTTTCCTTTTTCTTTTTAAAACAAAAAAATAAAAATTTTTTTTTTTAAAATTTTTTTTGAAGGTTTTTTAAAAAAATTCCCCAAAATCCGCGTCTTTTCCCTTTTTTTTAAAAAAATTTCAAA
>NC_051407.1:24426431-24426602 GCF_015228065.2 Penaeus monodon
AAAATTTATAATAATTGTAATTTTTTAAAAAAAAAACCCCAAATTTATAATTTAAAAAATTTTTTTTTTGTTTTAAAAAAAAGGTAAACGGTAAGGTCACAAAAAAA
This sequence comes from Penaeus monodon, assembly GCF_015228065.2. Lineage (NCBI taxonomy): Eukaryota > Metazoa > Arthropoda > Malacostraca > Decapoda > Penaeidae > Penaeus > Penaeus monodon. The sequence goes on from NC_051407.1 coordinate 24,426,539, forward strand.
AGCCTTTTTTGGGGGAATGCGGCCCCCCTTTAAAAATTTTTAAAAAAAAAACCCAAACCCCCCC
>NC_051407.1:24426627-24426757 GCF_015228065.2 Penaeus monodon
TATTATAATATAAATTTTTTTTTTAAAAAAAAAGAAAGTAGAAATAAAAAAACCAAGTTTACTTTCCCCTTCCTTTTAAAAAAAACGAAATGGGACATTTTACCAAAAAACCCCCAACCCAAAAACTTAA
>NC_051407.1:24426800-24428132 GCF_015228065.2 Penaeus monodon
AAAAAAAAATTTTTAAATTATAATAGATTTTAAAAAATTATTAATATATATTATAAAAAATAAAAAAAAAATAAAATTTTAATTATAAAAGATAAAATTTTAAAAATTTAATAATAAATTATAATAAAAATAAATATTTATATAAAAACTTTTAAATTAATACCTCTCCAATTTGCCCAATAATGATCTTTCCCTTTTTCTTTATTAAAAAAATTTTTTACCTTTTTCCCTTTTTTTTTTTATAAAAAAAAAGTAGAACTTTTAATATTTTATTTATAATCCCAAAAAATTTTTAAAATTTTTGTTAAATTCCAAATATCTTTAAAATTTTAAAACACAATTCATAAATTTTTCTTTCTCTTTTTCCAGCCGTGGAAAAATACCCCCTTCCCACTTAAAAACTTTTGACCTTTTTTTTTTCCCAATTACCACAACCAACCCCAAAACCTTTGATGTTGGGGTTGCTCCCCAGCTTTTTCCCGGGGTTTGTTTTTCCCCGGTTTTTCGTGTTAAAAATTGTAAAAATTTTTGGCAATCCCTTTTTTTTTTATCCCTGACCAAAATTTTAAAAAACCTTAATTTCCCTTTTCCCTTTCCCAAATTTGTAAACACAGCTGGCCTTTACTTTAATTTTTCAGAAATTTCTTCTTTTCCCCCTTTCCTTTTTCCACTTTACTGTATTTGTTTGTTCTTAACACCCAAAATTTTCAAAAACTTTTTTTTCCTTTTTTTTGTTACCCTAAACTTCAGCCCAAAACTCAAAAAACCCCCCAAAATTAATACAATTAAAATTAATATTCAAAAACCCCTTAACTTTTTCCAAAATTAATGCTTGTTTTTCAATTTTTTAAAACAATTTTAAATTTTTTTAATATAATTTTTTTTATTATAAATATATATTTTTAAATTAAAAAAAACTTCCAAAATAATTAAAATTTTAATTTTAAATATTAATTAATTTAAAAAACATATTTTTTTTAATTTTAATTCCAGTTAAAATTTTAATTTATATTTAAAATTTTTTGGACTTTAAAAACAAAAAAACCTTTTCCTTTTTCTTAATTTATCTATATTTTTATTATATATTAAAATAAAAAAATATAAAAAATCTTTCCCTTAAAAAATTTTAAAAATTTTTATCCAAAATAATTCCTCTCAAAAATTCTCTAAATTTAAAATTTTATATTAATATATACTTTAAAAATATAAACAAAATAACATACATATATAAAAACATCCCAATTTTAAAACAAAATATTATATATAATAACATTTTAAAATTAATAAAATATATAAATAAAAAACATAATTTTTAAAAATTTTAAAAACATA
>NC_051407.1:24429145-24429364 GCF_015228065.2 Penaeus monodon
ATCAAAAGACAATTAAAAAGGGATAAAACCTTGTAAAAAGGGAAACTGCATAAACCAAATGGGTTTTTTGGTTACTGTAAATCTGTGGGAGGGGTTTAGTTTTTTAAAGGGAAGTAAAAGGTACTCCCGGTTTAATAAAACCATGAAGACGAAGCTTTCTAAGGCTTGAACCTCCAGCCTCTTTGGAGTATGTGCTGCCATCATGGTGGTCTGACACTG
>NC_051407.1:24429389-24429993 GCF_015228065.2 Penaeus monodon
CAGTTTGTGTTAACACGTCTAACAATTGAAATTTTCCAAAAAATTAGGATAAAAAAATTTGGGGGCCCACAAAAAAAGGGGGGGGACATTTTTTGGTTCAGGGTTTAATTTTGGATGTCACTCCAATTTAACGGGGTTGGGGGCCCTTGGTTTCAGTTAATTCATAAGATTTATCATCACAAAAAGAGGGCATCTAATATATGCAACATAATGCTGCAAGTCATTGAAATGTTTTTGGGGAAAATTTTAAAAAAAAAAAAAGGGAAAAAAACAATCAGCTCTTATTAAATATAACAAAAAATTTTTTTAATTTTTTCCCAAAAAAAAAATTATTTTGGGGAAAAAAAAATTTAAAAATTTTTTTTTTTTTTTAAAAATGACACCATAATTTGGGTTTTCTTTTAAAAAATTTTAAAAAAAAAAATTCCCCAAAAAAAAAAAAACCCAAAACCCCCCCCGGGGGGAAAAAACCCCCTTTTTGGTTTCCAAACCCAAGGGGGGGGAAAAAAAAAAAAAAAACCCCATTTTTGGGGGGGGGGGGAATTTTCCAAAAAAATTAAAAATTTTTGGGAAAATTGGGGGGGGTTTCCCACCCCTTTTTTTT
>NC_051407.1:24430031-24431441 GCF_015228065.2 Penaeus monodon
GGGGTTTCCCCCCCCCAAAAAAAATTAAAAAATTTAAAAAAAAACCCCCCTTTAAAAAAAACCCCCCCCAAAACCCAAAAAAACAAAAAGAAAAATTTAAAAAAGGTTTTTTGGGGAAAAAAATTTTTTTAAAAAAAAAAAAAATTTTTTCCCCCAAAACCAGAAAAAACCCCCCTTTTTTAAAATTTGGGTTTTTTGGAAAAAGGGTTTTTTTAAAAAAATTAAAAATTTTTTTTTTTAAAAAAAAAAAAATGTTTTTTAAAAAAAATTTAAAAAAAAAATTTTTTCCCTTAATTTATACCAGCTACATAAAAAATATTCATAACTATCGCAATAACTAGTAAAAAACAATTACACTGCAAATACCAGTAAACACCAGCAGCAATGTTATAAAAATTGGAATGGTCTTTAGGTACTCAGGATCTTTACTTGGAGAAACATCAATCTGGTTCTTAATAGCTAGACAAGGCATTACAGATTTCATGTCAAAGTAGAGTTGTGAAGAGAATTAACATTCTAAAAAAAAGTATTAATAATAATATCAGTTGTGCTTACCAAATAAAGTGATTTTGCTTTTCCATCTATTTACAATAATGAATAAAAATAATACCAAAGACCTTTAGCAATCCACTTGAATAAGAAAAAAAAAAATGAACACTATATACACAGTAGATACTTCCAGTAAGAGGCCATGCTTTGATTTTACCATTAATAAATATTTACTGAAATATCATCCACAAAATCAGGGTAAATACATAACACCTTAGGCTACTTACCACATACCATAAACAAAGAACTAGTTTTTATAAAATGGTACCTGACCACAATTTGGATAACCAACTTTGTGGTTTAATACACAAGTAATTTCAGGTGATACTGCCATCCCATAATGAGAACTTTTATTTGCTTTCTTGACAGATTCCTGATCTAGCTGTGAAATCAAGGGAAAAATATTACAATAGACATTTAGAAAAACTCACTTCCTTGACTACAGTTTAGTCCTGAGGAATGTTTTAAGCACATCACACAATACTTCTGGAAAGTGTAAACGTATTAGGCTTTGTTAAGAATATAGGTGCCAAAGAGAATCAGGTAATGATAGCCAGGTGAGAAAATGAGAAATACTGAATACAATGAAAATACTGAATAACTGAACTGAATAAATATAAAATCATATAGCCTATCATGTATTCCTATAAATATAGCATAGTTAAACATATATCTGGTTTTCTGAAAAATCAAAAAAATCAGGAGGTCTCGGAGAACTGAACTCGCTACCTGAAGTTTCAAACTCCAAGACTAATAACCTTTGGCCCCTGAAGGACCATATAAACATATACATGTGTATGTGTGTTGGGGGGGGGGAGGGGGGTGCATGGATGTATGAGTGTTGAGTGATATGTAACCAAC
>NC_051407.1:24431491-24431653 GCF_015228065.2 Penaeus monodon
CAGTAAACAAAGGAATTAATATTGCCATCTATCAAATAAAATTCATAACATCCTCATATACAATATGCAGTGACCTAATTCATTTAAAACTGATTATGCACCTTATTCTTAGCACTTTTCTTTAGCTTTTCCGTCCCACAACTCCATGTCACAATTTCTTTT
>NC_051407.1:24432167-24432567 GCF_015228065.2 Penaeus monodon
TCGTAAAGATTTAAAATTATTAACCTCACATCACAAGGGAGTATGGCCATTGGCATCATGCTAGATAGCATATGCACCATAACAATTCAAATCTTTTGGCACTCTACCTAAGATCAACAGACCTCCATAATACATATTATGACATGCACACAGACTTAGCTTGTGATTAATATCATTATATGGTCTACAGCCTCTGCTAAATCAAATGCAGAGGAAGTTTGTTTCTGCTTGATTGGGCCCTATAGAATTTTTTCCTTGGTTAGAAGAATGAGATATCTTATATAGACTCAGCCAAACAATCCTTATTTTTGCTAACTGGGAATAAGAAAGAACACTATTTGCCTGTTCCCTATACCTACCAATATTTTGTGTATCAGTCATATCCTCAACACTGTGTTCT
>NC_051407.1:24432779-24433003 GCF_015228065.2 Penaeus monodon
CTCGAGTAACATTAACCCTGCATTCAAAATCCGTTAATCTTTGCTGCCAATTTATTTTTTTGCCAAGTATCGGGTTTATAATATTCTGTGTAATCCTACATATGAGCACAAGTCACACTGCTAATGCTGTTACGTGCCCCTGCCACTTGTAGAAAGCTAGACTCACTGGATAACTACTTTGGTGTCTGCCCTCCCCTACCTTTACTTCAGTTTTGAACATTACG
>NC_051407.1:24433201-24433734 GCF_015228065.2 Penaeus monodon
AAATGGGGGGGGGGGGATAGAGAGAGGCTAGCCCCATCTGGGGAATAAATGGAGGTTAGGAAAGGCTGGATGACGTTAAGCCATTACTGTTGCTTCATTGCCGTGAAATTGCTAACCTGCTGAATAGGCGCTAAAACCCTGCAGATGAATCCCTCCGAAGATCAACCAGCTGCCGGTCAAATAAGCAAACCCGGAATTGCCTCCCCTCCCACCTGGTGAGAATGGCTTTGGACCCCTACCTTAGTTCTGCTCTCCCGGGGCCTTCCAAGCCCAAAGAAACTACTAAGGCTTTCCAGCAAGCGCCTTTCTGCCTCTGTGACCAGAAACTGCTGGCTTCAAAAAAAATCTAAACTGACCCGAGTAAACACAAGACACTCGTTAATTCCTGTGCACGATACTCTCTCCTTTAACCCAGGCCTTGATCAATACCTATTTCTCCACAAATACATACACACAGAACGTACATGGAAGAGATAAAATACACATCGGCTGTCTGCATCTCTCAGCGCCTTGACACTTCGCACATTTACGGG
>NC_051407.1:24433778-24433858 GCF_015228065.2 Penaeus monodon
TTCCTCGTCGTGCACTACGAGAGGCGCAGGTGATTCCTTTCCCTTCCTCAGGTAACACTCCTGCAGGTGACCCCAGTGCC
>NC_051407.1:24434074-24434149 GCF_015228065.2 Penaeus monodon
CCTACGAGGGGGTGGGCCTCCTACTGGGTTCCGAGGGGCACTGCTCCTCGACGGGTCCGTGTTTCCCGTTTTTTC
>NC_051407.1:24434219-24434532 GCF_015228065.2 Penaeus monodon
TAAGCGTGGAGCAGCGGAGTCCGCAGCACCAACGTCCGCCGCACAAAAAACATCAAAACAAACACAAAACCACAATGCAAAAACTCCTGAACAAAAACAGCGAAAGGGGAACAAGACAATCATGTTTTCAGAGCAAATATAACATGTTAAAACCACGACAGAAACGAGAGTAACAGCAAATACAAAAGAAAGGAGAGAAAACACCAAAAATTTAAATTTACAATAAATAAAAATACGGAAAATCCGCACATGAGATATAGACAGGTGCTATTCAACGGGTCTATATTAAGAAGCAGAAGAGAAAAGTCAATTT
>NC_051407.1:24434827-24434895 GCF_015228065.2 Penaeus monodon
AAACTTTTAGTCTTCTATAAGAATACTGTCTTCACTTTGCCTAGTTTACTTGCCTATACTGTAAAGAT
>NC_051407.1:24435171-24435551 GCF_015228065.2 Penaeus monodon
ACATCACAAGGGAGTATGGCCATTGGCATCAATGCTAGGATAGCATATGCACCATAACAATTCAAATCTTTTGGCACTCTACCTAAGATCAACAGACCTCCATAATACATATTATGACATGCACACAGACTTAGCTTGTGATTAATATCATTATATGGTCTACAGCCTCTTGCTAAATCAAATGCGGAGGAAGTTTGTTTCTGCTTGAGTGCCATATAGAATACTTATCCTTGGTTATGAAGAATGAGATATCTTATATAGACTCAGCCAAAACAATCCTTATTTTTGCTAACTGGGAAATAAGAAAGAAGCACTATTTGCCTGTTCCCTATACCTACCAATATTTTGTGTATCAGTCATATCCTCAAACACTGTGTTCT
>NC_051407.1:24435761-24435988 GCF_015228065.2 Penaeus monodon
CTCCGAGTAACATTAACCCTGCATTCAAAATCCGTTAATCTTTGGCTGCCAATTTATTTTTTTGCCAAGTATCTGGTATAATATTCTGTGTAAATCCTACATATGAGCACAAGTCACACTGCTAATGCTGTTACGTGACCCTGCCACTTGTAGAAAGCTAGACTCACTGGATAACTACTTTGGTGTCTGACTCCCCCTACCTTCTACTTCAGTTTTGAACATTACTG
>NC_051407.1:24436188-24436727 GCF_015228065.2 Penaeus monodon
AATGGGGGGGGGGGGGATAGAGAGAGGCTAGCCCCCATCTGGGGAATAAATGGAGGGTAGGAAAGGCTGGATGATGTTAAGCCATTACTGTTGCTTCATTGCCGTGAAATTGCTAACCTGCTGAATAGGCGCTAAAACCCTGCAGATGAATCCCTCCGAAAGATCAACCAGCTGCCGGTCAAATAAGCACAACCCGGAATTGCCTGCCTGCACCTGGTGAGAATGGGCTTTGGACCCCTACCTTAGTTCTTGCTCTGCCGGGGCCTTCCAAGCCCAAAGAAACTACTAAGGCTTTCCAGCAGCGCCTTTCTGCCTCTGTGACCAGAACTGCTGGCTTCAAAACAAAAATCTAAAACTGACCCGAGTAACACAAAGACACTCGTTAATTCCTGTGCACGAATACTCTCTTCCTTTAACCCAGGCCTTGATCAATACCTATTTCTCCACAAATACATACACACAGAACGTACATGGAAGAGATACATACACATCGGGCTGTCTGCATCTCTCAGCGCCTTGACACTTCGCACATTTACGGG
>NC_051407.1:24436772-24436856 GCF_015228065.2 Penaeus monodon
TCCTCGTCGTGCACTACGAGAGGCGCAGGTGATTCCTTTCCCTTCCTCAGGTAATCACTCCTGCAGGTGACCCCAGTGCCAGAG
>NC_051407.1:24437001-24437073 GCF_015228065.2 Penaeus monodon
CGAGCGAGCCTACCGAGGGGGTGTCTCCTCCTCTGCTTCCGACGGGGCGACTGCTCCTCGACGTCCGGTGTT
>NC_051407.1:24437157-24437465 GCF_015228065.2 Penaeus monodon
AAGCGTGTGAGCAGCGAGTCCGCAGCACCAACGTCCGCCGCAGAAACACAGCAAAACAAACACAAAACCTACAAATGCAAAAACTCCTGAACAAAAACAGCGAAAGCGAACATGACAATCATGTGTCAGAGCAAATATAACATGTTAAAACCACGACAGAAACTAGAGTAACAGCAAATACAAAAGAAAGGAGAGAAAACACCAAAATTGTAAATTTACAATAAATAAAAATACGGAAAATCCGCACATGAGATAAAGACAGGTGCTAAGCAACGGGTCTATATTAAGAAGCGAGAGAGAAAAGTCAA
>NC_051407.1:24437695-24438229 GCF_015228065.2 Penaeus monodon
AGAGAGAAAGAATGCGCGCGTGTGTGTAAGTGAATGAGTGTGGGAATATGTGAGAAAGTGTGTGTGAGAAATCTGGCTTTGCTAATTCTATATTTTTTTTATCAATTCTTAAATAATTATCTGATTTTTTCATTAAATCACGTGATAACAATGGGAGAACATTCTGTAAGCATTATAAACCATTACTTTTTAGAAGGTTTGGAGTGATTCATATATTAATGTATCATATTTTGACTGAAATATGCCCAAGTATAACTCGATCTTATGAACTGGCATTTGCACTAATTAGGTCACCTGGAATGGGGTTCGCTTAAATGTGGCTCCCCACTTTTTTGTCTTTCCATAAAGTTTCTACCAAAAATCATGATAGATATACTTATTGCCTAAATATTCATCTGTAAATTACAATTTATTTACCGACATTCTGAGAATGAGCCAGGGAAATTCGGGATGGGCAATGTAAAATGTCCTTCCCTTTTGACTTCTGGAAAGTTACTGAAGTTTTGGAATTCCTTAGCTATCACACGAGGCCTT
>NC_051407.1:24440086-24440288 GCF_015228065.2 Penaeus monodon
CACTCAAGTAACTTGTGCAAATACAGTAAAATAAATGTTTTTGTACAGTTAAGTTTCATCAACATATGATGTGGCATAGGGTGCACGTAATTCAAAACTCAATGCCCATAATAATAACAGTTCTTGTGCAAGGAGCCAACCCGACTGTGCACGGGACGCTCTGAGTATAAGCCGACGGGTGTTGATCGAGAGGTACGACACT
>NC_051407.1:24440448-24440689 GCF_015228065.2 Penaeus monodon
AGGAAGCACATGAAAAAAAATCTGACATGACATAAAAGCAACAAATACGAAAGAATGAAACCAATACAAATAATAAATACTAGAACAATGAATATGGAAACTATAAATACAATAACAAAAATTACACAAACAAATATATATAATGAAAAGACTCAGATACAAAGTAAATAAAGCTAAAATAACAAAAACCAAACCAGTTATCGAAAAACCAACAAACTAAGAGTGAAAGAAAGCGACCATG
>NC_051407.1:24440733-24441293 GCF_015228065.2 Penaeus monodon
GCAAGAACAGCAGATACAGCGAGGAAACACTTGAATATATAAACCAAGCTGAAAGAGTAAAAATCATAAAAAACGCAATAAAAATAGCAACAGTTATAGAAATCAAAGTTAAGTGGCAGAAGAGACGAATTATCTGAACCGCAAATAACAAATATCAGGAGAACAAACATCAGCACAACAATTCCTAAAATAAAAAAATAAAAAAGCGAAAATAGATATAAACCTAAAACTGCAATTCCTGAATTAAGAAACAGCAGATACAAAAATAACAAACGAAAACATAATACAAAAAAACAACAGATTCTTAAACGATTACAATAGGAAAGTAGGCCTATCTGCTATGAAAACAAACTCTGGGGAATTAATAATTTAATATTTATGAAAAACATGCACGATATTTCCTGACATGAAAACAAAAGCAAACAGAGGAACAACTCGTATGAAAACAGAAGATTTGAAAAATAAAAGTAAGATAAAAATTACGAACACATTTATTAAGAGATAAACAATTAACAGGTGCCAACAACTTACAAGGAAACAAGGGAACATCACATACGAAA
>NC_051407.1:24441329-24441427 GCF_015228065.2 Penaeus monodon
ATTAAAATAAGGCAAGTACGAATACTCTGCAACAAATTTTAAAACAACAAATAAAAACAATATAACACTACAACTACAAAAAACAAAAGGAGATTGCA
>NC_051407.1:24442215-24442814 GCF_015228065.2 Penaeus monodon
TATTTTTTCAATATATTTTTTGAAGAGAATCCCATTATTTTTAGAACTTTGGGTTCAGAAAAACAAAGAAGCAGCTAATTACCTAAAATGAAGACACACAATGCAATACCAGTATGAAAAATAGTTTTGCATACGAAAAACATACTGTTTGGAACGCTATTTGTCTACTTTTTGCCTACATCTAGGGTGATCCAGAGATGCATCTCTCTTCACCAAGGGAATCTCATCTATTCAACTTAATGATTTTCCTAAATACATTTGTATTACCCAAACAGGCTCAATTTTAAGTCTGCAAACAAATTAGTTTCAATAAGGCACATTGCTTATAGCAAGATATTTCAAGATCTATTGAAAAATCTTCATGGTTGTTCGTGTTTTTGACGGAGCTTCTTGGTCAGATGATCTCGATTTGGTTTCATAAACAAAGCAAGGCTTTTCAGAGAAATCTTGTTATATTTTCATGACGTCACAAGAGTAAATATGGCCGACAGAAATGAATTATTTCGATGAAATTCTCCTATTAAATTATTTTGTCACAATAGATGATTAAACTACCAAGCTGTAGTCATATCAGTGCCGGTCAAAAGCATTAACTGGGG
>NC_051407.1:24445391-24446996 GCF_015228065.2 Penaeus monodon
AATAGCTTTATTATTCTTTAGAAGATAAATACTAGTTACTTTTAATTGTATTATGGCCATCCTAAGGATGGCCATAATACAGCATTTTTATTTGTATTTGTTATTTTCATTCTAAACTGCAGTTTGAAAGACCCATATTTGGTATTAATTCTAGATATTATCGTTTCAAGTGTTGCCCTAAAATGTGTAGACCGTTTTTTTCCTATTTATTCATAGCCATTTGTACTACATAATATGTAAGCGATATATTTTTGAATTCTTATTTTCTTTATCTTCTCCGGCTAATACAAAACCATGGTAAGGATAAATTTCCTCCTCAATAACTTCACCATCAACACTAACAGCGTCCAGTCTTTCCTTCCGCAATTACTCGTCACCCATGACAAGGAGCAATGAGTCATCAAATGTGGCAGTAGTTTGTTTACACGATAGCAAGCTGGGTGTTGGAACTATTTTTGAAGAATTCGTCAAGACCAAACCAAACCATATCTTGGTTGCATTTCTCGTCAAAATCTTGCCTAAAGCTTGAATACAATGGGACCTGGAACGAAATTTGGAGTGTTGCTTCTCGAGTCTGTATGAGGCATATGTTAAAAACAAACAAATAGACAAAATATAAAGAATTTCAGATTTCTCTGACTGAATATTTACTCATACATATTATGTCACTAATTCTTCACCCTGATGCAGTAACTGTAAACACAAGCTTTTTCACACATTTGTGCATTACAAATCCCATGGGAATAGGAATCTTGACATCACCGTTAAAGTATATTTAATATAAATGACTTATCATTCATACTTCATGATGAAGTACATTTTGCTATTTTGAGGGAAAGGAAATTAAACTAGTCTCTCGAAAGTATTTCAGAATTAATTTTTATGCCCAAGTTGTTTAGTAAGAAAACTGAGAATCTTAAAGCTGATCGTAAGCTGATACAGTCCGGCACTTCCTTCCCATACCTATAGATTGCTCTGTAAGGAAATCTCTCGTACTTCAGCCACTGCAACGTTTTCAATTTCTATTGACTTTTGCCATACAAATTGTTGTTACCATTTCGTTGAGCATCTGTCAGGTAGCGAAAATATTTTTATAACAGTATTTGAAAACCCTTTGAATATCAGCAAGGAATTTACAATATCCAAACGTAAAGGTCCAGGATTTGAAAGTATCCGTAATTTTTTGGCCTCTGCTGGTGCCTTATCTTAACATATTTACCCTTATCTCAAGAGGAACTAGCTCGGAGCTTTCAGCCATAACAGAGGTAACCAGGCCTTCTGTCTGTAATATGGAGCTACCAGAATTTCTCATTCCACTTCCATCTCATTAGTGTCTTTACTATTTTGTTTAACAAACTGGTAAACAAAAATCTCCATTGGTTACAACCGTGTGCGATTGTCGATTGTTTTGGAGTATAGCAAACAAACCTATTTTCAGTAGTCCCCATCAATTGTTTGTTTCCATGATCGATTCTTTCTTCAGCATCCATTATGATTCCAGGGAGTTTTCTTGGATAGAGGGGCTGCCTGCACATTCAGTTTGGTTGGAGTAATCTCGTATTTCTGGCAAAATTCCAGAAGTCCAGGGAGACTGTAAAAAGCCAG